>NW_028145827.1:862500-1238433 GCF_977016875.1 Pavona decussata | reverse complement strand
TACGTTTTGGGGTTAGTAATTCTTACGTTTGGAAGTTACTTTTCTTACGTTTGGGGGTTAGAAATTCTTACTTTTGGGGGTTAATTTCTTATGTTTGTGGGTTAGGAATTCTTACGTTTGGGGGCTAGATTTCTTACTTTTGGGGGTAAGGAATTCTTATGTTTGGGGGTTAGTTTTCTTACGTTTGGGGGTTAGTAATCTTACGTTTGGGGGTTAGTTTTCTTACGTTTGGGGGTTAGTTTACTTACGTTTTGGGGGTTAGAAATTCTTACGTTTGGGGGTTAGATTTCTTACGTTGTGGGTTAGGAATTCTTACGTTTAGGTGTTTGATTTCTTACGTTTGATGGTAAGGAATTCTTACGTTTTGGGGTTAGTAATTCTTACGTTTGGAAGTTACTTTTCTTACGTTTGGGGGTTAGAAATTCTTACTTTTGGGGTTAGATTTCTTATGTTTGTGGGTTAGGAATTCTTACGTTTGGGGGCTAGATTTCTTACTTTTGGGGGTAAGGAATTCTTATGTTTGGGGGTTAGTTTTCTTACGTTTGGGGGTTAGTAATTCTTACGTTTGGGGGTTAGTTTTCTTACGTTTGGGGGTTAGTTTACTTACGTTTTGGGGTTAGAAATTCTTACGTTTGGGGGTTAGATTTCTTACGTTTGTGGGTTAGGAATTCTTACGTTTAGGTGTTTGATTTCTTACGTTTGATGGTAAGGAATTCTTACGTTTTGGGGTTAGTAATTCTTACGTTTGGAAGTTACTTTTCTTACGTTTGGGGGTTAGAAATTCTTACTTTTGGGGGTTAGATTTCTTATGTTTGTGGGTTAGGAATTCTTACGTTTGGGGCTAGATTTCTTACTTTTGGGGGTAAGGATTCTTATGTTTGGGGGTTAGTTTTCTTACGTTTGGGGGTTAGTAATTCTTACGTTTGGGGGTTAGTTTCTTACGTTTGGGGGTTAGTTTACTTACGTTTTGGGGGTTAGAAATTCTTACGTTTGGGGGTTAGATTTCTTACGTTTGTGGTTAGGAATTCTTACGTTTAGGTGTTTGATTTCTTACGTTTGATGGTAAGGAATTCTTACGTTTTGGGGTTAGTAATTCTTACGTTTGGAAGTTACTTTTCTTACGTTTGGGGTTAGAAATTCTTACTTTTGGGGGTTAGATTTCTTATGTTTGTGGGTTAGGAATTCTTACGTTTGGGGCTAGATTTCTTACTTTTGGGGGTAAGGAATTCTTATGTTTGGGGGTTAGTTTTCTTACGTTTGGGGGTTAGTAATTCTTACGTTTGGGGGTTAGTTTTCTTACGTTTGGGGGTTAGTTACTTACGTTTGGGGGTTAGAAATTCTTACGTTTGGGGGTTAGATTTCTTACGTTTGTGGGTTAGGAATTCTTACGTTTAGGTGTTTGATTTCTTACGTTTGATGGTAAGGAATTCTTACGTTTTGGGGTTAGTAATTCTTACGTTTGGAAGTTACTTTTCTTACGTTTGGGGGTTAGAAATTCTTACTTTTGGGGTTAGATTTCTTATGTTTGTGGGTTAGGAATTCTTACGTTTGGGGGCTAGATTTCTTACTTTTGGGGGTAAGGAATTCTTATGTTTGGGGGTTAGTTTTCTTACGTTTGGGGGTTAGTAATTCTTACGTTTGGGGGTTAGTTTTCTTACGTTTGGGGGTTAGTTTACTTACGTTTTGGGGGTTAGAAATTCTTACGTTTGGGGTTAGATTTCTTACGTTTGTGGGTTAGGAATTCTTACGTTTAGGTGTTTGATTTCTTACGTTTGATGGTAAGGAATTCTTACGTTTTGGGGTTAGTAATTCTTACGTTTGGAAGTTACTTTTCTTACGTTTGGGGGTTAGAAATTCTTACTTTTGGGGGTTAGATTTCTTATGTTTGTGGGTTAGGAATTTCTTACGTTTGGGGGCTAGATTTCTTACTTTTGGGGGTAAGGAATTCTTATGTTTGGGGGTTAGTTTTCTTACGTTTGGGGGTTAGTAATTCTTACGTTTGGGGGTTAGTTTTCTTACGTTTGGGGGTTAGTTTACTTACGTTTTGGGGGTTAGAAATTCTTACGTTTGGGGGTTAGATTTCTTACGTTTGTGGGTTAGGAATTCTTACGTTTAGGTGTTTGATTTCTTACGTTTGATGGTAAGGAATTCTTACGTTTTGGGGTTAGTAATTCTTACGTTTGGAAGTTTACTTTTCTTACGTTTGGGGGTTAGAATTCTTACTTTTGGGGGTTAGATTTCTTATGTTTGTGGGTTAGGAATTCTTACGTTTGGGGGCTAGATTTCTTACTTTTGGGGGTAAGGAATTCTTATGTTTGGGGGTTAGTTTTCTTACGTTTGGGGGTTAGTAATTCTTACGTTTGGGGGTTAGTTTTCTTACGTTTGGGGGTTAGTTTACTTACGTTTTGGGGGTTAGAAATTCTTACGGTTTGGGGTTAGATTTCTTACGTTTGTGGGTTAGGAATTCTTACGTTTAGGTGTTTGATTTCTTACGTTTGATGGTAAGGAATTCTTACGTTTTGGGGTTAGTAATTCTTACGTTTGGAAGTTACTTTTCTTACGTTTGGGGGTTAGAAATTCTTACTTTTGGGGGTTAGATTTCTTATGTTTGTGGGTTAGGAATTCTTACGTTTGGGGGCTAGATTTCTTACTTTTGGGGGTAAGGAATTCTTATGTTTGGGGGTTAGTTTTCTTACGTTTGGGGGTTAGTAATTCTTACGTTTGGGGGTTAGTTTTCTTACGTTTGGGGGTTAGTTTACTTACGTTTTGGGGGTTAGAAATTCTTACGTTTGGGGGTTAGATTTCTTACGTTTGTGGGTTAGGAATTCTTACGTTTAGGTGTTTGATTTCTTACGTTTGATGGTAAGGAATTCTTACGTTTTGGGGTTAGTAATTCTTACGTTTGGAAGTTACTTTTCTTACGTTTGGGGGTTAGAAATTCTTACTTTTGGGGGTTAGATTTCTTATGTTTGTGGGTTAGGAATTCTTACGTTTGGGGGCTAGATTTCTTACTTTTGGGGGTAAGGAATTCTTATGTTTGGGGGTTAGTTTTCTTACGTTTGGGGGTTAGTAATTCTTACGTTTGGGGGTTAGTTTTCTTACGTTTGGGGGTTAGTTTACTTACGTTTTGGGGGTTAGAAATTCTTACGTTTGGGGGTTAGATTTCTTACGTTTGTGGGTTAGGAATTCTTACGTTTAGGTGTTTGATTTCTTACGTTTGATGGTAAGGAATTCTTACGTTTTGGGGTTAGTAATTCTTACGTTTGGAAGTTACTTTTCTTACGTTTGGGGGTTAGAAATTCTTACTTTTGGGGGTTAGATTTCTTATGTTTGTGGGTTAGGAATTCTTACGTTTGGGGGCTAGATTTCTTACTTTTGGGGGTAAGGAATTCTTATGTTTGGGGGTTAGTTTTCTTACGTTTGGGGGTTAGTAATTCTTACGTTTGGGGGTTAGTTTTCTTACGTTTGGGGGTTAGTTTACTTACGTTTTGGGGGTTAGAAATTCTTACGTTTGGGGGTTAGATTTCTTACGTTTGTGGGTTAGGAATTCTTACGTTTAGGTGTTTGATTTCTTACGTTTGATGGTAAGGAATTCTTACGTTTTGGGGTTAGTAATTCTTACGTTTGGAAGTTACTTTTCTTACGTTTGGGGGTTAGAAATTCTTACTTTTGGGGGTTAGATTTCTTATGTTTGTGGGTTAGGAATTCTTACGTTTGGGGGCTAGATTTCTTACTTTTGGGGGTAAGGAATTCTTATGTTTGGGGTTAGTTTTCTTACGTTTGGGGGTTAGTAATTCTTACGTTTGGGGGTTAGTTTTCTTACGTTTGGGGGTTAGTTTACTTACGTTTTGGGGGTTAGAAATTCTTACGTTTGGGGGTTAGATTTCTTACGTTTGTGGGTTAGGAATTCTTACGTTTAGGTGTTTGATTTCTTACGTTTGATGGTAAGGAATTCTTACGTTTTGGGGTTAGTAATTCTTACGTTTGGAAGTTACTTTTCTTACGTTTGGGGGTTAGAAATTCTTACTTTTGGGGGTTAGATTTCTTATGTTTGTGGGTTAGGAATTCTTACGTTTGGGGGCTAGATTTCTTACTTTTGGGGGTAAGGAATTCTTATGTTTGGGGGTTAGTTTTCTTACGTTTGGGGGTTAGTAATTCTTACGTTTGGGGGTTAGTTTTCTTACGTTTGGGGGTTAGTTTACTTACGTTTTGGGGGTTAGAAATTCTTACGTTTGGGGGTTAGATTTCTTACGTTTGTGGGTTAGGAATTCTTACGTTTAGGTGTTTGATTTCTTACGTTTGATGGTAAGGAATTCTTACGTTTTGGGGTTAGTAATTCTTACGTTTGGAAGTTACTTTTCTTACGTTTGGGGGTTAGAAATTCTTACTTTTGGGGGTTAGATTTCTTATGTTTGTGGGTTAGGAATTCTTACGTTTGGGGGCTAGATTTCTTACTTTTGGGGGTAAGGAATTCTTATGTTTGGGGGTTAGTTTTCTTACGTTTGGGGGTTAGTAATTCTTACGTTTGGGGGTTAGTTTTCTTACGTTTGGGGGTTAGTTTACTTACGTTTTGGGGGTTAGAAATTCTTACGTTTGGGGGTTAGATTTCTTACGTTTGTGGGTTAGGAATTCTTACGTTTAGGTGTTTGATTTCTTACGTTTGATGGTAAGGAATTCTTACGTTTTGGGGTTAGTAATTCTTACGTTTGGAAGTTACTTTTCTTACGTTTGGGGGTTAGAAATTCTTACTTTTGGGGGTTAGATTTCTTATGTTTGTGGGTTAGGAATTCTTACGTTTGGGGGCTAGATTTCTTACTTTTGGGGGTAAGGAATTCTTATGTTTGGGGGTTAGTTTTCTTACGTTTGGGGGTTAGTAATTCTTACGTTTGGGGGTTAGTTTTCTTACGTTTGGGGGTTAGTTTACTTACGTTTTGGGGGTTAGAAATTCTTACGTTTGGGGGTTAGATTTCTTACGTTTGTGGGTTAGGAATTCTTACGTTTAGGTGTTTGATTTCTTACGTTTGATGGTAAGGAATTCTTACGTTTTGGGGTTAGTAATTCTTACGTTTGGAAGTTACTTTTCTTACGTTTGGGGGTTAGAAATTCTTACTTTTGGGGGTTAGATTTCTTATGTTTGTGGGTTAGGAATTCTTACGTTTGGGGGCTAGATTTCTTACTTTTGGGGGTAAGGAATTCTTATGTTTGGGGGTTAGTTTTCTTACGTTTGGGGGTTAGTAATTCTTACGTTTGGGGGTTAGTTTTCTTACGTTTGGGGGTTAGTTTACTTACGTTTTGGGGGTTAGAAATTCTTACGTTTGGGGGTTAGATTTCTTACGTTTGTGGGTTAGGAATTCTTACGTTTAGGTGTTTGATTTCTTACGTTTGATGGTAAGGAATTCTTACGTTTTGGGGTTAGTAATTCTTACGTTTGGAAGTTACTTTTCTTACGTTTGGGGGTTAGAAATTCTTACTTTTGGGGGTTAGATTTCTTATGTTTGTGGGTTAGGAATTCTTACGTTTGGGGGCTAGATTTCTTACTTTTGGGGGTAAGGAATTCTTATGTTTGGGGGTTAGTTTTCTTACGTTTGGGGGTTAGTAATTCTTACGTTTGGGGGTTAGTTTTCTTACGTTTGGGGGTTAGTTTACTTACGTTTTGGGGGTTAGAAATTCTTACGTTTGGGGGTTAGATTTCTTACGTTTGTGGGTTAGGAATTCTTACGTTTAGGTGTTTGATTTCTTACGTTTGATGGTAAGGAATTCTTACGTTTTGGGGTTAGTAATTCTTACGTTTGGAAGTTACTTTTCTTACGTTTGGGGGTTAGAAATTCTTACTTTTGGGGGTTAGATTTCTTATGTTTGTGGGTTAGGAATTCTTACGTTTGGGGGCTAGATTTCTTACTTTTGGGGGTAAGGAATTCTTATGTTTGGGGGTTAGTTTTCTTACGTTTGGGGGTTAGTAATTCTTACGTTTGGGGGTTAGTTTTCTTACGTTTGGGGGTTAGTTTACTTACGTTTTGGGGGTTAGAAATTCTTACGTTTGGGGGTTAGATTTCTTACGTTTGTGGGTTAGGAATTCTTACGTTTAGGTGTTTGATTTCTTACGTTTGATGGTAAGGAATTCTTACGTTTTGGGGTTAGTAATTCTTACGTTTGGAAGTTACTTTTCTTACGTTTGGGGGTTAGAAATTCTTACTTTTGGGGGTTAGATTTCTTATGTTTGTGGGTTAGGAATTCTTACGTTTGGGGGCTAGATTTCTTACTTTTGGGGGTAAGGAATTCTTATGTTTGGGGGTTAGTTTTCTTACGTTTGGGGGTTAGTAATTCTTACGTTTGGGGGTTAGTTTTCTTACGTTTGGGGGTTAGTTTACTTACGTTTTGGGGGTTAGAAATTCTTACGTTTGGGGGTTAGATTTCTTACGTTTGTGGGTTAGGAATTCTTACGTTTAGGTGTTTGATTTCTTACGTTTGATGGTAAGGAATTCTTACGTTTTGGGGTTAGTAATTCTTACGTTTGGAAGTTACTTTTCTTACGTTTGGGGGTTAGAAATTCTTACTTTTGGGGGTTAGATTTCTTATGTTTGTGGGTTAGGAATTCTTACGTTTGGGGGCTAGATTTCTTACTTTTGGGGGTAAGGAATTCTTATGTTTGGGGGTTAGTTTTCTTACGTTTGGGGGTTAGTAATTCTTACGTTTGGGGGTTAGTTTTCTTACGTTTGGGGGTTAGTTTACTTACGTTTTGGGGGTTAGAAATTCTTACGTTTGGGGGTTAGATTTCTTACGTTTGTGGGTTAGGAATTCTTACGTTTAGGTGTTTGATTTCTTACGTTTGATGGTAAGGAATTCTTACGTTTTGGGGTTAGTAATTCTTACGTTTGGAAGTTACTTTTCTTACGTTTGGGGGTTAGAAATTCTTACTTTTGGGGGTTAGATTTCTTATGTTTGTGGGTTAGGAATTCTTACGTTTGGGGGCTAGATTTCTTACTTTTGGGGGTAAGGAATTCTTATGTTTGGGGGTTAGTTTTCTTACGTTTGGGGGTTAGTAATTCTTACGTTTGGGGGTTAGTTTTCTTACGTTTGGGGGTTAGTTTACTTACGTTTTGGGGGTTAGAAATTCTTACGTTTGGGGGTTAGATTTCTTACGTTTGTGGGTTAGGAATTCTTACGTTTAGGTGTTTGATTTCTTACGTTTGATGGTAAGGAATTCTTACGTTTTGGGGTTAGTAATTCTTACGTTTGGAAGTTACTTTTCTTACGTTTGGGGGTTAGAAATTCTTACTTTTGGGGGTTAGATTTCTTATGTTTGTGGGTTAGGAATTCTTACGTTTGGGGGCTAGATTTCTTACTTTTGGGGGTAAGGAATTCTTATGTTTGGGGGTTAGTTTTCTTACGTTTGGGGGTTAGTAATTCTTACGTTTGGGGGTTAGTTTTCTTACGTTTGGGGGTTAGTTTACTTACGTTTTGGGGGTTAGAAATTCTTACGTTTGGGGGTTAGATTTCTTACGTTTGTGGGTTAGGAATTCTTACGTTTAGGTGTTTGATTTCTTACGTTTGATGGTAAGGAATTCTTACGTTTTGGGGTTAGTAATTCTTACGTTTGGAAGTTACTTTTCTTACGTTTGGGGGTTAGAAATTCTTACTTTTGGGGGTTAGATTTCTTATGTTTGTGGGTTAGGAATTCTTACGTTTGGGGGCTAGATTTCTTACTTTTGGGGGTAAGGAATTCTTATGTTTGGGGGTTAGTTTTCTTACGTTTGGGGGTTAGTAATTCTTACGTTTGGGGGTTAGTTTTCTTACGTTTGGGGGTTAGTTTACTTACGTTTTGGGGGTTAGAAATTCTTACGTTTGGGGGTTAGATTTCTTACGTTTGTGGGTTAGGAATTCTTACGTTTAGGTGTTTGATTTCTTACGTTTGATGGTAAGGAATTCTTACGTTTTGGGGTTAGTAATTCTTACGTTTGGAAGTTACTTTTCTTACGTTTGGGGGTTAGAAATTCTTACTTTTGGGGGTTAGATTTCTTATGTTTGTGGGTTAGGAATTCTTACGTTTGGGGGCTAGATTTCTTACTTTTGTGGGTTAGTTTTTGACACTACTATTGGGTGTGAGAGGAATGTTTTTTTATAAAGTGGGGACTGACTTAACGGGTACGGTTGATTGTAGGGAGATCGATGCTCAAAAGATTTCGTACGGTTTACAGAGTAAAGAAGTGTCTTAGATTCGCCTTGGATAGTAGCCTTACCTGACCTGGGGCTCTCTTTCTTTAAGTTCCGTTTTCGAGTGTCAAGTCTTCGTTTGAAGCTTTTTTTTTTTTTTTTTTTTTATGAAAGCCAATTTTCATTGAAATCAAGGTCGAGGGAAAGGAAATTCACCCATTGTTAGGCGAGATTTTTTTTATTAGACGAGCGTGCGTGTTGGTGTGACTGTGGTACAAGAATGAGGGTTCCCTTTGCATTGTGGGTAATGGCGAACTTTTTTGACGAGGAACACACAGTCCCGTGGTCAAAAGAAAATTTTATAAGTCTAAAACCAACTCTTCATTTCTCGAATTCGATCACGACATAGGTTGGCAAATGGGCCACAACTCACGGCAATACCGGCTAAACTAAAGATTACTGTGGACAGAAATATTGAAGAGTTGCGGATAAACTTTCCGTCTGGATCGATCCACCAGCCATCGCCAAAACAATAGCGCCCAAAAGCGCTTTGAACGATGGATGGGAACTGGAAGACACGTCTCAATTCTTTGAAAGGTGCCAGTGACTTGCGGGTATTGGGACTTTATGATGTCCCTCAACCACCAGACGGCTCAAATATCGAAAAAACGCCACATGAATGTCACATCGCTCATTAACATAAGCTTTCCTTCCCGCCAAAGGACGGGCTTGTACTAAAACCAGGAACACTGGAACGAAACCACGGAACGAAACCACCGGAACCACCCGAACCACCGAAAAGCGAAACCACCGGAACCACCGAAACATAAAAATGGCGATAATTTTTACTTTTCTCTCCTCCACTGCAAGTAAACATGTACTAAAAACGAAACCACCGAAACGACCAAAACGAAACCGCCGAAACAACCGAAACGGCCCGAAACGAAATGAAATCACCGAAACAACGGTTGTTATTCAACGCTGAGCTCAAAATCGGTTGGGAAGGTCTGTTTGTAACCAAATGCTGTCTCTCATATTCATAGGAACAAAATTTTGATTTTTTTAATTATGAGTTTTTTTCAGGAACTCGTAAAAGTGATGTTTACCAGGAGCCGTGTTTACCTCATTGTTTTCTGCCTGGGTATTAGAGGTTTCATGGTGGTATTAGCAAAGGTATCTTTAAAATGTAGTAGGGGTTGATGTGAGCGTTCAATATTTCCCTGTCAAGAATTCATGTGATAATGTCCTTGTCTGTATTAGTAAAAGGGGAAGTAGTAATGTAAATACTGATCAACAGAGGACGCAACTCAACAATCTTTTAATATATATTTATGTTTTTATGATAAATTGAAAGTTTAATCTACAATCAAGGCCATTTTTTCCTACGTAGATTGCATGTAGAGTGATATCGTCTTTCTACATTCTCGCCTATCCTGAGCTGGAAATACATTAAGAAATAATACGAAATTTACGTACAATCAACCGCCTGTTTAAGGTACCTTAACAAAGTACTTATCAGCAGAAGGCTGGTCAGGCGAACACAAGCAAAGTTTTTGCCTCCCAAGGGGCGGACAACCGGAAATCTATGGGGCGGGACAACTCCCAAAAACTACTTCTGCAAGTAAAACAAAAACAAAAAACAGTTCTGCGCAAAATCGCACAGCCTAGCGAGGTATTTAGCGTGGAATTGGGACTGTTGCTATGTTATTAGAAAATGGCTATGCGATTCAAGGAAAATTCATTACCTGACGATATTGCACTCATCGCTATTCGCGTGAAACTTAACGTCGAATTTTCTCATCAAGTAATGAATTTTCGGCTGTAAGCTGAATTGACCCTTATAACCTTGCCTATGCACAGTCGTCCGATTGTTTGCTTTTTCTTTACAGCTGTCCTTACAAAAGATTTCTAATGGTCCTCCTTTTGAGTCACCACTGAGCTTTCCACGATCAATGTGTTAAAGGTGAACAAATCACATTATATGTTTGTCTTTTACGGTGTGGGGAGGGGTGAAAATGTTTTACTTGCCAGGGAGGGGATGAAAGTAAAAATTATCGCCATTTTTATGTTTCGCTGGTTCCGGTGGTTTCGTTCCGGTGTTCTTGGTTTTAGTACATGCCCAAAAGACGTCAGCTTTGCGAAATGACTATTTCTCAGATTCTCTCGTCTTTTCATCCCATTAGCCGTGGATAAGCATACACCATCACATCACTGCATTGCTTGAAGCGAGAACTTAATTCCATTTTGTCAACATTAAAACTTTATTAAGTCAATTTTAAAAATATTAATGGCACAAACAAAATAACAATTGGGAATTAGCTAACACTAGCTTTTTGTAAATGCACAACTGTTGTAATGTTATTGACTAGGGACCCCACGGGATTCTGGGTCCCTGACTGTTTTTCTAGGGCCACCCCGCGAACTGTTTTGGTGACCATGTTTGAGTTCAGTGCGAGAGCACGTGTTTGGCAGTTTTCACTTCGTCTCTTTCTTGAGAATAGGTCAAGTTAAAGTGCCCCTAACCCTTCAATTTGTTTTCTTTTAGTAGATTTCCATATCTGTGAAGAACTCATTTTCGAAATTTTTTTTTTTAGAAATATGGAACCTTTTTTTTACGAGCGCTAAAAGTTACTGAAATTTTTAAATTTTTGCGCGCTTTAAGCCCCGCTGGACAAATTTTTGTCTCGTGGGCTCGTTAGCCATGACGTAAGAAAAGGACACCATTCCAAAGCACGAAGCATTCAAAATATGGATCCTTGAAAGTATATTGCGATCGAAGATTACTGGTATGAAATATACTACACATTTTTCAGCCATTTTCTGTTTACAATTGAAGCATTACCGCGAATCTTCGGATATTTTGCACGTGTCCTTTTCTTACGTCACGCTCCACATTTGGCCGAGTGGGGTACTAATGCGAACGATAAGTGAAAATGTCGACAAGGCTGCCTTCACTTCTACTAAAGCGCTCGTAAAAAAAAGGATTCAATATTTCTCAAAATTTTTTTCGAAAATGAGTTCTTGAAAAATATGGAAATCTACCAAAAGAAAACAAATTGAAGGGTTAGGGGCACTTTAAGGTTTAGAACTGTGTTAGAGACAGACTTACAACAACCTTGTGTCTAAATCATAACTCTCGTTTTTTCAACCTACTTCTCAGTGTTTGGATATCTGATGAAACATTCTTCCTCGTGTTTGATATGTTACATCCAAACGTTTCCATTTTACGGGCCATGTTGACGAGAATCATCAAATTACAAGTGAAATTACTCGAGCCCATTCCCTATTATTCTCATTACGGAAAATACCCAATAAAATAAGAGCAATAGAACAAATTACACCTCTAGAAACTTAGACAGGAAGTTCCAGTATAAAAGGGGCCTGACCTGCCCATTCTTACCTTCAGCCCTTCACCAAGGTAAACAACTAACAAACATGCATTTTTTTGAAAAACTAGTATTGACAACCTTGGCTTAGTTTTCGGTATAAACCCTGTTAAGCCAATGAATGATTTTCCAGTAATCAGAGACCCATGTACGCGCAAAGGATTTTGGGAACGCCAGGGGGCAAACATTGCTAGTCGCTAGAAAGAAAGATATGGCGTTAAGTTGTTTCTTTGTCAAAAACAGTGGTTTTGGACAGAGAGTAACGCATTTTTGCCGTGATTTTGTGAGAAGCGGAGGTGACTAATGTTTGTGCGTGGAAATTGTAAGTTTTTGTGTGGTTGATGCGATAAAATATATCGATAAACACTCTTGCGTAAGGTTGATTGTGAAATCTACTGAATCTACATCAAGTTAATGTATTGAAAAAGTACAAACTTAGGCAGCTTAGGTGTAAATTTGAGGGGATTGACTCAATAAAGCTTTTCAGTTGTAATTATGTGTGTCGAGATTGTTTTCTTTTTAGTTACGTACGTGTGTTATGACTTCATGGCTGCTGAAATTTTACCCAAACAAAGGAGAGAAATTATTGTGCGAGGGGATGGAAATTACCGAGTTATTGCGCTGTGGAGGGTTGAAACCAGTGATAGTTAACACGGGGAAATCTCCCCTGGCCAGACCAACGAGAATGCTAACTCAGGATAATTGTCTAATCATTCTGTGGCGTAATCAAAACACAGAAGGAAAATACTAACTAAAGCTCCCACTACACAAACCTCACAGTTGCAGAGCGGATCGGCGAAGCGATATTAACAAAAACACAAACGGACTAAAGAGGACTAAAGCCCTCAATTTAACGCATTGCATAGCTTTCAAACAAGCTACAATGATAAAGAAAGGATCAAAAGACAGATAGCCGTGATAAGAAACACAACATCTTGCGACAACCGCAAAAGCAAATAGCCGGGCTCAGCAACACAAAAGCTGCAAGATACATGTACACCGTTCAAATCCTATCCTTACAGTGATAAAAACAGAGGTTATTCTGTCATCGGATGCACTGAAATGGGCCATACCAAACCTGAACCAAATGCCACAAAGTACATAAGAACGGCAGTCGCTAAACAGAAACAACAAGAGTTCTAATAAACGATACGCATAACCCAGAAATGACCTTTGAGATCAAAATACAAAACATGCGACAGTGGCCATCACGCAAATCCTACAAACCATAAATGGCATTTAATAAGAAGAAAATCAAGCTCTTAAAGAAAATTTACGGAGGACAACGCTCATTTCATAAATAAGAGAGTGTTCTCAAAAAGATATACCCGTGAGGGCAAAACTAAAACACGCACGTGAGCGCGAAGGCTTGTCAACCCTATATTTATACACCTCATATAGCTCAGTGATCACCACCTGGCATAGGTTGTTTTATCGGCACACATACAATTACAACTGAAAAGGCTTTATTAAGTCAATCACCTCAAATTAATACCTACGTTTGTATTATTTCGAGACTATTGGTCACCATTACTTGGTGTAGATTCAGTAGATTGCACAATCAACATTTCGCATTTATCGATAGATTTCATCCCAGTTATAACACAAAATCTTACAATTTCCACGCACCAACATTAGTCACCTCCGCTTTTTACAAAATCACGGCGAAAATGCGTTAGTTTTTGCCCGAAATCACTGTTTTTGACGAAGAAACAACTTTATGCCATACATTTCTTTCTGGCGACTTGCAATGTTTGCCCCCTGGCGATCCCAGAATCCTGTGCGCATAACATAGGTATCTGATTACTGGAAAATCATTCATTAACTAGAAATACGTGACTCGCAAAACCTCGCGAAGCTGGGGCTGGGTGGAAAGCCCTCTTTACTCGTATTGTAGCATCGAATGAGGAGATTAAAAGGTTTCTGAACATAGCAACTATTTTGATGAGCATGGTCTTTTCGTAGTTCCACAGGCTAGTTTGCGGTTTGCGGTTAAAAATCTATTTCTGACGAGATGAAATGTACAACGGGCGTACAATGCTGTCGTGTTCGATGAATTTATTTCCCACGGAAAATTATTTTACCGCGGCCACAAAACGTGTAATTTCTTCAATGCAATCTTTCACAAAAAAGATTTCTGGAAGAAAGGGAAAAGATTCTGGAGAGATTGATCTGGATCCAGGGAATATTGATTAAATTTTATCCGACACGCAAACTTTCCCGATGTATGCAAATTTTGCTGCAGACGACGCCAGACAACCTGACGTCATTCATACTAGGCAATATGCGGACACCTTCACGGAAATATATAAACATACATACATACATACATATATATAAATATATGTTCGGCTCGAATTTTCACGGCTTAGCTCCCGAGCGCGGCCTTCGGCGGGCCTTCGGCCCGACAAATTTATTAACCTCGCTACGCTCGGGCCTTCGGCCCTCGCTTCGCGAGGAAAAAACAAATCTTCATATTGCTGTTGTGATAGTAAGAAATTTGCAGAGGAGAATTGAGGGAGCAAAGATACCACAACTGGATGGCATCAACATCCCCAGTTTACAGCCACATAGGTGTGAAAGGAAAGAGGGGCTTGCCCTTTCATAGAAGAACTATTTCTTTAAACTTTAAAACAACCTGTCCTATTCAAACTACGATTGACTAGGTTTGCCATTATGTTTACAAAGAGTATGGCTGTTATGATTATCTCTACTATAATCATTTATCAGTCTGCATTCACTTTCATTGGGGTGCCTGCTTAACAATCATAATGGAAAATACAAAGTTCATATAGATCTATATTGGAAATGAACCCACTGCATAGACTGCAATTTTGCCAGATTGACAGTGCTGTGTGGAAAACCAGTAGTCAGTTCTCTCTGGTGACTTCCATTCCACCTGTTTAATTAGAATGCCAACACTGTAGCCTGTAAAGGCTGTAAAATGTTTCCTCTGCAGACATTTGCATGTCTGCATGACATGTTTACTGCTAATTTATTGCACAGTTGGAATTGAAATCATCAGAAAGAAAGCCGTTTTGTTTGTTATATCTTAAACCAGGTGAAGCGAGGAACTGGAGCTCATAAGCTCAATTCTTCCAGTTCCGGCTTGCCTGTTATCAAGTTACGCATGCAAATTTATCATAAATTATGTGTACAGTATGTATAAGTAAGTCTGACAATGAAAGAACATTTTCTTCCTCTACAAAACAAAGTCTTCACTTCTTTAGGGGAATAAAAATCTTTGTAAAGAGGTAATGGGCACAGTATAGTGTGTAAGCCCCTTAAATAGTTGATACAAATGCAGATTAGTTACAAATTACAGTAGAAGTTATCGCATCCCTATTGACAAAGAAGCTGTTGAGTATGAATGTCTCATTAACCTTAGGAACATTATCATGCTAACAAAGATCTAGTTACACGAGAGAAGTATTCTGCTCGCTTGGTTTACAAGTAGTGATCCTTACATCTATCATGACTGATACTTGATGAACCACTCCAGTATAGTTTGCCCTCATATGAAAAATTGAAATGTGTTATATAGAAAACATCCAATCATACCACTTTTCTAAAGAGTTCGGGTTGCATTTCCCACTTGAGTTTGACATGGCTTTAATAATAATGATAATGATAATAATAATAATAATAATAATAATAATAATAATAATAATAATAATAATAATAATAATAATAATAAATAAATAAATAAATGCTGGAATGGAATGGATTGAGGATGTTAGAGAGGCAATGAGGGAAGCAGTTGCTGAGATACCCACAACCGACTTTAAACTGACAGGCAGACGATCAGAGAGAAGAAGAACTGGAGTGCGCCTGGCCCAGATCTCCTTGCACATTTTTGGTGGAAGAAGGTAGTTGTCTTACATCAGGACGTGGCTAGAAGTATTGAAGCAACTGCGGTATATGTAAGGGACTTTCCCTTATGGTTTTCCAGAGGGAAAACTAGTTTGTTACCTAAGCCAGGGGAATTTACGAAAGACAACCAGCGACCAATAACATGTTTAAACACCTTATATAAGTGGTACACGTCGTGCCTCCTTGTAGATGCTAGTCATCATCTAATGAGATATGGCTTAATGCAAGGAGATCAAAGGGGGGCTAAACAGGACTGTTCTGGCACTGTCGACAACCTAGTTATTGACTGCATGGTGTGTCAGGATGCACAAAGAGGCCATAGAAATGAATGTAAAGCAAGTGGCCAGACAGTCACTGGAATCACCCACCACCAGATTTCAAGTGCAGCATTGTAAGTACAGAGGCAGCATGCCTGAGTGGTTTCAATACACTTAAACATATTTAAAGATGACACTGACATAAATAATATTAACAACGGGGCTTGTGCTTGTTGATGCTGTTGTTAAGACAATCAATTCACCTATGTAGCTGTTTATAAATGGCTCATTTTAAGCAGAAAAGTCTAGTCACTGTCATATGCCTTAGTGCAGTTTTACAGAAGATGTTTAACTCATTAAGCTGGTCATATTGAAATTGGTTTAGACTATGGTTCTATTAAGCCTTGGATAAACTTTGTTTAAATAACCGGCCCCGGTGTCCCTGACAATCCCTGTGTTCCCACATGTGAAATCGCAACTATGGTTGCTTAGCTAGAAAATGTACAGATATAAATAAAGTATTACTTGTGACTGTGTTCATGAAAATACTTCCTTTAGTGCCAGTATGGTAGTAACAACGAATTATAAAAGAAAGACGAGTGACTCTTCTACAAATTTTGAAAGCTAAAACATGAAATGCAGACTAATTAGTTGATGTCGTATCAGCGCCCCCCCCCCACCCCCTAGAAAAAATATAAGAAATTACAAATTAAGAGGAAAGTGTACAACAAATTTTCAAGAGATAAAAACTGTTAAGTGATCTTACCAATGACAAACAACTAATGGATTAATTGAACCAAGCACATTCCAAAAGTAAAATGAAACATGTTCTCAAACTTCAAATAATTGCATTTCAAGGCTGATGATATTTTACTGTGACACCTATGAACAGACTCTCTTTTCTTTTCTCAAAGAAGGGAAAGCCTCATCACAACTTAGTACAAGTGGACATATACAGCTCTCAATTTTCTGCTCGGGTAAAAGAAAAAGAGAGAGTAACAAATGGCAGTAAAAAAAAAAAAAAATACTTCTTACCTTATTAAATATGTACATTCAGCCTTAGTATCAAAATAAAAATAATGGGGACAAAGAATGGTGTGGCAAACTGATGTAGAACAACGATGTCAAAATTGGATTTTGGCTGCACTTTACCTCTATTTTTTTTCTGGCTAAACATTTTAGGATCAATAATGTTACCCATGCATTTCCTCTACAGATTAATGTACATAGAAATCCCCAACAGTGCTTTGGTATTGTCCAACACCCCCTCACACTACTTACAGTGTCCATAGACACTGAACAGCACAAATAATTCTGGGTGTGTTTGTTGACTTTT
Source organism: Pavona decussata (assembly GCF_977016875.1). Taxonomy (NCBI): domain Eukaryota; kingdom Metazoa; phylum Cnidaria; class Anthozoa; order Scleractinia; family Agariciidae; genus Pavona; species Pavona decussata. Next base: position 1,221,430 of record NW_028145827.1, on the reverse strand, counting down.
TCCTATTATAAGAGTTACTGTAAAAGCTCTCAGGCTTCATGAAGGAGGGAGGAGTTATAACAGAAGGGGATCTTATTTCAAATTAATTTAATCTTTGTAAAAAAATAAAATAAATCTCACTTTAATAATAGTTTATGATTGTTTTTGTTATCAACAAAGGATAAAATGTGTGGCTTAATGCTGAATTATTACAAACTCTGATGTCCCAAGGGCGGGGAGGGGATATTGGAAAGGTGGGACAAAATTAAACTTCCAAAGGAGAGGACAGGTTAAAAGAGATTTTACAGTAACTGATTAGCCTTGAGATATTGCTTTGGAACTCTTCAACTACAATACCTCTTACATTTTTACACTAATAATATTCCTTTTATAGTGGTGTACTTAGTGAGCTGGCCCTTGTGTTGAAGAGGGGCTGGAGTTCATTTTGTTTGGCTACAAACCTCACTGCTTTTCATATGAAAATCATGTTTCTCTTATGCTAACTAGTTGCCTTTTATACCGAGCCCCCAAGGTTCATATCAACGCAAAATCAACTCTAGCCTTGTTTCCACTCAAAGCCAAGTCACTAAGCACATCTGAAAAATGAGCTAGTACTTCAGTAAAATGCTCTGCACTTTTAAAGTGTTGCTGCAGTAGTTCTTTGTGTCCTTATTCTGAACTGAGGCCAATCAAAGGAAAGTTCAGTCTTCTTTTCATCCATGTGTAAGTCCTCCTAAGGGGAGAGGGAAAGAGGAAGGAAGACCTGACACAAAAGTATTCATTGGGTCGTGGTGAACATCTGGATTCCAGACATTTACACTGATTGGATGAAACACAAAGGTCATTTTGATTGGCCCTAATTTTGAGAGACATGTATTGTGTAGTGAGTTGCTGGAAGGATTGAATCAAAACATCTTGTGTCAGGCTTTTCTTTCCATTTCCTTTGTCTTGCACCCACCCTCACCCCCCTCCTACAAAAACAAGCAAAACCTGATACTCAGGTTAATTCCCATGTATCTAACAAACTACACTTCTCTTGCCAATGAAACCAACTTTCCATCTCACAATTGTCACATTTGACCCGTAAAACTCAATATACTAACTAAAGGACAAATAAATAGCCCTGATAACTGCTGTACTATTCCATGCTCATGCCATATAATGTGACAAAACCTACTACACAGCATGCACTGTTATTATACGCTACTAAGTTTAACCAGCCCCCTCTCACTGTCAGCTTGAAGACTGTCTTGTTCCTGAGCTCCAGGCAATAAGTTGCTGTGTTCTTCTTCTGCTTTCTTGGCATCATGTGTTAGTGTTATACCATTCTTTGAGCTTAATGGTGTTGGAGACTGAAAAAAAGAAAAAAAATCTGTTTCAATGACCAGCTCCTAACTATCCTTGTCCTAGCAACAAACACAAGAAAGCAAACCAAAACCGTATATCGAGAACTGTGACCAGAAAAAACCTGTGATTAGAATCTATTTTCGTTTTGCTTGGTGTGCATCAAGTAGTAAGAGTAAGGATAAAATTGAGGTTTGAATACATAAGCAAGCTTACCATGGGTGCAGTGGATGTCGTCCTCACTGCTCCATATTTGTCTGATTCCGGAGGTTCAGGTATAATAACTCCTCTTCTGTTTATTAAACTAAAATAACAAAGCCAAGGTTAGCATTAAGGCACATCAAATGACCAGCTGGTGGATAATGGTTTTATTTACGGGACACACAAGAAGCAAACTGATAATCAGCGACATCAAGGATAACTTACAGAAAAGGCATGATCAGTTATTGAAATGAAAACGTTTCTTTTGAGATTTATAAATTATTTGTCTCAATATGTTTGAGCCACAAGACTTCAATTATGTACTTAATTTGGAATTGGACTCAGAGGGAGCGGGATTTAGGGGAGTGATTATTTTACAGTTAATTATTTTCAGAGGAGATTCACGGCTGCTGGAGGTATGGTGGTGTAGTGGATAGAGCATCCGGCTTTCGATCGGTCAGTCGGAAGATCCGAGGTTCACTGGTTCGAGGCCAGGTTCAGGTCTCTGCATTGCTTTGTTGTTTACTTAGACAAGAAACTTTGCTCCACATCAGCTGTGGCCACACTGTGACTTTTGCCCTAGGTAAACTTGACTTGTTGACAGTTTTACCTAGGGAAACTTAAATTTAGAAGTGTGACCGATTTTTCCCCAGGTACATTACCTAGGGTAAATTTTTCCCATCGATGCTTGAATATGTCAAGAGAACAATAGAATTTCCCTTGACAGTTACCCTACATGTTTTGAAGGGGTAAACTGAAATCCCAAGGTAGTTAGCCAATAGATGCTTGTCGGCAAACGCGCTGATGACAGAGTTGATTTTATCGCGTCACGTTTTACTTGAAAAACGTCGAAGTGCAAGTCTTTTGTCGCTTTTGTGGCGTGCGTGTGCGTGTGTATAAAGAAAGAAGATGGCGTGGTTCAGATCGAACGTGTAAGTATAAATCATTTGCAATCAGTACACGTTCCATTTGGCTGAAATTACTGAAGATTTAGTTTCCTTGTTTGCTATAGCTATTAATCGGCTATATTTCGTTTCAGAAACCAGTATCAGACGCTGAAGAAAAACCACTCGCGATCCCCTTGCTCGTTGCAAAACGTAAAAAAAAAGTAATGAAAAGAGGAGAACTATTTCTCTTTCATCTGCGTGATTTTCTAACAGGTTGTTTTCGATTTGAGCGCAAAAAATACGTTTATGCGGCATGAAATTTAATTCTGTCAGTCCCTTGTAAATACCTGGAGTGTTTTCTTCAGTGTTACCTTTTCACCTGGGGAAAATGAAACCCGAGATAAATTTACCTCGGGTGAACTCAGGTAAATTTTCCCTGGGTAAATCAATTTTCCCTCGGGAAAAAGTGCGTAGTGTGACCACAGCTATTGTCTCTCTTCACCCAGGTGTATAAATGGGTACCAGCGACATACTGCCGGGGTAACTCTGCGATGAACAAGCATCCCATCCAGGGGGGAGCAGCAGTACTCCTAGTTGCTTCATGCTACAGAAATTGGGCTAAGCTCCAGTCATGTGGGCCACTCAGGATCGAGTGCGACCACCTTTAACTTACCTTCAAGACTGCTGCCCAAAAGGAGCCTGGTAGCTGGGGGCACCCGAGAAATTGACCTGGGTACCTAAACATTTTGCAGCAGCACCTAACACTTCACATGTTGGGCTCCTAACTTCTCTGCTTTTGGCCTTGTGGGCTCCGTGAAATTTTTCTTAGGCAACAGCATTGGGTTTAAAATTATTTGGAATTTTCTATTTCATTCATTTACTGTATCAATAATTATTACGTTATTTGTTTTTTTTTTTCCCCTGCATCTCAATCATTATTTTGTTGTGTTAGCTAGTTACCTGGGGTGCAGGGGCCCACATAGGACAGCAGCACAGTTTTTCCACATTGACCCTTCACTGTAGGGGTTGATATTGCCTTGGCCACTCCGCGATGAGAATGACCCCTTGATCTGTCAAATCAAACACACGTTTTCACTCAATCACAAATTAATAATTATAACGGTGATAATGACGATGATGATAAGAATAACAATTTTAAAAATAATGATCTCAGTCTGCAATTTTGAAATAAGAAAACCTTATTTGCTGGAGCTGAATCAAAACTACAGTTTGAAGAAACTTATGGAAAAGTCAAATTTTGGAATGCACATTTTTTTTTATTTCTGGCAAAAATTCTCCACTGCATGTAATGCTAATAATACACACTACAGGGTACAATTCAATGAATTTACTAGACTTTAATCTGTAACATTTGTGTTTGAATTCAATCAAAGATACAGTGGGACGAAGTGGGTCAATCTCAATCAATGTCTGGCTTGCAGCCTTGCATTGTGGATCACCTTTGAATTTAGAAAAAGTGGGTAATTCTCAGATCAAGGGAAATACAAACCATTGATTTCGTTACCAGAAGCTGGCAGTGTATGAGAATCTAATTGAGTGCAAGTGACTTTGCCTTGATGTTCAATTACAAGGTTGTGTGAATTGTCTCCAACTGCCACCTACTTTGACTAGACCTGCAGACAACTACATGTACTTTAAAAATTATTGATACCAGGGACACAGCTGCGTGTGGTGTGAGGCCTGGGATACAAGCCATTGACATTGGTGCCCATGGGAAGTGAATTCTCGCACCTCTGCACCCATCCTGTTCCCTCAAATGAAACAATGATTATGAACCAGTGGACCTCTCACAAGATTTGCACCATGGTGTTCTACTTACATCTTCATTTGTAGTTTGATTGGAAGAAACTAAATATGAATGAAAGCCTGTCAATCCAACTATTGACCAAATTGAGAAAAAGCAGATGATGGCTTCTAGGATAGTGTGGTCAGTCAAGGAAGCTACCCTGGACAATGAAGCACTTTGTTATGAACAAAAATATGCACATCTACACGTACAAGTTTCAAAGGATGGACGCTGCATCCTGCAAAATTTCAGATGTATCTGTAGTACACAAGGGAAGTTAACAGACTGTTAAATAAAGGTACATCTGTCCCTATAACATCCAACATAATTGTTTCAAAGTGTTCCTGGGAGATGTAAATAGCACTACTGAAAAAGTTCAAAAATGATTTCCATCGAAGTATGATAGAACAGTAGGCAGAGTTTAGACAACAATATTTATTTAGATCTTGTCGTGGTACAATACAGTTCCATCTGTATATTGGATAGCCCTTGACCAAGCATTGTGAAATATGACTTTATACCCTCGTTATTATGCAATGTATGTTGCGGAAAATTGGCCTCAGTCATGTAGTATCCGACAGCAACATTGGTTATCATTACATGAGTAAACTCAGTTCAAGACAGGTGTCAGGATCCATTTACAAAAGGTTGTCCAATTATTATGACAGACTTAAAAGGATATCTTGCAGGAGACTGTTTCATAGCAGAAATAAATGATGAATCCTTTCCTTGCGACACTGTATAAAAAAAAAGGGAAAATGCATCAGTCAACATGACTACTTTTCTTCAGAGAAAGAGACCTTATTATGGGAAATTAACCCTCATGTTAATTACGGTATTGGAAAGTAACGTGACCTAAATTAACATGAATGGAAGGAAAATTTACTTCCCAATAAAGGAAATTAATGCAAAGGAGGTGCCTAAAATTCAAAATGAGGGAAATCAATGCTACTTACACAAAGAAACAGAATCTCTTGAGAGAACAGGAACAAATTTATTTTAACACTTAAAGTGTAAAGATCCAAAAAAGCAAACAGTGTTTGTGGAATTGTTCCTAAACATAGGGTTTAAACGAAGAAATCTGATCACTTCCAGCATTCTTCACAGTGTCTTCATCACCAACCTATTGTGCATTTCATATCACTTTAATTTTTAATTCCTTCAGGAAATGTTGCTCCAATGTTTTATTTCCCCCTTTTTACTTCATTTGCAAATAAAAAGCTTGGATTATGGGCAAAATCATAGTTTTTATCACAAAATGAAGTGTTTTCTGAAGGAATTCAAGGCCACATACAAAAACTCCAGCAAAAACAAAAGCAATCTGAAATGCACCATATGTTGGTTACCGTAAATGATCTAATAAAAGCCGTGGGTGTTTATTGAATTTCAAGGGTTCGAGGGGGGCGTTTAAAAGATAAGAGGCGTTTAAAAGAGAGAGGCGTTTATTCTAATAACTGTAACATGGTAACCTAAATACGGTATTATATAAACCTAAATGACAGAGCTTGAGCAGACTATCAAGTCCGTCCGCTAATAGGTCTAAACCGCCTACAAATCCACAACGGTATATGATACATACAAAGTGGCAGAAAAGGGTACTGGTAGTTCTTAAAGCTCAATGTCAAGACGCAACTCGCACACCGGTGTAAATTAAGCAAGAACGCAAATAAATTGATTGATTGATTGTATTGTACATCTGTTTCTAGTTTATGTGTGGTTTTCAGGGAAGGCGGGTGTTTATTAGACAGGGGGCGTTTGTTAAAGAGGGGCGTTTAATACAAACTTGACAGCTTAGGGGGGCGTTAATTAGATAGGAGGCGTTCATAAGAGAGGGAGCGTTAATTAGATCATTTATGGTATGCAACAATATATAGTCCTTCATTTATTTCATATACCACACATCAACATTCCAATCCTAGCAGTATGCAGGATGTTTGTCCCATGAACCTAGTTTAATGGCCTTAGCTCCCATGAGTTTCTCTGTAGCTCAGTGGTAGAGCATCCGATTTTAATTAGTAATCGGAAGGTCATACATGCAGGTGCAACTCCTGTTGGGAGGACTAGTATTAATTTTTCTTTTTCCGAGTACGCCTGTGCCTCTGACTGAATAATATCTTCATCATTCTCATTTATTTACCATGCAATAAATACTATGATCACACGTATTTCAATAAATAAAAAAAAGTAACAACTTACACATTACAAGATGAGTTACCACAAAAGCAAATAGATAACAGCAGTAGATTGACAGCGATACAAGAAACATGAAGAAAAACTTGTAGTTCCTCTTTCCTACACAGTTACCGACCTATGACAAAACAGAAAAACAAGCTAGTAACCAATAGTGGAGCGCGGGATACATTTCTTCTTGTTTTGGTGGGTGTCTTCATAAACTTGATTGCTATATTGATCAGACTTATCATCCAAAATGATTTTTTTTACGCAAGTCACAATGTATGTGTACTTGTGACACACATACATACAGCTTATTAAAATCAAGTTGAGAAATGTGTGTTTTGCAGCAAAAACGTGAAGCAGATACATCTGATGACTTCTTATTTTGAAAGCTTTAAAAGCAACCCGACCAGTTAATAATAATAATAATAATAATAATAATAATAATAATAATAATAATAATAATAATAATAATTAATAATAATAATAATAATAATAATTAATAATAATAATAATAATAATAATAAGTGTTTTCTCTCGCGATGAACAGAACTTTTAGTATTTAGATTGAGGATTTTATGGATGGTAAATAGTTTTAGAATTTAACTACTAGGATTTTTATGATTAGAAGTTCGGAGTTTAATTGTATGGACTTTTGTCGTTACATTGATTGGCTATGGCTGGCCGCCCAATCATTGTTTAGGTAATCTGGGCATCCAGAAGTTTTTACTGCCATAATAATAATAATAATAATAATAATAATAATAATAATAATAATAATAATAATAATAATAATAATAATAATAATAATAATAATAATAACATAGTGCCAATTCTACTAAAAAAACTACTAGACAGTACTTTTAATACATATCATCACCAGTTGAATCACTCTTAACTAACTAAACACTAACAGTATAATGATAAAGATGAACAAATTATTTAAAACTAATCAAATCAAATTACGATGTATTAAATTTCAAATAAAAGGGTTTTAAAATTATACTAGTTTTGAAAGTACTTAAGGAATTTTTAGTTCAAATACAATCAAGTAAATTTTTCCAGAGCATTGGGACAATTACTGAAAAAGCCTGCTTTTCATAGGTTTCAAAGGTTGTTCTTATTCCCCCACCACTAGCCTCAGAAGACAAAACAAGGAAACCCGGTCTACATAGGGTTAATTAGCACATCTGCTAGGCTTAAAAGTCTTGAATTCTATTCTCGTGGTCACAGGCAGCCAGTGGAGCAGTTCTTTCAATAGATGTTCTATTTTAATATTATTTTAAGTTTGAAAGGAGTTGAAAATATCATTATTTTAGAAACTTATTTTTAAATACTCACCCACGGACAGTGATGGTCGAACCGTTCTGAGAACAAGAAAGCAAAGCATTCAATCAATTAATTTTCTACATGTATGTGCATTTCCAGATGAAAACAAAAAGTCTGAACCTTACTTTAAATTAAATACATTGACACTTCTGCTGAAATAATCAAAAATTGACAAACACAGAATGAATGAAGATTATCGTTTCTTGTTTAGATGGTAACTGTACATATGTAATTGCTTGTTTGGCAAATTTAAAAGAAATAATAACATCACTTTATCAAACATTCACATTAAAATAGTTATAACTTGCACTGTTTTCACACTCTCTCTGGGTAAAATTGAGGTGCCTATAACATTTCATAAAGTAAAGACTAAAAGATGTCACCTTGCATTACATAAGTGTTGAGGAATTGCCTGTTGCAAGGCTACTTTAAGTGGGAAAAATATAAACTGCAGAAAGAATGTCAAAAACTCAACAGGCTAAATTATATCGAGCCAGTTTCACCCGACCTTCAAAAACCAGTAATAATAATAATAATAATAATAATAATAGTAATAATAATTTCTTAAGTGCAAATTCAACTAAAGTTTTCAAATGCGCTTTACAAATGGCGTTAATTAAACAATATTATATAGTGTTAAAAAGTAAACTGTAAAGGCATAAAAATTAGATCATAAACATCATGCTAACCAATTCTGTTAAAAATTAAAAATCGTATAAAAGTTATTCTAAAGGACTAATCAAGATATACTCTTTTAAAAAGGAGAGTCTTAAGTTTCCGTTTAAAAATGTTAATACTGTGTTCCTTCCTGAGTTCCAGAGGTAGCCCATTCTATAATCGAGGAGCTGCATTAGCAAAGGCTTGGTCTCCGAGGGTTGGCAATGTTTTAACTGCCAGTGGTTTGACCATATAGTTATCGTTAGATCTCAAACCAAGGGCAGCATATAGCAGTTACAGTGTTGTAGCATCCACATGATCCTTGTCACACGCATGTAAAGATCGCCACTTACCTACACAGTTATCGCACATGCTGCAATGCGATGCTCTGGGTGGACGAAATATTTTACACGTAAAACAAAACTTAAGTTTAACAGTTTGTCCATTTAGAGTGATCTCTTTCACTCTAGGAGGAGGCCGATATGTTTGCGGATCTTGATTAGGAGTTTCTAGGAGAAAAAAAAAACACAATAAATCAACATAAACTTCTCAAAACATTTTTAAGGATGCGATGCATGTTGTTGCATAATTTGAAAACTGAAAACATAACTAGTGCAACTTTGTACTTTACATAAAAAATCCTCACAAACACTTTACAAGTAATTGGCTATTTATTTATTTACAACTAAAGTAGCCATGTTTACTTAGTAATTTATAAACTCTGACTTATAAAATGTCAGCCATTGAAGCTGTCTTCAGTCAGACTGCAATTCACAAGGATAATTAATAAGTTTTTTTTCCAAATTGATTCATTTTAAGTTTCAGTTTATTAAGTGTTTGAAGAGTGACAATCCCAGCACTACTAGACAGTAGCTGCAGCATAAGAAAACACGTGGAAGAATTTGGTTACCTCTGTGGTTTTCAAAACGAAGACATTTGCACCAGGCGGAGAGGTTATATTTTACAGATTACACATGATATTGTGGTGTGTGTGCCTTGTTTATTGTGTCAGACCTGTGCAGAAGACTATTCAGCAGGGGAACAAGAAAAATCTATCAGACCCACTTGATTACTTTTTGGGCCAAATACCCAAAGCAAGGCATTTCCTTTTTTCACCACTATTAAATACACATATGTTGTGGTTTAAAATTTTTCAAACCATTTCAATTTTTATTTTTCTTTGCACAGTGTTCATTACCATAATCAGAGACAAAGAAAATACAAATCAAACTGGTTTGAAAATTTTTTAAACCAAAACATTTTTGAACCACAACACGTATACTTGGCTTAGAAGCAAATAAATGCATTTGCATTTTTGTTACCTAATGTTTTTTCAATGTATGCCGCCTCTTCTGCTGAAGCTCTGGGCACTATGCCTGGGTCACTGAATGCCGTTCGAAGTAATGTTGACATAACAAAAATAAATAACCAAGCTGCTATAAACGGGGTGGCTGGAGACACCTTTTCAAATAAATATGGACAACTGTAAAACAGAAACAAGACAAAATCAGAAATCCACCAACTCCTAAATAATTCATAACTTTTTCAAGCATGCAGACATTTTGAGTTTGGTACAATGACTTGTAATGTGATGTACAGTAATCTTTATTTAACCAGGGCAATACAATTCACTAAAGGCTACATGCTTTTAAAATTATTTTTCTGCTGTTGACTACATTTTCAGGATTTTACCAACAAAACTTTCTTGTGAAATGTTAAAATCTTAATGGGAAAATTGACATTTCAATGACCTTTTGTTCAAATTATAGCAGCTGTAAATTTTGAAATTTTTACAGAACTGGCAGACAATATAAAATTTAAAAAGTGTCAACAATATCCAAAGCTGTCCACAATCTTTACAATCACTGAAATTTATTTGAAGGTATATCTTTAAAATAAAAATTAAAATAAATCTCCAGTTTTGTTTCCCATTTGCTACAGATTAAGCTAACTTAGAGACACTTTCTGCTAAAAGTTCTGTCACCCACTCTACAGTTGAAGAAAACCTTAGAGGCTATTTAAGGGTGAAAAACGGCATATTAAAGCTCTTACAAAAACCAAGCTGGTTAAACTTTTTTTCTGGATTTCTGGGGTATAAAGTAACTGAGCATGTGAATAGCATCCCAATGCATGAAAGAAATGACAAATGCCACAACTTTCCAGTGTACCATTGAGTTATATGGATGTGCTTGGCAGGAGTCCTAAGTACAGTTGACTCCCAATAACTCGAACCCTTGCTAACTTGAACGTTGCGCTAACTCGAACCAATGTTCCTTTTCCTTTCAGGTCATTTTCTATATAATTTTACCCTCGATAACTTCAACTCCCGATAACTTGAACCTTTTTCAATTTCCCTTGAAGGTTTGAGTTATTAGGAGTCAACTGTACTCACAAAGTTAGATTCCCAAGACTCTAATGCTAAGATTTGCAACACTAGATTAAGAACTCTAATGCTTTTTTTGTACTTAGTAATCTTGCAAAGCATCCATAACTTGACAGTTACATGATACTGGATGTTAACCATTTCTTAAACTTGTAAGAGATCTATTGACAAATTTTTTTGTTTACTAATAATAATTGCCAACAACATTTGAGGAGAAGATTCCCATATATCCCCATATATTAATATCACTATCTGATGTGACAATCACTCAGCCAAGAAATTAGACGCATGTATTAAATAGCTTGATCTACAGTGCAGGCCAGAATTAAGCGAACTACGCAGACGTGTTTTATATGCAGCAAAAACGCGTATGCGCGTATTTTTAGACGCGTCTAAATGTGCGCGTTTTTGCCATTGTTATTCATCCCCGTAAGTTCTCTTTGTGTGGTATTGTCAAACAAAAGAAAAGAATTCAACGGGTTAACGACAAACACAAAATTAGCATTTTATGAAATCAGCCAGCGACAGCTATCATATTTCAAATCTTATCCGCTTCATAAATACTGGTGACTTTAAAAACAACTCCTAGCCGATACTGAATATTCAACGTTTGTTATAGAAAATATAAATCTAAGATAATTAGTCGAATACTACCTGTTCGAAATCAAAGCGCTCTGTGCGCGAACTCGTGAATGATAGGTGAGTGTTTCGAGTTATGCCTTCAGTTGTTTTAAAAATTACACGCACATTGTGACTCGAAAGAGAGTGTTTCGAGGTTTCTTCGAATGGGTGAAAATGGCACAAGTTGGCTATAATTGGAAAGGCACTGTGGCTCCCGTGTTGATTGAATAAAAAAGCATCCAGTTTTCCTTCCAAGAACCTCCGTACATCGTGTTGTTGTCGAATGAAACTTGATACATGTGCAGGAATTTGGTTGCCTAGCACGTGACTGAAATCTTCCGGATGTTATCAGCGTGGCAATTTCTTTCTACGTCGAAACGACGGCTTCTGTCAGTGTTTTACAACATTAGAAGAAGCTTTCAATCTTGCAAAAGTTGCTATTATGGCTTTATCCAAGTGAATGCAAATATAGGAATGCATCAAGCGTTGCGGTACTCAGTAGGCTCTCAGTGTTTTACGTTTAGGTTTGTTCCGGGGAATCGATCGTATCACTCACACTAGACCCGAATGAAATTTTGCAAAATTGAAGTTTCCTATTTTACCCTAAGCCTTTAACCAACGGAATTGCCTTTGATCTTTAAAGTCAACTGAACGATTACATTTTGCGGCCGGAGATAGTAAATGCTTGAGGTCAACGTCAGGGAAAGTTCACGGTAAGTCAGCAAATCTGAACCGAAAAGCGCGAGAGGAGCGAAGTCTGTTGAAAATCATTTGGTGGATTTACTGATTTTATTCCAGGTCGTAATTTATTTGTTTACTCTAAATGATTCACCCACAAATACTGTATTATTCTCGAACTACCCGAGTCATCATTGCGGCAAGGAATAAATAAGAATAGCGTTTAGAAATAAAAAACAAACAAGTTAAATCCTTTCACGGTCTATGTACGCAGAGCTCGTTTCGCAAAGTACAGATCTTTAAATTTCAGGGCAAAAAACTTCCACTCGTCCGCCCGTCCGAGACGAGTACTCTCGTATCTCGGACGAGTGGATTTCCAAAAGCACTTGTCCTACGGGACGGGGAGAGTTTGCCTAAAAAAGCTGTTCTTTTCTACTGAGGTCTGAGTTCCCAAGCATTTTGGACACTGTAAACTAGCCTGAGTTTCGCGAAGTTTGGTTTCTTTTCATGGCAACTTTCCCGTTTTCGCTTCCGTTTTCCTAGAATATCTGGTTCTGTTGTTTTGATGAAGACTGGGATCCACATACCATATATGGAAATGACAACCTTCTTTGAGACAAGGCTTCATTAGCACTTGAACGAGGAGATTACCGTTGTGGCAAGTTTTGTGATTATTAAACAAGTAATAAAACCTGTGAAAAAATATGAAGAAAGTCGAATTCGAAAATTCCAACCAACATGGAAAAAAGAATTTCCCTGAGTTAAATTTGACGTGGAGAAGAATGAAATGTTCTGCATTGTGTGCCGCAAGTTTCCGACAGTGGCCGATAAAGCGAGCCGGCTTTATGTCGGCATCAATGGATCGTCCGCCACTGGTTTTCGCCGTGATTCTCTTGTGAGTCACGAGCAGAGCCATTCTCGTTACTTTTACTAAAAACGAAGAAAAACCAGAGCAGGCGCCGCTACAGCGAATAAGCCTTAAAATCGACGAGGAGTCAAAGGAGTCATCTTAGATCGCAGTTTTAATGCCTCATAAAGTTAACGTGCTGCATTTTCTCAAGTCATGTATAAAAAATGTGAGTGATCCCTGATGTGTCTGTATGAAATGGTGTTGTATTAAAAAGTGCAAAGAACAACATAAATTGAAATAACTGTTAAAATAAATACTCGAGATTTGGTACAAAACAGATTATACAATTTCTATGTATTTTTATGACATTTTGTTATTCACTTTGATAATTTTCTCGGACTAGTGAATTTAACTTTCGGACAACCAGAATCTGAACGTTACTCGTCCAATGGACAAGTGGAATAAAAAAAAAGTTTTTCGCCCTGAATTTAGAAATTAAACTCTGCATTCCCGGCGTTTTATTCCTCTTTTAGCTTGTCACACACAGAAGTCTGACTGTTGTAGTCTTGATATCTTCAATTCTACAGATTTTATTCATCATTTCGTTTCCAAAATACAGTAAGCCTCGCCGCAAGTTTTTTTTTAAGTTCTTCCATGTGCTCAACAACATGAAGTTGTTCTTGCGCTGAGCCGGTTCTACAAGAAAGTCGACAAGTGTAGTCATACTTTGTCAAACCCTTCTGAAAGGCTTTTCCCAGGCAATTCAAAAGAACAATGAAAGCTCAACAATACGAAAACAATGAGCTAGCTCATACATACTAATACGTCTGACTAGATGCCCATCTGCAGATTTTTAGACGCATATACGCATCCGCTGCAGACACGTTTTACGCGTATGTTTTGGTTCGCTTAATTCTGGCCTGCACTGTAGCAGCTTGTGTTTCAGTTATTATCAATCATTGTACTCAGCAATTCAACCCACCTTATCAATAAAGGCAAGAGTTTATCCCCCTTAATTATCCTCTTAATTATGCATACATTTCCCATTTAGCTATGAGGGACGGTATACACACATACATACAACAAACATACGTTATTTGATAAGTAAGATAAAGAAAATAACAGCCAAAGGCTAATGTGGATCTGCTAATAAATAACATTGAATTAAACTATGATACAATCAATTAAAAGCTAAAATTGTAATACATCATACAAAAAGAAGCAGTTTTGGGGTATATACATACTAAAAATAGATATCATCATTTGATTTATTGGCTATTAAAATGGCTTTTTGCCAAAGAAAAAGTAAATGATTGTATGAAAATACAACCAAATGTGTGTTAGAAATGTTTAGGACTATAATGAAATATTGTCCAGTGGAGAAAAAATACTCAGCCTGCAAATTTATGAAAAAAAGAAACAACACAAATTTTAAGTTGTTAGACAGAATATTAACAATTCACATAATAAATAAAATTAAACAATAACTAAGCTTATGTGTAAATAATACTGAAGTTGATCAAAGCAGCATTTAATTATGCCCTCAAATTCTAAAATGGTACCCCAGTTGATGGAAAAAAAATTGAAATTAAAACTTGCAGAAATAAGTAAGTTAAATAAACAGAACAGCACGCTGGCACTGCTGTACAACAGAAATGCAAATAAGACTTAAATTACAGATAAGCGTCGGTGTATTATTTATAATTGGCAAAACAAAACACCAAACAGTAATCAACTCTTACACGATTTGACTGTACTAGGGAAATATTTTGCATCACCAAGGTAAAAAAAAAATGTGCAGGGTGCAAAACAGCAACGAAGGGAAAGCTGTCCGCTTGGAAGTGCGGCTGATTCACGGCAATTGTTTTGATGTTTTGTCTTTCCGTCTGTGACATTTTGTCCGCATATGAACCGTGATCTCATGACGTCCCACACAAGGCAACCAACAACTGCATACTTACTCAAATGAAAAGAAAAGGGCGCTTGTCACCACTATGAGCACCACGGTGAAATAAAACACGCCATTATTCCGGGCCATAATAATCCTTCCATTACAATAAAACTTGTTTCTCCCGGGAAAAACCTCCCAATTGCGATTTGACATGATGGGTGTGTAGATCTTTTGAGTCATGGAGGTTTTCTTTAACACAAAGCAGCACACAAGCAGGTTTTCTTCGCTACCCAAACTTTAACCATAGCCACGGGTTCCAGTGTGCTGAACTATATGATCGAATTCCTCGGTTTATCTACACCCGAGGCTGCTTCTCCTTATTGCCAAACAGAAGATGAAGTATTCGAGAACCAGAGGGCGCCACACCGAATACATTAGAGCGCATGCTTATATGAGCCCGCGATAGCAACAAGAATCAAAATGGCGGACGAAGAGGACAAGAAACTCTTCCAAAATAGTAATGGATCGGAAAACGACAGATCACGTTCTGTTTTGCCAGGAGCCTTGTTCATGACTGGAGTAACTTTTGCGTCCATAGTTGGTGGCTTCGGTTATGCTATTGGGCAAGCTCGGCGAAGAAGTCCTGAGCCTTTTGATGCTCGGACGCAAGAAGGCGTCAAGTTGGCCGTCAAGGCGCTCGGCTGGGGTACGGTCCTTGCTGTTAGCGGTGTAGGTCTGCTAGTATTAGGAGTGAAGACTGTTTTGGGAGTCAAAGATGTAAGAGAGCCTTACAGTTGAATTTTTATAACTAAACCTTTACACTCCCAAAAAGCCCCCTACCTCCGGGCCCCTACGTCCCAGGGGGGGGGGGGGGTACTCGGGTATAAACGTGACGGGGGGGTCCGACAGAGCCTAATATTTTGCACCCAAAAAAATACATAGACGTTATATTGTGCACACGAAAAAATTCAAGACTGGAAATTTTAGAAATTTTACTTGCAGATTATTCGAATTATACTTTTGGATCTTGCGGGAACTTTGGCGTGAATTGCGTAAGAACTAGTAGCCTGGCGGAAATTCGAACCCAAAAAAATACTCGCAGGTTTTTTAGACCCAAAAAAATACACAGTTAAATCTTCAACCCCAAAAAATACAGGAGTTGAAAATTTTAGACCCAAAAAAATACGTCGGACCCCCCCCCCTCCCCCAACGTCACGTTTATACCCTAGTATCCCCCCTGGGCCCTACATAACTCAAAAATTTGAAAAACTATTCGAAAAGCGAACGATACAACGTTGGGGAAGTACTGCTCAGTGGCTTTCCTTTGACTTATTTTTCACAGACTTAAAATATAAAACCACCTTGTGCAGCATAACTCCCCCTAGGTATGGTATTTTTAGTTCTATAGAGCTCAGCTGGCAAAATTTGGACCCTTTGGATTAAGTGTACAGTGACAGGCAAAAAAAGTGTGTACAGGCAAAAATTAAAGGGGGGGGGGGGGGGGTGGATAAAAAGTGGAACATCCTCTTGGAGTTCAGAGACCCAAAAGTTCAAACCGCAGGAACTGTTGCAAGTAAAAAGGATAAAATGACATGGCGGGGTGGGGTGGGTATATCTACCAACTCGCACATATTATGTATGTATCTCACAACATCAATATTGATGTTATTTCACAGTCACCTGCATATTTCTCACACCTGACTCACAAACTGGACTACCAATAGACTAAACACAAACAGCTCTCACATCTAGCTTTGTGTCATCTTTCTTCAAGCGCTGGCCATTCTGTTCAGTTGCGAGGAATGAGACTAAATTTCCTTCAAAAACCATTTGGGGTTTCCATTATTATTGCACTTGCTTGGAAAACTCCTGGGAATTTTGAACTTCACAAATTGGTGTTATTGGTCCCATTCCTTGCAGTGGACAACCAAGCCCATATTACTCAAAAATTATGGACGCTGGTCATTAAAAGATCGAAGCAAGGTTACTTAATACTAATCAACTTTTATTCACAAATATTATAATTATAATAAAGATGAGGGCTCCCCAAAACAGCATGTAAATATAATTCATTTTCAAGCCAAAATTATCATAAATGATGATGCTACAATTCATCTAAACTGTAGTTATGGTTCACTTGGGTTATGTTATTATGTAATCCTCAGAAATCTTTTGACACCTTTGGCAATGTTTGAAAATAGTAGGACCATCTTCGACAATGGTCAGAAATCATCAGAACATCCCTGGAAATCTGGGTAATATCAACATAAAAATATTGTTGGCAGGAGTATAGGATGATGGGGTTGAGTTGGGTCCAAACTTCTCAATTGCCACATTCTTATACACTTTACTTGCAGTATGTTGTTCCTGCTGCTTCTTTGGCAGCTCCCACAGACAAGTAAGTAAACAAAAATAAACAGTAAACAATAAATAAAAACCTGGAGTGTACTCAATTATCTTTTTATCCAACTTTTTTAGGCCAAAGAATTTGGAGTTAAAATGAAGAACATTCTTCCTTCCAAGGATGGGAAATTTGTGTCGCAGTTTGAGTCTTGGAGAATTCCAAGAAATAAGGGAGGTGGAAACAATGAACAGTTGTCTTCCTCAAGTTCAGAGACAAACACTTAAAAAACAAGACACAAGTGCAAGGAAGTTACAAACAAGATGCTGCCGAGTAGATTACCTTGTTGCAGCAGTGATTGGCAATCAATTTCTCCTCAAAATACGTGCTAAGGGGAATTATCTCAACCCATGAGTATGGTTTCCTCAGCAGCCAAGTTTGGAAAGAGATAAAACAAGATTCATACATACCATATATTACGTGGCAACCAGCTGTGGGTTACGCCAGATCACATAATGCAGTCTATGTGTTCAATTCCTTCATTCAACAAAAATTTCACCGAGAAGTGTGGTTCCTCATCCCGTGTAATAACAAAGAACATTTTCTGCCATTAAAACAGACCCAAAAAGAAAAGGCCGCTGTACACATTTCAACACCTTTATTCTTTCACAAGATAATTTACAACAATATCTTACGTCCAACTAAAATCATACTACCAGCATGTCACTTTCTTAAATGACAGTTTATGTAACCCCATGGTACTAATAAAGAAACTGTTATTCTTTAAATAAAAGTACAGAACAAATTTAAAACCAGGCAATAATTTAAATAATAAAATAAAGCAATTACCGGTATTTATTGCTTTAGATGAAATAAGAACCCTGTCTCCTCATTAAAAAAATACATATTTTGATGGTTGCATACTGTTCCAGGTTAGTCTGAGTTTGGAGATGAGGCAAAAGTGTAAGAATATAATTAATGAAAGCTGAAGCACGCAGGCATGAATGTACACATTCTGAACTATCACTAAACTGCCCCTGGCTTCGGTGAAAACTGACACCGGTCACCTCTAAGTCACTGAGTTGACTCTATAATAATTTAACCTCCCTATGCATAAAAATTCTATAATAATTTAACCTCCCCCACAAGTGACCAGTTATCTGTTAACCTCCCCCACAAGTGACCAGTTATCTGTCATGAACAACTTGTCTTGAAAGCGATTTTTTTTCTTTACAATCAAATCAACAATATTATTATTTGACACCTTTTGTAACCAACCATCTCCCCTACAACTCTAAAGGGAGCACCTTTCCTTGCACTTTTGGAAATTTCTTCCAATGCAGTTCAGCTGTTTGCCCAAGGTAAACCTCACTGCGTGCAGTATGAATCAAGAATATGCACATAAAATGAAGTGTTGATTAGAGTGAATTAACTGATGCACATAATCAACAGAAACAATAGCTGAGACAAGGCAGTCGTTTGGTCTACTTTGTGATTTTCTCGAGTCCTGTGTCTCCTACTAACTGGGCTAAAGAGGACTGAATTTGGTGTCGTAACCTAATTGTGCTTAATTCTTTCTCCAAATAGTTGTTACTGCACTTACTAGTGGTTGACATAAAAACAAGGCAAGTGCGTCATTTGAGTGCCAACATTTGAAGGGGTGAGTGGAAAAAAGCCCCAACTGACATCTGATCTTATGTCAAATTCTCCTTTGCTCATACAAGGAAGAACAAGGCAATTTGCTAGGAGAATTAAGCAGTCAATCAGATGTCACTTAAGGCATTTTTCCACGCACCCCTTCATTTGGCCGCAGGCTCAGCTACAATAATTATTATAACAGCTATTTAAACATTCCCAACAAGCTATTATCAATTATTATTAAAAGAAAGACCTTGATACAGGAAAGTAGTTAGCTATGATTGCTTCTGTGAGAATGGGATAAAACCAGTGAGGGTTGCATTGACCTCTAATGGATACCTGGGCCTGGCGCTATTCATTTTGTACATTCATTGATTATTTTATAAATAAAAGTTGATTGATTGATTGATTTTCCAGTTTACTTTTAGCTGTCAACTCTGTTCATAAAGCAAACACTTGTTTTTACTCCCCATGGACACAGCACCACAGTTTCTTTAGAGACCAATCCCCTTGCCCAAGATTATTGCTTCAATTATTGATTCAAAAGCTGATTAATGCTAATCCTTGATTCATAGTTAACCGAGCTGATTTTAATCTATTGGCAAAGAAAAGTCAAAGTCAAAAACTAAGTGGCAAAATCAACAACTCGAATCAAATTTCACATTAATCCAGGATTAGCTTAATCTGGCTTTGAACAACGGGGTCCAGATTTCAGCATATTTCCTTTAATTTAGCCTAGAGACTGGTTATCAAATTAGTTTAATTACAAGCTAAAACCCTTTAAGAAACTAACTAAAGACAATTTCTGTACATATTTTTAAATTCAAAGTAAGCACCACTGTTTAAAAATATTATCAAAATAAAATTTCCAAATCTGGCATTGTTTGTAATGCCCTCACTCTTGCTTATCATCCATCTTCAGCCTTTGTTTGTAATGCTGTACAGTCCAGCTGGCAGGCATCGTTTAATTCCTTTATTCACTTTGTTCATTCTTTACTTCCGTCAATTCTGGTTGACTATACCTGAAACTAAAAGGCAACATTCACCTTCAACATCAAGATTATAAACAGATGATACGGTGTTAATCAGAGTTTTGTAGAGACTTGCATTTGACTGTGACAAGTGAATTGTAACACAACTAATCACACAGAAAATCACTCTGAAAAAATAAGTAACATTTAGCATGTTTGCAGTGTGTGTTTAGAAAAGGAAGAACCTTAGGCAATACATCCTGCCCATTAAAGCATCTTCAAATACAGCAATCCTAATGTCATGTAGTTATAAGCAAATTACTAAAAACAGTAACATACTATGCAATCCTGCAAAGCTGGTTTATTCCTGTCACTCCAAGACCAATGTTGACACTAAAAAGAAGCCAGTTTTTTGGGATGATGACCAAGGAATATCGTGCCCATATCAACCCTGCAAATATAAAAATAAGACAAGATTTCTTTGAATGTTGTATTGATAGGGAACCAAATACTGTGAACAGTAAATTGCTGTATGTTTAACAGCATTGTGTACTGACATCTGACATTCCCTGAACATTAGCAAGAGCAAGCAGATCGATTCCCTTCTTACAGTCAAAATACTTGGGGCATTCTACTT
The DNA here is from genome assembly GCF_977016875.1 of Pavona decussata. Classification (NCBI taxonomy): domain Eukaryota; kingdom Metazoa; phylum Cnidaria; class Anthozoa; order Scleractinia; family Agariciidae; genus Pavona; species Pavona decussata. The sequence continues at coordinate 1,201,041 of NW_028145827.1, read as the reverse complement.
CTCAGTGATGGAATAATGCATTCTGTATTCTTTTGTTTGTCATATTTATTGACAGAAATGATAACAAACAGAAAAATATTGCGAAGTCATTCAACACGTCCAAGGTGTCTTCAAAGTACTTCCACTGCACTACATTTACATCACTTTAATGGAATTTTAGTTGGTTTTGTTATTTTAATGGTGTTGGCAGACTTGCACCCTTGTGTAGTCTCAGCATTTGATATTCCTTCTTCTTTGGCTCTTAACATTATAGCAGCATATTTTTAGAAAATAAAATAAATAAATCACTTTATTTAAGTGTCAATGTATTTAGTGCAGAGCACTAATTGGGGACACTTTCCAAATCGAATTGGAATTTGGAAATGTTGGCTTTTGAGGAAAGGGGATCGAAAACTGGAGTACCCAAAGAAAAACCTCTCAGAGCAAGGATGAGAACCAACTTGAAGAGTTTGAAATTGGCTCAATTTTATCCGGTACTCCACTATTGCAGACTGTTTTTATTATGGACACCAAAATGACGGTTCTGAGGGTGTCTGCTATAAAAGAGAGTTGACTGTTTTTGTATTTTTTTGACTACTTAGTACTTTTTTGACAAACAGAAGTTACAATATGCAAGACAGACACTCCCTTACAAAATACCTGACATAACATTACAAGAAAAAATGCACTAAGGTTTATAGTAAATTACAATAAATGTAATTTACTATAAACCTTATAAAAATTATTAAACCAATTATTGGTTGTATATTGCAAGGGTACATGTAAATTGTTAATTGCGATTGTTGCTTTTGTCATTACAAGCATTATTTTTGAAGGTAATCACCTGTAGCTGCCAGAGCAGTGGACTGGGATGGACTGAGTTTGTCAGCGGGTCTGGCCAGATCGGCAATTCCAGCAAATACAAGACCCTTTAAAACAAAATGATAAAAACTCTTACAGTTGTGAAATGATGTTTAAAAGAATTTAGGAAATGAAGCTTATCATATAAACCTAGCTAATGAGCCATATCTTACCCATTTGAAAGCTGGTGCCCAGAAAAAGATTGTCTGTGGACCTGAAAATAATGAAATTCAATTATAAGATGTTATGTATGTTTAACTAATCCATTCCATGATCTAGGAGGCAGTTCAAGAATCTGGAACTGAATTCCATTCATTAAAACACTACTATTGATCACAGATGTTCTGAGAACTGAGTGACTCAAAAATCATCTTTTTCACATACTACCATTGGTTTCAAGTCCAGTTCAGAAAAAAAAAAACCCATCATATTATAAGTTTACATGCATGAAGACAGACAAGACAGACAGACAGACAGAAAACCTTTATTTAGGAACCAAGACTGTTATTAGCAGCCTGCCATCAAGTTACGAAATAAGTAAAAATACAATTTACTTGCATGTTTTATTATACACAGTTTACAATCCACATTTGAAAGGTCCGTAGTCCATCTGATCGAAGGAAATTGCCTCAGGAACAACACCCGGCCTGATCAATCGATGATAATCGATCATCGGAAATCCAATCGATCAATCGATATCAATCGATGACAATTAGTTAATTGATATCAATTGATATCGGTCAATCGATGACCAATCGATAATCTCAAGCTTGGGTCAATTAAGCGGACTGTTTTCGATTTGTAATTTTAGTTCCGCTCGTGGCCGTATACGTGACTGGTGACCCAAACCCGTACAACATGTCGGTAAAAGTGAAGAACAGCTCACCTCCACCGACTGTCGGTCGACTGTTGGCCGACAGACTTCCAACAGCTTACCGACAGGTTACCAACAGTCGGTAACCTGAATAAAATTGACCAAAAAACTAGATTACCAACAGTCGGCCTGCAGTCCGTAAAAGGTTTTTAACTTATCTTTACTCTACATACTTATTAAACCAAAACGACAAGCGAGTTTAGCACGTTCACCTAAAATTTGAATCGCCCTATAATTCATTGCGAGCTAGCATGTTATAGTATGTCATGTATGTCGACACAATGTTGAACTTTACTAACGTTCTTTCTTTCTATTTCAGTAAGTAAGAAAAGAAAGATTCTCGTTTGATCAAGAGGCAATATTTATTTCGTGAAACAAAGGGAATAAACGTAAACTTTTTGAATCAATGTATTCGTTATGTTCCTTGATGAAATTCCTTGGCAGAAATCGAAAATTCCTATACAATGATAAGGGTCGAAATTTCAAGAAGTTTTCCCTGATCTTTCCTGGTTGATTCATCTAAAAAATGCAGACCTCATAGGAAACATTCAGTTGCAGGAGGACTTTTCTCATTGGTGGATTTTGGTCCAAAATCTGCAGACACAAAATCTGGAACATTGATCCATCACAAACTTTCAAATCTTGCATTAAGATGAAAATATAATATTGGATGTATCATACTCGATACTTGATTTTGCGCTTGTTCGTGTATTCTACGCGATAATTGACTTTGCGCTTGCTTTTGTATTCTTAACGAACTTTTTGCACGTGCTCGTGTATTCTTTATGAACTTGTTATGCGATAATTGATTTCGCGCTTGCTCGTGTCTTCTTTATGAACTTGTTTACACGACTTTGCGCGTACTGTTAAATAAAGGACACACAGTATTGGTTTAGACTTTATTTCATTTGGTGGCTCCTAAAGGAGCCGTTTGTTGTTAAGTGTACTTAGTTGAGAGGGTTCAGGGTTTCTCTCGTTCGGTTCGGTACTCGGAAGGCGAGAGCCCTGCCACTGCCTCTTTCAACCATGCCGAAAACCCACGAGCCTCTAGAAATCCGTCCACGGTTGTACTTGCGTTTGTGGCCAAACATTGATTTATCGATCTCTACAGTCTTCCCTTTGCCACCTAACTTAAACAAAACGGCTCCTTTAGGAGCCACCAAATTTGAAAAAGTTAATAACCAATAATAAAGATGAAATTGCACACTTTACGTTGTCACAGCGGGATAATGAGAGAGGGGTTGGGGCACAGTTATACTAACTCAAAAATGCAAAATGGCGGACGGGGAACGAGAGAAACGTCGCCGTGGAATTTATATTAAAGAAACTAGAAGGTGTGTGTGATTTGGATTTATTTATATGGAAAAATCCACAACAATTTCTACCGACAGTTCACCAACAACTTACCGACAGATTACCAACAGTCGGCCGACATATTACCGACAGTTGGCCGTCTGTCGGTTGACAGATCGTTACCGCTATGAAAAAAACTGTCGGCCGACAGTCGGCCGACAGTTGGCCAACTGTCAGCCAACTGTCGCCCGACTGTTGGCCAACTGTCGGCCAACTGTCGCCCGACTGTCGGTCGACTGTCAGCCGACTGTCGGCCGACAGTTGGCCAACAGTCGGTGGAGGTGAGCTGTTCTTCACTTTTACCCAACATGTCTGAAGTTATTTTAACTATCTACAACGTTGTAGTTAAAGGGTATCATGAATGCCCATTTTCTGTTGAACTTGATGAGTGTTTTGTTGCTCAAAAAAAGAGGGGAGATTGCGGGAACGCGCTAAAAGTTCTAGACACATCACGTGGTCGTGGGCAATTGGGTCACCTCCTATGGGATTTGGTAGCACATTTGTTTTCCGATGACAGTTTTACTTTTCTTGCCTATACCTACAATAGTTCTTTGTTACCAAGAGCCACACGCGCGAGCAGAAATGAATAATTATGCAAATCAGTCAGTAAAAACGAGGTGGGGTAAGAACGAGAAGCAAGTCACGCAATTTTCGGATCGCACTCACTTGACTATCACAAAGAAATATGAGAGATTACTCGCAGTCTACATAACCCCAGATGTACATTTGATATATGAACCAATAAATTCTTGTTGCTGTTGCTGTTCGTTGTCTTATAAGCGGGACATAATATGCAAGCCTCCATAATCGGACGTTCAATCTATCTTCTTGTTAAAAGGAAATACGGAAACCGATGACAATTGATGAAAATCACTGACAATCGATGGCAATCGATGACAATCGATGTCAATTAAAAAACACACGTTTTTTGGTCATTGATTGGTCATCGATTTCCGATATCAATCGATTAATTGTTATCGATTGGCATCGATTGTTATCGATTACCGATTTCATCGATTGATCAGGCCGGGAACAACACCAGAACAGTTCTATTAAAAACCATTTCTCGACCCAAATTTGAAGAAAAGGCCACGACAATATTCAGATTTCTTCGTTTTAAAAACAGCTAACCACGCCTTGCGAGCAAAAAGTGGATTTATTTAAACTTGATCTTTACTTTGGTGCTCTCTCGAAATCGGGTTGAAAATTTGCAATCATTGTGCCTTACGTATACGGTCTTGCACATTATTATATTCAGATTATTTGACGAGCTACAGTCTTGAGATAATACTCACCAGCCGGTGCTTTCCAAAACGGGATTAGTCTGCGAGGTAATGCAGCTTCGATCTGACCAAGGAAACGAACCCAAAGTACTTTAGCTACACTCATTCTGCGTAAAAATATTACTTCGACTCAGGCAAATTAGGTAATGTCGAGAAAATGGCAGAGAACTTTCCAAAGTCGAAGACCTGGGAACGAGTCCAAGTTCCAATGTAACAGGACAGATGATTGGACCAATTTTATAACGAGTATCCAATTGGAAGTCTTGTAAGAAAGATCCAATGAAATACGCATATCTTATTTCACTGAGAGGCAGTCTGAGAGGCGGGAAACATGGAAAGGTTGTTGTTGTGGAAATGGGGAATCAAGTGTACGAGTTTTGGATGGAAATTCCTTACAATGTGAGAAAGAACCTGAAGCCATGAGACTGTACATCCGAAATAAAGTCAAATATGATCCTCTAAATGCCGGTAAACCGTTGATATTTGTCGATTTTCCAGATCCTCGCGGGTTTTCGGTTGGTCAAGTAAAGGAGGTAAGGTTTGGTTTGTTTCAGCTGATGTTTTCTTTCTGTTTCTTTGTATTAAACAGCTGAGCAGCTCTTCTTAAGGGTTTAGGGAGATTATAAAGCTTAAATCAAGCAAAAGCTCTTTACGGTGTATTGAAAAGTAATATTTGAACGCTATTCTCACTCGGGCAAAAAAGCTGACTGGAATTCATTCGGCCGGAAATGTACAGTACCACACTTTCCTGAAACATGTAGATTTAATAGCGACTCTGATTTGTTTATAATAGAGCATATGTGCATACTGACACACATGCTTACACCCCGTAAATGAATATAATTAATTAGTATAAGGCCTGGGCTTTTATTAGCTTTTATTGGTCCCACGGACTTTTTAAAGGATCATTTCTTGGCGTATTCAATCAGTGATGATCAATGATCAGAAATGCAATTGATACGAATTGATGCTAATAATCGATTGCTATCGATTGAAGTAATCGATGACCAATATATTTGATAGGTCACTGCAAGGCTGGTTATTGATTATTACTGATTGCCAAAACATGCCATACATCAGCAATCCAGTGAAGTAAAAGTTCTCGTTCACTTATTTTGGATGTTAATCGCTGAGACTGGCAAGCACAGCCAGTGTTTATCAGTGAAGGATCCTGCAGATCATACACTAGAGCCCGGAAAACAAGATAATTACAGTGGGAAATTCCACCTATTTTTTCACCCAAAACAAGAGTAATTTGTTCATCCTTAAGTTCATTTATAGGGCTGTAAAGGCTCTGATAGATGTATTTTTATGCTGTTCATTTATTACTTGGGCGGAGCGCCAAGTTATAAAATAGGATTTCTTCGTATACGTCGAAACGCAGTGATCTACTGCGCGTGCGCTACATGTTGGCCGAGTCTGCGAGTCTGCATGTATTCATCATATTCATCATTCATCATAAGCCGCCATTATGGGACAAAAAACAAGGACGTAAAATTAACACAACGAATATCGTATTCTTAAAAGAAAACAGCCAGTATGTGTGTTGTCTGCTAACTCCTCCCATTGAACGAAACTAAGGGGCAACTTTCCTTTCAGGACGGATATTTTCCAAAAGTTCGACTTCAATTTTAAAACCTCAGACGCTCTTTTGGCTCTTCTCGATAAATCCCCATTCGGTGTCAAACGTAATCGATAAGATCAGGCCGTGAACACTGAATTTACATACAGCCGAGCAAAACATTTCATTTCTCTGGCCGCAATATAAAAAAGAAAACGTTCAATTAACTTTAAAGATTCAAGACCATTCCGTGGGTGAAAGGCTTAGGGTAAAGTAGGAGACTAAGACTAAAGCTTCGAAAATAAATTTCATTCAGGGTCCAGTGTGAGCAATAAGATCTATTCACCAGAACAAATGTAAACACTGAAAGTTTGCTAATGCAAAGTGGCAATCAACGCTTCACGAATTAATTTCTTTATTTACGTTCACTTGGATAAAACCAAAATGTGATCCTCACGGGAAAACAGGGAAAAAGGTGAACGCACGGGCACGCCTAATTGACACGCTAAACGTAGAATCTGAAAAAAAAAAATCTTTCCTTCGGAGTCGAGTGTTAGCGACAAGATTGATTCATTGGAACAAACATAAACGCTGAAAATTTGCATATTCATACCACAACAACTGAGTACCGCAACGCTAAATGCATTTTTATTTTTACGCTGGATAAAGCCAAAATAGCAACTTTAGCACCCGCGCTTTAGCAAAACTGAAAGCCCCTTTCGATGTTACAAAACGTTGAAAGAAGCCGTCGTTTGGATGCAGAAAGGAATTGCCACGCTAAAAACACCGGGAAGAAATTGGTCACGTGCTAGGCAACCAAAATCGTTCAGGGTGGGAAGGTATTCGCACAAATACCCCTCTGTCGCCAAAATTCGTCATTACCACTGGAACCGCAAAGACTCCTTTGTCGCCAAAATCCATCATTATCTTAGATGTACCTCATGGTTACAAAATCGGACGTGTTTAGTATTAAAGAGAGTGATGTTTTATTTTGTTTGCGTGACATTTTCGGTCGAACTACATCACGTTTATTGCAAATATGATGCCTTAGACTCTCAGCGAACCTTTTATCATTCACCAGTCACCAAAGACTGAACTAACATGCATGCTCAGATACTCCTAATACAACGGCGCCCAAGTCAACGCTCCCACAGCGTCTTGTTAGTTACTATTGCCTTTAAATTCCTTACTTTGCTGACCAGTATTTCAAAACAAACTCCTGTTACAGTTTCCATTTCCATAGAATTTTTGGATATCTGAAATACAGACAGTATGAAATGTGAAAAATTCAAAAACCAGCTGTTGTCAATCAATACCGGTGAAACTATCAAGGTGGCTTACTACAGTTTATGAGGCTCACCAGGGGTGAGTTGCATAAAATGTAACGTCAGACCTTCAGCCCAGTCACATTCAGTATTTTAACGTCTGACAATAGCATTTACGACCGTCATTAAGTTTCATGCAACTTGTCCCAGATGCTTTCAGTAATCCGGGGGGGGGGGGGGCACACTTTACCCATGTTTAGGTATAGGGGTGCCGCTGGGGGTTTGAAACCCTGACCCTGTTTAGGACGAAAATAACATTAAATACCTACCCTGTGTAGGACAGCGCCCTCTATTTTAAGACCCTATTTAGGACAAAAGACAACATCGATCTCTTGTCTTACACAAGTGTTTATTGGCAATAGTAATAACATTTAAAGGTGCACTGTCACCTACCGGACGTGATGTTCCATGCATTGAAACGCGAATACCGATCACAAGAGATAAAATAATACACTTCCTAGAACTGATGGTGAAAAATCCCAAAATTTCATATTAACAGCGGTGAACCTTAAGTGGAAACTCAATTGACCTGAAGCATTGTTCACTAAAATAAATACAGACTGACGTCTCTGATTTCAGATTGCCAAATTCAAGACGACAGTCTTGCAACCATACCCTGTCTAGGACGGGTCCAGGACAGACTGGCTTGAAATTATATACCCTGTTCAGGACAGAGACGCCAAAAACCATACCCTATCCAGCAGCACGTCCCCGTATAGCTCATATAGGGGAGTACCCCCCCCCCCGGTCAATAATATGATCACTGGTGCTCATTGTGAGGGAATAAACGACAAATGCAAAGTCAAAACCATCATCAAGGCAATGGCTGGTTGTTATTTTACTATGCTCTTGCTAGAAGTGGCTCAAAACAAGTGGCTGTCAGAGGACAGGACTCTAATTCTTTGAAAACATTTAACTCAAAAGCCAACTGTTCGGCCCTACCTCAAAATCTTGCCATTTAAACTTTGGATCAAAATAAGTATTCTTACAAGTTAAACAGAAATCTGTAAGAGAGATTTTTGCATATCAACGAAAATGTCAAAAAAATTAGAATTTTGAAAAATATCTTAAAATCCGACAAGGATTGAAATCCTCCAATCAACACCAGCCTAAAAGAGGATCGAAACGCACCAATCAACACAAACCAAGGTGCTACTTATACTGTCATGCAATATAAAGTCGACACCATCGCCTGATGAAGATCAGTAGTATAGCTGTTGAAACGTCTTGATCCACATCTATGTTACTCAATCGTGAGACAAACGATTAAACTCAGCTATCATCTTAAAATCTGTCTTGCAGATTTTGAAAAAAAGTTGTCTGAAGATCGATGTTGATGTGTATTTAAAAATATCAAACATTGAGTGAAGGTCGTACAGCTAGATTTTGAGAAATTTACGATCGAAAACGTTTCGTACGACCTCCATTTTGAGCATGTACACTGCATACACTTCGGCCATTCACTTGTGTGCAAACGTATTACGAGCCCAACGGCGGCTGTGGAGGAGACTAGGATTATTGGTGAGTCTCCTCGGTATGGAACAAATCTGCCTGTTTCCTTTGGTCCTCTTGTCATGCACTCCATGCTCATGTCTCATGTTTCACACTCTGCTAAATAACTGGCTGTTAATATGCAGGCTATAATTTGACCTTTATGTTTATTGTTCAGGAATTTAAGAAGAAAGTCAGAGCAGCCAAAGTTGACTCTCTGTATCATCGTCAAGGTGATGGTTCCTATGAAGTACTCGCGGATGACAGGTAAGGGCTGGAGGAAGTGGCTTTGACTGTTGGATAAAAGTCCTCTAACTAAATAGAGGATATTACATGACCGCTCTGAGATATGAAATTTATTTTTGAGTGTTGAAATATTTTTCAACAACAGAAGAGAAACTTAGTATCTCCAAGTGACCATGTAATGTTCTGGCCCCAGTTGTTCAAAGGCCGGATAACTTTATCCGGTGGATAAGGCGCTTTTCAGGGTCTAAAAAATACTTCACGTTAAATGTTGTCCAAGGTTTTCGTACACTCACAAACTAAGCTGTAATTAGAGTGTTCATATTCGCTTGTACAAGAGGAAATATTGAAATCTTTGCACAGATTGAAACTGTCGGATAGTGACTTATCCACTGGATAAAGTTATCCGGCCTTTGAACAACTGGGGCCTGTCTATTATATAAATACCAATGAAATACCAAATCATTGCAAAAGGCATGATTTATTTTGTAACTATAGCAATGGTGATCTTTTCTTGTGTGAAGGTAACATGCTATTTTCAAGTGTGAAGATATCATGTTTTTTGCGCAACAGCTCACCTGGTATTTCATTGGTGTTTATCTTATAATACAGTTTCTTAGTATTTAATCATTGCTCGCAAACAATGTTCCATGTTGGGTTTTGATCCAGGCTATTGAGGCATGCAAGTTTTGCAGTGGGGAAGTTTTGTATGGCACAAAATTTTTTGATCTGTACACATTTTGTACCAGTAGAGTTTTAATTCATGCAAGCTTTGTAGTGGTGCATTTTTGATCCATGCAAGTTTCGTTCCAGGCGGGTTTTGATCCATGCAAGTTATTTAGCCAGTAGACAGATACAATTTTAATCTGTGCAAGCTTTCTTGTCATACTATACATGAACAAAGGCTAACAACAGTGTCAGAGGTTTCTATTGTTCCCGTTGTGTGAATTTTTACAGGACTGTTGGCTTCTATAACATACAAGATAATGCCATCCTAGAGACCACAAGCAATCCCTTCTGGGCTGCTGCCATCTACTACAGATTAAGAGAGGTGGAGAGAGATGCAGCCAATCAGCCAGACGATGCAAGAACTGGCAGGGGTCTGGAGCAATCTTCCATTCAGAAGTTCATGGCACTGGGCATTCTGTTCAATGGAGGGAATAAGTATGTTTTGGTGGGAACAGAGCACTTGATCCATGACCTGTGGGACTGCTAAAAATCCTGCAGACAATTGACACATCTTTGGGTGTCCAAAATTTTCTTTTGGTGATCCCAAAGTAAGTGCAATGAAGTATACCCCTGGAAGGTGCCTCTCCTGGTCTCCACCTCTCCAAGCACCTTTGCCCTTTTGCCCCCTTTTCCTCTTCATGTTTGCTGAAGGAGATTCTTAATATTACCTATAATCCCATAGAGGTCGCGACACTCAACAATCCACAGATGGGGCAACATATCATAGACCTTTCGATAGGTAATACAGGCCATGGCTAAGTTCTTCTTATGGCTTTTAGTGTTCTTCAACACTGCCCTGTCCATGAACAGTAAATCATTAGTCCCTCTTGACCCCTTTCTACACCGCTTCTGCTCCTCTGGAAATAGGTGGGTCTCATCTAAATACAAATCAATATGTTATTAAATTATTGTTATTATTATTATTATTATTATTATTATTATTATTATTATTAAGATAAGATAAGTTAAGTTAAGAAACTTTATTAACGTGTCAATGCCTTATAGCCTAGGAAAATCCCATAATAATTTGGGGACACCAAATAAATAGGTACAGTGGAACCTCTCCCCAGGGACACCTCTCTATCACGGACAGTTCACTTGATCCCTGCGAAGCCAAATCCATATAAAGCCTACTTCTCTAAAACGGAAACCTCTATAATATGGACACTTATTCCTGTCCCCTTAGAATCCATAATCAAGAAGAGGTTTGACTGTACTAAAAAAAGAGAAATTGAAAATATTTAAACCTGCATAAAATATGTAATAACCGGGCGCTAATTGCTAAAAAAGTGATATAAAAATGATAAGATTACATATTTATGATGAGCAGAGGGAACAGCCCTTCGCAGCCATCATCCGCCAGTAAATTTACATCACATTTAAAAATCTATTTACAAATTATTACACAAGCCAGCATTAACTACAATGCATCACTTGTGCTGTAGTTATATTTGCATGTAAACTTGTTTTCTGTACACGTTCTTCCACAGTCCAGATCGACAACAGCCTCCATACTTTGAAGGGCTGGATCAGTTGTATGAGCATCTCCAAACAGGAGGCAAAAAACCTGTTCACATGTCGCAGAAAACTTTGGACACCCTACAGACCCTGAAAGATGAATATGAACAGAGTGATATCCATGAAAGGGATTCTATTGGTTGTTTTGTTGATAGGCAGGCTGTGAAATTAGGACTTACATCAAGTAAGTACTTCAGATATATAGATCTATGTATCACTTCTCTGTACCCTTAAGTCCATTTCAGATGCCAATGGATAATTTTATGAAGGGCTTAGAGCATAACTGACCTATGTTCACTTTTGTGTTCTAAAAAAAAAAAAAATGGGGGGGGGGGGGAGAGGAGGGGAGGGGAGCAATGCATGAAAAAGTTTCGGTCACAAAAAGCCACTTTCTTCCTTCAAAAGCAAAGATCAACATCAAATTCGACATAGGTTGGTTATGCTCTCACTGCTTCAGGCCTTAGAGTTCTATTCCAGTTCTAATAGATAACTTGAAGGAGATCTCCTTCTTGTTTGTTTGCATTGCTTGACATTCTAGAATTGTGTGTCGCAGTTGAAGATGTAGTTAGCATCATTTTATGCCAAAAAGATGTAATTCTGAATAAACTATCTGTTACAGATACTTCATTTCAGATGATTGGCACAGTCTGTGAGAGACCTTGAATTTTACTTAGCATCATAATGCGAGCACAATATCTGCTTTAAATGAACCTTGAGCAATCAATAATACTGGCCAACACCTCTGTATAGGTATTGTGAACACTCAGGTCTGCCCACTCAGTGTGACTGTAAACATTTTCATTAATTTTGCAAAACATGCATGGACTTTTATTGACTTTGACAATGCCACAATCATCGATAAAGGAAACGATCGCACCAGAAAGACACTGGGGTCATGGCACACGGCTAAAACTGTCACGGCAGACAACAACTCACGCCCAGTCCCAAGACAATATTTCATGCTTTTAATTAGTACCTTTAGTATGCTTTTTAACATTCTTTTCTTGTATGTACTTTTTTAATTTATACATAAATACTCCCTACATTAAATATACTTCATTTCAGATGATTGGCACAGTCTGTGAGAGTCCTTGAATTTTACTTAGCATCATAATGTGAGCACAATATCTGCTTTAAATGAACCTTGAACAATTAATAATACTGGCCAACACCTCTGTATAGGTATTGTGAACACTCAGGTCTGCCCACTCAGTGTGACTGTAAACATTTTCATTAATTTTGCAAAACATGCATGGACTTTTATTGACTTTGACAATGCCACAATCATCGATAAAGAAAACGATCGCACCAGAAAGACACTGGGGTCATGGCACACGGCTAAAACTGTCACGGCAGACAACAACTCACACCCGCTCCCAAGACAATATTTCATGCTTTTGTTTAGCACCTTTAGCATGCTTTTTAACATTCTTTTCTTATATGCACTTTTTTAATTTATACATAAATACTCCCTATATTAAAATGTTTCTTTACGATTTATTTCATCACATGTTTTTGTCCGTCGAAGACCAGTAGAGTGACTGCTGAAAGCTTATAATAATTATTTTTAAAATTGTTTTACCAGAGAACACTTTTATATATTACATGTATATTTATTGATCATGAATCCTGGTATTGCATCTTCAATATTTTTGTTAATTTTCATGTTGAAAGAGTCAAATGGCAGTGGTGATGATCGGTATGGTAGCAGCACAAGTGGAGGCCAAGTACGGGGGTAAGTAAAATATATGAAACAGAGACAAACTGCAAAGATCATCCAAGCCATATACATCTTGATGACCTTTAAGCCTTTCTGTTCTAGGATCAAAATTATTGGTCATACATTCCTAACATTCCACCTGATAGTATGAACAATAATTTGTTAATTATTTATCACTTATATTAATTTTACTGGTTAAGGTTTATCTTGTATCGTTGAGAATGCTCTAAAGGGTAGGGAATGCTGCATGGTTATTCAGTTGAGAAGCTTGGAGGAAGGCTATTTAACAATAATTATTATCCCGCAAAATTGCACAGAGTATCGCCCGATACTTTGGCTAAAAGAGGGTATGTTCTGCAAGATTTTTATTAAAAATCCAATACATTGAAAACAAAGCAACTGTTTTATTGCAGAAAAACTGGAGACAATCTTCATTTTACCATTCTTCTCCTTCCTGGCTCCCTGACACACAAAATTACATATATCAAACAGCTAGTATCTGTTGACTACAGATAATGAATATTTAGTGCACCTTGACCATTTCGGCAGTGCTACAATGTGCTGAAAAATTAAACCTGATATTCATTCATCAGTAATAATAATAATAATAATAATAATAATAATAATAATAATAACAATAATAACAATAATAATAATAATAATAATAATCCATTTATATAGCACCTTTTCTACAAGATTCAAAGGCACTGTTTACAAAAAATTAGATAGAACTAAAAAAGTAGAAATGATCACAAGAAATTTGCATTAAACTAGACACTAACAACAAGATGAATAAATGTACACAATTACAAAAATCAGATAACAAATAAAAAACATCACGATTTATTAGCTCACATAAAAAGAAATGTTTTAAGTTTGCGTTTAAAATCATCAATCGAGTTTGCAGATTTAATGTCCTCAGGTAAGCTATTCCAAAGTTCCTTGTGTAACCTTGTGTACTGTATATAAAAGAACTCCAGCAGGTGGCAGAGGAAGAGGTAACAGAAGAACAAACGGAAACAAGACACAGAGACAAGCTGGGCAGGGCAGAGTTGGCAGAAGGGCTCCTCAGAAGCAGAGGACTTGTGAGGACTGTGAAGAGAATGTAGCTACCCAGTTCTGTCCTGACTGTCTGCCACCTTTGGTGCTTTGTGATGACTGTGCAGTTGTGCTACACAGGGGAGCCACAAGACGAAATCACCAGTTAAAAGGTGATTTTTATTTCTTTAACTTCCAGCAATACTTATTGTGACAACAAAGGAGCTGAGAAATTTCTTTGTCTCATCAGATGTCTCAGAAGCACCAACTCCAGCAAGAAGCAAAGGCTACACACCTAAGGTAAGTCACTGGCATGACTTATGTATCCATTGCGTAAAGCAAAGGAGACAAGAAAGGGAAAACTTTTACCAGACTAGTTTTACAATAACTGTCAAACTTCCCATGCGCTGATTGGCTTGTAGCTATTGTCTATAAGAGTACAGACAATAAAAATGACATCAGATGTAACATGCACACTTTCTCAACAGAAAATAAAGCCAATTCCGCTTCTACTTTTTCCATGTTAATGAGGCTAAATGGAATTTAGGTGAAGTTAAAATCAAGCCAATGCTCCCATTTCTCCAGGATCAGGTGGGGGGTCCAGGGAGGTCTGCAGGGGCATTGCTATATGCTTTTGCTGGAGTTTGCTTTGCCAGCTTGCTTGCTTACTTTTCCCTCCCTCCTTCCCACACTTTTGGGTAAGTATCAATTTCCAACACTGGTAGTTCAATTTCACTGTCATGTGGACGGGTGCCTGGAGGTGGGCTGTGGCTCGGTTGCCATGGTGACCTCCTTACTGCTGAGGAGATTGCTGCCCTCCTCTGTTGCTACCTTTACAGCACCTGCCCTCAAATAATTCAATTGGCTTAGAGCTTAATTGTAAAAAACAAATCACCGGCAGTTTTCTCGGCTCGCTTCGCTCGTGGCCTTTTCCTTTGCAGTTTCCTTTCGCCCTATCCGGCTACGGGAGCCTGTTCACAAGCTATTTTCTATGGTCTATACTCTTATAGACCATAAAATGAGGCCATAAAATGTCCAAAACTTGGCAGTGAAACCACTTACCTGCAACTCGTGGTTCCACTTGAGTTTTAAACATTTTATGACATCATTTTATGGTCTAAAATAGTAATTAGACCATAGAAAACTGCTATCTATGTTTTAATTGGCAACTTTATTTTTTAATATAATTTTGATGACATCTTACCAAAACTAAAATACTGTGTGATCAGCAGCACATTTTGAAGTCCCAGTTTGCTGGGTTAAGTATAATATATAAATTTGTTCCGAAAGATTGACGAATCCTTGCTCTCATTATAACTGGCTGACCACTGCAGTAGATTGCCCCCATAGTCATTGCAAATACGTATTTGTTTTATTGTGCCCTTTGTGTGGCCAACCATCTAAAAGTACAATCTGTAGAATCTTATTATGATAAATGAAGGGTTTGCTAAAACAAAATGTCCAGTGGAAATTTTGACCTTAAAATCCAAATTTTAGTTTAAGTTTGGCGTACAGATTGGCTGTTATGTAAAACTGTAGTTCCTCTGTTCTTTCTTTATTTCATTATTTATTTTGATGTTATAACCTTAAATCCCAAGTGTTACACTATGAGTTTACAAAAACAAAAACAAAAAAACAGTTGAGCAACTTAAAACAAAAGAGATCCTGATGCTTTTAGATAGATGCCTTTACTAGGGTAATTGTCTTTTCTTGATTAGACACCAGGGGCATTTATTTTAAACTCTACCTCATACACTGGGCTTAAATACCGGTAAAGTTAAGTGAATTTATCACCATTAGTTGTACAAAAGACAAAAATAATGGAATTTCTCAAGGAATTATTGAAGAAATGGTGGAGAGATCCTTAAGATGAAAAAGACAACACTCTTAACAATACCAGAAAGAAAGTTGAACTTCACTTGATAGAAATTTGGAAGACCCACAGAAAAGCTACCATGAAAGAGATTGCGGACATGTTACTTGATAAATAGTAAAAGAGTAAAAACTCTGTAGATGCATGACACTTAAATACAAAATATATGAAAATAAACGTTAAAACGTTAATAAAGTGTCAACTGAGTACATTAGTACAAACGTTTCAGGCTGAGCCCTTCATCAGTGTACCAAAAAAGGCGCATTGCGCCATACAAAAAACCTAACCGTTAACGTAGTGCACACATAAAAGAATCCTCATAAATTACATTTAAACCGTAACTGTAAAGCGCGTGCGCACGCACGTGGAATACGTGTGCAAGAAGAAGAAATAAAAATAAATACAAGAAACTAAAAGAAATTAAAAGAAGTTAAAATTAATGTTAAGTCCGCTTGGCCTAAGTGTGCCAAGCGTGAAGATAAGCTTCATTTCCTGCCGCTTTCGATGGAGGTTGTTCCTCGTGCACTGCTTGACGCCGCAGACCATGATATCGTCTATCGAGTGGGAGGTGGAGTTTAAGTGTTCAGCTACGGGAAGCCCAGGAGTTCAATTGCGAATACTGCGCAGGTGCTCACTGAAGCGTTCCCGTATGCGCCTTCCAGTCTCTCCGATGTACTTGCTGGTACAACAGCGGCAAGTGATACAGTACACAACATTCTCAGACTGACAGTTGAAACAGTTGCGGATGGTGTGGGCGCTTTTGGGTCCATGAAGAACAGTCTGAGATGTTATGTACTGGCATGTCTGACAACGGGGACAACGGCAGGGAATTGATAGCTGATGCCCCGCTTTTTTATCCATTCAGTTATAATTATATTAATTGTAAATGGTAGTTTTCTAGAACTTTACGTCTGATTTTCAGTCAATAAATTCAAGAGTAGTAGAGTGCAGTTAGGAGGAATGTAATCCTGGTTAGATACTATATACCCATCTCAACTAAACACCACACCATGAATAAACACAGGGAGTGTGTTTTTTTTTTTTTAACATCCAGCCATGGTGACATAGTGTTTATTCGGGGCGCAGCATTAAGTCAAAGTCAGTGTTCAAACATATAGCAAAAGGTATGGAAAAGTCAAAATCTCCTATTTCTTCAAATTTCGACCTCAAGATACACATAAAAGTAAAAAATCAGTTTCTTCTATGATAAAAGTCTGTGTGTCAAATTAGAGATGATCTGATTTGGGGTAATCTGGATTTTTCAGCCAAATTTCCACTTTGTGTAGTTTGCAACCAAGCCCTTCAAATATTTTACACTTATCAATTTTAAAAGTCTACACACTCTTTTTTTTCCAGGCATACCGGGCGCCATTTGCCATGTTGGTGGCATTTCATAGGTATTTACTCATTCAAAATGTTTTCAGTAACTTTTTCAACTGTCTTACAGCTTGGCTTACTTGCCCACTTGCTTACTTGCCTAATGATTTGGAGTTTAATTGCGTTCGACATAGAAAGAACGTACTCCTAATACAGATTGGAGTCGGGATTGTATGGGGCAACCATACATCAGGGCGGATGACATCATCATCAACTTGGCAAAGGAGAGAGAGCCTGGAATTGAGATCATCGAACACACTCCATAATCTTTGGTTACAGTCGAACCTCCCGTAAGCGACCACCCAAAACACCAAGATGTAGTGGTCCCTTACGGGAGGTGGTCGCTTATGAGAATCTAACTAGAGGGGGTCTCTTCCAGGAACTTTTCTGATACACCTGTACGTGACTGTACTTATTCCAAGTCCTTCCAAGAGAATTTATTGCATACATTTTTCTAGTCTGACAATACCAGCAGTGTTAGGTTGTCACTAAAAGTTCCTCGTAAACTCTGAGCCGCGTGATACATACAGCGAACATGGACATCAGACCATGTGTCAAGTTGTCACTTACAAGAGGTTTAACAATAAAACGTATAATGCTGTCACATCACAAAGTGGTTGTGGTGGCTTATGAGAGGTTCCAGCTATAGGCTTTTGACTGGGAAAAATTTGGTGTTGGATAGGTGGTTGCACATGGAGGTTGGACTGTATTACTAGTTTAGAACTATTCTCTCAATTGTATAGAATTGTATAGAATATCTAGATCTGTGTGGATAGAAGGATTACGCCAGTCAATGACAATGAAATTAGGGCTTTTATTATCACCCTGTAATAACCAACATGTCGAGAGCAATAAATAGTTATATCAGGACTTCACGGTTCACACTCGGTGAGCATCAGTAGGTCAGCAGATTATTTTTATTTATAGCAGTGTACACAATAAATGTTCAATGCAATTTTGGTTTCCCTTGAAAGTTAAAAAGGTGAAAATCTACTTCAGTTGGAAGATGTGAAGCAGTACCTGATATAGTTTAAAAGGTCTATGTATTTAATAATTAAACATCTTTATTATTAAAATATTTTGTTCTATGTCAAGGCCTTTCTTTGTACTTGCAGGGCTGCTAATGAAGTTCCCAGCAAAATGAGCTTAACTGCAGATGAATTGAAACTGAGAGCTCAACCTTTAACTAATACAGACCTGGAAATCAAACAAGGTGACTGAATAGTAACTGAGTGTAAACTCATAACAGAACAAGAATCGTAAAACTTGGTTTTGTTGAAGCCAAGTTTCATGATGACTTTTCCAGTGTACATAGAAACCCTGTTAATTTTTTTGATGTTGCTGTCATTTCACCAGTGAAACGTTTTCATTTTTTTTCTGTACTTTGTTTGACGAGATAACATATCTTATTAAGAATAGAGGTGCATCATATCAGCCTCCTACATGGCAGTTTTTACCTTGGTAATAATAGAACAATTATATTATAGTAAAATAATAATTATAATAATATATATTTTTTCTTTTTATAAATATGTTAAAGCTTCACGTTGAACATGTTTATCCTTATATTACAAGAATTTGAATACGAGAATTTTATATTTGCTGAAAATGTACATAATTTTTAGGAGTGCATAGGGTTGTGTTAAGAGTTGGTTAGTTTTAATAAAGTTTATAATAATAATAATAATAATAATAATAATAATAAACCTTTATTTACCCTCGGTAGTGTTAATAGCACAAGTGGTAGTGGGGCTGAGCATTAAACTTCACAAAGAAAAATTATTGAAAATAACATGGTAAAAAGTTCCAACTGGCAGGAGGCAGACCAGCTGGCTATTTCCAAACACGGCCAAGAAGTTGAACTCGGGGCTACTGAGAAACAACTCCATCTAGCGATCAGAGCAGAACTTGAACCCGGGACCTCCGGATTTCAAGTCTGGCGCCCTAACCACTCGACCATGTTGTCTGCCCTAGTGAGTTGAAATGGTGTGACCCAGCAAGGCCATCAGACTTGATTTTAGGGAAAAGGGTTCAAAGGCACTGTTAGTCTCTACTGTAATTTGAGAACGTTTTCCTTTTCTAATCTATAGGAAGGTGGTTTGGAGGATTTGATTCATTGGAAAATGCATTACTGAAGAATGAGCTTGTGCAGAAGGAGGCTAGAACACCAAAGTAAATGGTCAAATGTTTAGTACTTTATGAGTTGTTCTTTATTTCCTAATTCTGACTTCACGAGTGTACAAGTGAAGTTAGTAAGCTTCAACAAGTGTGTCAAGAGTTTCCTTTTATTTGTTACATGCAGTGTTTATGCTGTTTATTGGAGTTTGCACAGTTCATCATTTTGAGCATAATAATGTGTGTTTAGTGAGTAAGGTTAAATGTTAGCTTTAGTTATCTTATAGGTTAATGCTTTCTTAAGGTGGCTCTATACCATTTCTTCAGTTTTCGCTGTTAGTGATATATATTTTTCTTGATGCTCTTGTTCTTTCAGCCCTGTGAAAATATCTGGGTTCAAAGATAGTTTTACAGCACAAATGTAAAACGCAGTTAATGGAGCGTGACACTCAATGCCCTGTGGGCTTTAAATGTTACAGCTAGACCTTACAAGATAAGAATTTAGACATGAATGGGGGTATTTACCAAACGAACCACTTAGCCAGCATGAAATAAACTGCAACGAGACAGTTACGAAATGTTACAATGGATCCTAACAATTAAAGCGACAACAAAGAGATAAAGATAAAAGTACAACAGCTGACTGATGCATTACTGTCAATCAACTGTTGTACCTTTATCTTTATCTCTTTGTTGTCGCTTTAATTGTTAGGATCCATTGTAACATTTCGTAACTGTCTCGTTGCAGTTTATTTCATGCTGGCTAAGGGGTTCGTTTGGTAAATACCCCCATTCATGTCTAAATTCTTATCTTGTAATGTCTAGCTTTCTAATTATGTTACGGGCTTTCCAATTGGCTTAGGCTTTGATCACTGTCGAACTATATAAATGTAAGTTGCACAAGGTTTCAAGTCACATTTCTGGTAGTTGCTCAACTGCCTGTAAATCAAGTTTGTAAATTTACCCTCCCTCCCTCCCTGTAGGAGGTCTAATTCAATAAACTTGGGGGTCACTTCTCTAGGAGGGTGGTGGTTAAGTCTGCGCTGCGACTTCCCCAAGCAAGCTAAATTTATTGTTTAAACAGTCTTATCCTATCTATCTCTGCTGGGGAGATAGGTGAGGCCCTATAAGTCGTCTAGTCACTAGGTGTTTGCGTGTTGCTGGCCTGAGGTTTCAGCTCGTAGTGCTGCCGCAGTAGCGCGTTGCTGGCCAAGGTTACAGCTCGTAGCGCTTCTAGTTTTTTCTGACCTGCCAATACTCTTCGTAAATTGGCGCGTTGCTGGCCTCAGGTATGCTGCCGCAGCAGTGTTTGGTCCTAGGTTGCAGCTAGTAGTGCCAAGAAGTGAGGCCTTGAAATGGTCATGCAAGCGAATTCGCCTGTTGTGCCAATCACTGAGCAGTGTCCCCCCATTATGCCAAAAGGTGTGGTTGTCTTGCTTTTAGTCAGTTTGATCTTAAATCAGCCAGGCAAATGTAGTCTCGACAAAGTTAGTTATACATTATCCAGAACAGCGACATTAACACAGTTTCGAGTACCTAAGTCCTTATGCTTTGCTAAAAGCACCATTGCTACTGGTAAACCCCATTTCCATGGCAACCAGCCGATGATACATCTGTTGATTCCTTCACTCTGAGCTAGTTTCAAACGAGTTTGTCTGAATTTCTCTTTTTTTTTCTTGTGTGAAGAAGAGAGAAACTCCAAAGTATCTCCTCATAAAGTACATTTGGCCAATTTCTTCAATGTTCGTTTTTGCAAATTATTGCAGTTGTCCATGTATAATTCTCCCTGAAATTTTTTGGAGTACAAATACCAGCTAAATCCTAACATTGAGCCAATTTTCAGAAAAGTTAACCGTGGAAAACGCATTAAAATAGCTTTATTTTTCATCCTAAAACTGGCCTTGTTTTACGTGCCAGCATAATGAAAATTCCTGTATCAGTTCGAAAACTGCGCCCGCTCGCACCATTTTAGTACCCAGTCGCTGCGCGCCAAATAACTGTATGGAGTCACCTTAAACAAACCTTTGGTGTTTAGAAACATATCATGTTTAAACATGAATAAACCAATTTGTTAAATTTGCAGGTATTCCCTCATGGAAAAAGGTCAGCTTTTAGCTTCCAGGTGTTCCGAATTTGATTATGCAGTTCAAAACCTCACTCAAGCAGCTTCAGTACCCACCATACCAGTCACAGGGGCGAGGTTTGTTTCTGTTTTAAGTCAATCTTGTACCCAGAGTCCTCAGGCTCTTTGGTCAGCAGTTGGTCGCCAGGAGAGACTCTGGGGAACTGGAATTTTATTTAAATTTTTTGATTTGCAGCACTATAACAGCTTGCATTGTTTTACCACAGATGTCCTGCGGTAAAAAATTCCAGTACCCCAGAGTCTCTCGTGGCGACCAACTGCTGGCCAAAGAGCCTGAGGACTTTGGGTACCAGATTAGTTTAAGTCTGTTTTGATTTGCAGCACTTTATGAGGAGGTAGCCAGCAAGCAGCTCTCCTGACAGGCAGATTCAGAATAAAGACAGAATTTTGTTTGTTTATTGGTCATCACATCAATAATCAGAAGTTGTTTGCTGGGTTCTTTGTTGGTTTGTGTGCATTTGGCTGATTTTATCCATCTGCACTGGGAACATTTTGTGCCAGAAAGGACTATTATAAGAACTTCAATGGATTTCCTCTTACTCGGTGCATGTTGGTGTTTTTAGCCAGTTTATGCTGTTAAGCTTCACTTGAAAGCCTGCATCCCTGTTTGAATAGAAAGGAGTACTACTGGGCTCTATCCTGGGCAGTGACTTACCATGTTTCAGGTCAATGCTGATGTTTTTCAAGGGGGCTTTTCTAAGGCATGTCTTGCACTACATATAGTTTGCCTGACTCCTGTTGTCAGCCTCCAACAACTATTTTGTTTTACTAGCATGAAAGAGCTAACTAGTTCATATGTCAAGACTCATGACCTTCTACTGAATGTGCTTCATTATGTGAATATGTTCAGAAAGTGACTCGTACTCATAAAAATGAGATTGGCATTGTATTCTTTCTTCTTAGTGAACAATAAATAAATATTGGACACCATCAACAACTAATAAAAGTTTCCCTGTCCAGAATACGAGAACCGAAAAAATGTGAAGGTCAGGATCCGGTGTTCAAATTTGGAATATAATTTTTCCACTTTCCCTAAAAGTACTTAAAGAAAACCCCATTTAAACTCAAATTAAAGAAATTTTAAAATTCTTAAAATTTTGAAAACTGTTTCTTCTGCTCGGTGCTGCGCCGCTATCCTGTGCATCACATCGAGAACTTGTTACTGATCAACCCTACATTACTCTTGAGTTACTGTTTTCGTTCTTTTATTTTAATATCCCCCTTTCTTCTTTGAGCCCACCTTGAACAGCTTGAAAGCTGCATGCAGGTTCTCATATTTTTTTCAATTAATCTATTTTGTGTAAGTGAATAAAGTTATTGTGTTGTTTTTACAAGACAAGCACAGTGTCTAATCAAGTTGGCTTTCTCACCTTTTAAGCTCACCATTAATCTTGGGGCAGTGTGTGCAGCCTCGGGGTGATTCCTACACTTGAAAATAATGTCATTCACTTTTCAGACCAGTGCTGGAAAATCGTCAAGTGTGCTTGCTTGTTGACAGTGAAGAACCCTTCAGAGAGCGGTTTGTAAGAGTAGCACGCCAGAAAGGACTTTCAGCAAAGACAAGAAAGCTGCCAGTGGGGGACTTTGTGTGGGTGCTGCTGCCCCCTGGGGTCAATCCTGACACTGTCAGAGATATGCCAGACCAGGAACTGGTGTGTGAAAATGTTTAATTTTGATTGTTAAGCTTAACAAACTTGGTTCGTAAAGAAGAAAAACACTATTTTTGTTTTTACAGACTTGTGGCATTTTTGTGAAAATGTGAACCCTTTAGTGGAATATTGCACGAAGAGTTATGAATTTCTTTTTCTTGTTTTCTTAACACCTCACAAAATCGGTCTGCTTTTTGGATAATGGTAGGCTTTAGTCCTGTGGGCTGCTGGCAGTGTTCCAACTTCTTGTGTGTTCTGAATTTTATAGATTGGATTGATCTTGTTCAACGTAAGGAATTCTTGAACTTGCAAATATCATGGTCACAATCAGTTTAACCTGTTTGCAGGTTCTTCCAATGCTTGTGGAGAGAAAAACATGGGATGACCTGTGGTCCAGTCTCAAAACTACACGATTTATCAACCAAGTTCAGCGAATGAAGGTGAAACTGCAGTGAAAATGTGCTGCTAATTTACAAGTTTACAAATAAAAGAACTTTCAAGCCAAGTCCCATTGGTTTGAACACTTTTCTTTGACTTCATTCTTTTAATTTTCCCCAATGTTACACCAAGTTCTGTGTCACCAAAAACTTATTTACTCAAACAAAAGAAGAGGGTGAGGGTGTTCCAACTTCCTGTGTTTAAAATTTTATCTTCAGTTGCAGGGAAAAGACCCTTAATCTACAATACAAACCTGTTCAAATATGATGTCAGGTTATAGATCACAAGCACATAATTATATGCACGTGTTGCCATGGAAACAGTTGTGATAAATTTTGCTCCCCTTGCTTTGCTCAATTCCTTTAGCAATACAAACGAGAGTACCAGTAGTGGAATACCTCATCTGCTAAGTTATTTTAAGCTTTGTCTCATTACATTTTGCTGATGTGCAATCGACTGTTCACTAACCAACTGAACACTTTGGACAGCTTTTGGAACTATGTATAATTTCCTCTCAGGATGTTTTTAAAAGTGATTTTATTTTCAGAGGTGTGGTTTAAAGAACCTTTTCTATTTGGTGGAGGGTAGTCCAAAAGAGCTCAAAGGAAATCCTGGTCCTGAGGTTGAGGCTTACCTTCAAGTATGTTAAAGAAACGTTACATGTTAAGAATACTGGCATATGTGTCATAAAACCTGAATAAATTTATTACAAACATTGCAAACTTTTAGGTTAAAATATTTGTAAAATTATTATCTTACTTCACAATTATTATTAGAAAAGATATTATTAAATATTGTTGTGTTGTTGTTGTTGTCATTTCAAAAGTTCACAGTCGTGGAAAATATTGTAGCTGGTCATTTGTTTGGTAATAATATATTTATTACTTGATATTGTGCAAATTAACATACTAATACATGATCAAATACGCATTGCAATAAGACTATAACTACCAATACTAACTAAACATATATACATAGGTGCTGAGTAACATTAAGTTGACAAGTGAAATCTAAAAGAAACATGCCTTGTGTCACATTTGATAATTCCCCTTGAGTAACACAAAACAACAAATAAAAACAGAGATTCCTTTGTTGGCTGATAGAGAAGTTTATTCGTGAAGCTAGG
The DNA here is from genome assembly GCF_977016875.1 of Pavona decussata. NCBI lineage: Eukaryota > Metazoa > Cnidaria > Anthozoa > Scleractinia > Agariciidae > Pavona > Pavona decussata. The sequence goes on along the minus strand of NW_028145827.1, from coordinate 1,176,345 downwards.
AAAACCTGAAGTAACATACAAATTGATGAATAAACCTCTCTGACCTGGGAAGGTTCGGCAGGCAAAAAAATTGGAGTATACAAAAATATAAGTACTAATATGTGACAACAATGATGTTACTTGCAATAATTACAAAGCCAACTAATACACAGTATCCCAAGATATCAAGATAAATATATGGTTACTTGATACAGTCAGTAATTCCATATACTGACAGTAGATAAACTGAGATAGTGTGAGGGGTGAATTAAGTATTTTGAGAGGATTCCAAAATTGGCCTATTAGTGACAACCTAAACACAATGGGGTAAATGTGTTGGGCCATGAATTACAGTTAAAATGGTGTATTTATTACTGAAAGTGATTGTAAACATTTCTCTCTTTTCAACTGTTACATTGGGAATGTCATATATTTGATACTTAATTATATACATTAGATGTTTAATTCTATGACTCAACAAGGTACTTACTGTAAATCATGCTACCTACTGTGTAGTATTGACCATGCAAAAGATCAATTCTCTGCCTTTTTCATTCTCTTTATTTTGATGTAAAGGACAAGATTGACAGTCTACTTTTGGACGAACAGTTTTTTGTTAACCGCACTGGCTCTTGGCTGAAAACAGTGGAGTGGCTGTGTCATTTAACTAATATGTCAATTGAATTTCTTCAAGCAGGTAAATCCCTTGCTCCCCTTTTTGCTCTTTATGTAACAAACGCAATTCGTAATAATTCAGAATGTGTTAAATGCAGTTTTAATGTAATTCTTCAGTTATACCCTTCGGTTAATAAAATTTAGTTGCTAGAAGTCAACACAAAATCTAACCTTACCCTACGGTAAAGAATTTTTTTTCTGGTCGTGTGCAGTTAATCAAACCCTTTACATTATTTTTTATACAAGAAGTGCTACGTGATGTAGATTTGAGTTTCCAGAAGTCTACACATAATCATCCCTGAAACACTTTCATTTGCAAAAGGAGTGTTTTTTTATTTGGTTTTGTGTAGTTTCCGCTGCCTAAACTCACACCCTTTGGTTTTTGCTGGCAGTGTTTAATTAGTAGATGTCTGAGACAAAGAATTAAAACTGTGTACATTTTTTTGGTCTGGCCCGCAGTGAAAGGTAAAAATTTAGTTTCTAGAAATCTCCTCAGAATCAGCCCCAAACTCACCCACACAATGTTCAGTTTGGTTTCTTTTTCCATGTACTATATCGTTTAAGTGTTCAAAGTAAGTTATTGACAAGCGTTTTCACCATCTCACAAACAACAAGAAAAACATAGAGAGAAGAAAGGCTGAGTCCAAAGGGGAAATGCAGCCTTTGGCTTATGTTACAACGGTTCTCGTTAGGAGCCGGTAACCAATTATTTTTACCCTCTGTTCCAATAAATGTTACAGACTATTGTGGAAAAAAAATGTTTCCTAAATTATTGAAACTGCTTTCAAGATTCATTGTATTTTGAAAATAAACTTGTCCTTGTCTTGGGGAATAAATTTCCTTTCCATAAATAATGTAAAAACATCCAGTGAATAATATCACATTGAAATTCCATCACCTGTAAAAAATTGCTCTTGGTTTGAGCATTTTCTTTCATCAAAAACAACGCTGGCTTCAAGCTCCACCATGTTTGGTTTCCATTCTTCCTGTGATTCATCTTCCTCCCATTATTCCGTGGAAGACATTAATAAGATGGCATCCACCTGCTATAATTGCAAATTTATTACCTCCTTTTACACATTTACCATCTTTCTTATAAAGTATAACAATTGTGTTTTAGGAGTAAGCTCCTGCCGCTAGCTAAAGGTGATTTACATGGAGGTGTTACTAAAGCTAAATATAAATGATACATAAAACAAAGTAAAAATGCACAATATAAAAACATTAAATATATAGAATGAAAAACCTACAGATTTAGTATTAGACACTTTTACTAACAACCTACAACCTTTCTGTCAGCCAGCTCTGTGTTCTTTAGAAATTAGCTGGCACTTAGATGTTTTGCACTTTGCTAATCTGTTTGAAAATGCCAGATAAATTTGTTGGTGGTGCACCCTAACCTTAAACATAGGTAACAGGTTTCCTTTTATTTTTCTGCAGGAGGTTCTAGTTTGAAGACATACAATGAATTTTCACGTAATGGAAAATTAACAAAAGGCATTAATAGAACAGACCATGCTGCCTCAGGTATGTTAAAATGTTCTGTGTTTGGGTATTCAGTATTGTGAAGTTTCAGAAAGAATCGGTTTCCATACCCACCCCATGGAAGGTAATCGGAAATTCCTAGGGGGGAGGGGTGTCTTAAAAGTCAAAATTTTAGAATTAAGCAAAGTATGAAGCTAAACTGGAATTTACTGGAGGGATGGGGCTGTGTAAAACAAAAAACCTTCCATTGGGGGGGGGGGGGGGAGTATGGATATTTTCTGGAACTGCACATTTATGATTCACGTGGAATTTGACATTTCAAAACAACGACACAGCATTTAAATTTGGAAGACATGTTTTGGATACTAATCAGTTTAATTTAGTTTTTAGAGATGTTTGTCGTTTTGTTATTCTTTCTTTCTTTCTGTCCTTAGTTACATCTACTGTTTGGTCAGCAACAGAGTTTGCAGATGCCATACGGAGGTAATGGGATTAACAAAACATTGAGATTGTTTTCAGCTTTTGTATGGTTCCAATCTTGCTTGAACGTGATGTTATTTTCTTTGTCTCAGTGTCCATTACTTAAACGTTTCTCCCTGGAAATTTGTTGCAATCCGTTTAAGTGCTCATGATGTGATAATAATATAAAACACCCAATAAGAGACATGTCTTTACATTGTTCACTGGAAGACATGCACATTGTTTGATATCTTTGCACATTTATTAGTGTTCGATTTTGTTTTAGTCACAGCCGCGGTGGAAACAAACTCCATGATCTTCCTGTTAGTGGAGAAGAGGAAAGATCTTTAATTGTTATACAGGGTCTTACTGTTTACAATAAGGTTTGTATGTTGTTGGTACATCTAATCCATATCTAGTCTTTATAAAGGCGGTAAAAATCCTGATAAGATATCACACCAACTATTAAAACAAAAAATCTGTACATATCAAGAACTAGCTATTCAAAACACTTTCAAAAAGGTCAGTTAAGTTGCTGTCACAATTTCTTCTGGAAGGGAGTTCCATTCTCTAATATTGTTGTTCTTGGTACTGGTCCCATAATGTGACAACTTACTTTTACAGTGAATTGTATTGAAATTGCAACTTCCAATGTTCTCCAAAGTGTAACTCGACAATGAATAAAAGAATGTTACAGTTTATTTCAGCTTACCCTGGCCCACTGCTTTTCACATCTATTACAATATTATGCTACCATTGATAGCTAATATTAAATAGGAAACCAAAATCCTAAGGTTTAGGTTCTTGTATGCTGGTGTTTAGGACTTCAACAAATGTTTTACAATTCTTTTGGCTAAATTTACCGGTAATCGCAGAAGCTTCACCACTCACTCATCCTCATTTATACTCAGCACTGCAAAGTGAAGTGCCTTCTCCAAGAACTCATTAATGTTAACTCTATGGATTTGACTCTTAGTTTCTTTTTTTTCTTCAGCAATGTCACAAGTTACTCGACCATTCTCTTGCTGACCTCTTAGAAAACATGCATCAAACAGCGGAAGGTACCACAGTCATGTTTCTTTGTTGTTAACATGTATTTTATTGGTCAGATCAAAGTGAAATGCAGATGTTTAATATGCCCAAAACATGCCTTGTAGTGATGCACCACAGCTTATGAATTTCTAAGGTCCTCAGTACCTCCAGTTTAAACTGAGATTGAAGCTTTCATTTAATGCGGTGTCCCACTAATCACTAGTTTTTTCTTGGTAAGTAACAAGAATAAATTAGTAAGTACTAGATAAAATATGAACGGGAGATCTGTAGGGGCACTTACATTGTAAAGCCCATACAGATCGGACGCAAATATTTTATTGTACTTGTGAAATGAAACAATAGATTGAGTGAATTGTGTTTTGCATTTTAATCAGTAGAGATCTGTATCAAAAGTTAACGAATACTAATTAGCTGAGCAGGCGTTTGTATCAAAAGTTAATTCTACTGTTTAATAATTCATTGATTTGTATTGGGGTTTACATCATGTACTTGGATAATGTTTTTCCATCAGCTTGTGTTCAAAGACATCTACAAGGTGCTACAGATAGTCTGATTCATCAGGATGTTACGCAGTGGTACATTCTTTGGCTGCAGGTTAGTATCATTCCATATATAATGCACAAATCTAGCCAAATAAATTTAAATACAACAACACACTTAAGACAACAACAACACTTTTTTGTAATGGAGACCAGATCATGTACTTATCTATTCAGGGAGGTGTATCACTGCCAGTAGAACAATCTTATTTTTAATGTATATAACATGGCATATCTAGTTTTTTGTCTTTCTTTTTATTATTATTGTAATAGCTAGACATAATAAGTATGCAATATATTTATACCTGAAGTTCATGTAACATTTATAATTATATTTTACTGTATAATTTTTCTCCTGTAATGCGCATGTGAGCATATTCAATGTAACACGTGCACTATAAGTCAATAAATTATTGTTGTTATTATTATTGTTATCATTATTATTAAATAAATATTATTATACACTGTAAATAGCACTTTCAACAATGTCCTGTATAATTCTGCAGGTTTTTAAAGGAGTCATGGTGCGTAGAACAGAGTCTGAGGAAGAGTCAGCAGACATTCTGTACAAGTGTTACCAGAACACGACCGGTAAGGTTCATCATCAAGTGCTTCCCGATATTTGCTGATTAGAACATTTCATTTTACTTACTCTCTAAAATAGTTAAAGTTTTGTTGTGGGTGATGTTTTAAAACTGGGTTTGAAAGCAGTTCCAAGATTACCTTTTAGGCACTCTACTCTAGTTGGACTAGAAATACTTTCCTTTTATGATACATGTTGATGTACGTTCACACCATAATCTTGCTCTCTGCAGAGTTGAAAATATTGGACAGTGATCAGTAATTACTAGTCACATTAATATTGTTGGTCCAAAATAAAATAAAGTTGCAAAAAGACAAAATAACAAAAAAAAAGGCCCGTACAAAGCCATTCTGTATGCTGTCAGTAGCTCTTACAAAAAAAACATTCAAATAGAAAACACACCATATACTATAATAACCACAGGCTTGATGACTTTTCTGCTCATGCTCAAAATATTGTGCTCCATTGAGAGATAACTGTCCAGACTACATGACAAATCTTGCAGTTTGGATTGGAAGCCAGTAAATTTGCTGATGTTTGAAGTAGGTAGAAGACATGGTCTATTTCATCTAGTTTTCCCAGCTGATGCAGATTTACTCTATAGCTTCACAGTTATCTAAGATTACATCTTCTACAAAGGTTTTTCCCACAGATATTCATTAGTTGTGCTTATTCAACCACTCAATCAAATAAAAAGCACAAGCACAAAGACTAGAATATGACTAACATTAGTAACTTATACTACTGTATAATTCTTATAAAAATGACTGCAACACTACTCAGTTTGGCGCAAAATGTGTTTCAGATGAAACACCATCCATCTTCAGTTGCTGAAACATTTCGTGCAAACTCAGCGCTGTGGCGCTCTTTTTTAGAATGTTAGTCTGTCTGTTCAGTAATGTTAATAATAATAATAATAATAATAGCAATAACAATAATAAATATTATAATAATAATGGTTTATTGCAGAGTATCCAACAAAATGAGGTTCTTCATCTACAATATCTACACTATAAATCAACTCCAAATAAAATAAAATTAAAATAAAGAATATATGCATATGTACAATATTATTGTATTTACTGCTTAAAGTTCCTTACATGAAAGATGTCTCTTTGCACTAGGACAAAAGGAATTGTACTCAGTTATGTTTGTAATAGCTACAGGGAGCTTATTAGTATAATATTATTAATAATACTTCTGTATAATTATATACCGGTAGTAGAATCTTACTGCGATTCATTGGCAAAGTAAAATACCAGAACATTTATTTAGTGGTTGCGACTGGAGGGTGTGTCTGTTTCACTGTGTGAGAAGGGGAGCATGATTACCGTACTGACAACCTCACAATCTGTTTTCTCTTTATTTTATTTTATTTTTTTTTTCATCCCTGCTCTGGAAAATGCAGTATATATGTTATGGTTTAATTTTAGCTGTGACCAGGATGATCACTTTAGACTGTTTCTAACTTATTAGGTGGGGCAGATGCTCTCCCATATAATGATGGTGAAGTTGGTATTTTTCACAAAGAACCAGACGAGCATTTGAAAAGGTTGGCTGTTAAACAAACTTGTTAAGAATCCGTACAGCTTTTAAGGCAGAAGACTTGAGCAGCTGAGACTTGCGTACTGGCCACTTGAGCAGCAATGCTAGCTTCATCAATGAAAGCATTCTGTAATGCAAACTACCATCTCAATGCAATAACTGGATCAGAAACAACATTGCACAAAATCAAATAACCTTTATTTTACATAATACCCTTGTTGGTGTTTATAGTTCAAGTGCTAGTGGAGCCAAGTATTAAACTTCATAAAGAAATAATTTAAATTGAACATAATGTAACATGATTAAAATCCCAACAGGCAGGAGGCGGACCAGCTGGCTATTAATTTTACAAGCGCAGCCGAGGAGTTAAACTTGGGGCTACTGAGGAACAACTTCAGCTAGCTGTCAGAGCAGAACTTGAACCTTGCACCTCCGTATTACAAGTCTGGCACCCTAACCACTCAACCACGGTGGCTTCTAGTTTCAAAGCAAAACTATCTGCTAGATGATTATCATGATTGACGTACTTTTGTGTGATTGTTAGGTTACCTGAAGATGAACTCATATTTGCTAATGACTCTCAAGAGGAGGATGCAATGATCCGTCAGGTATAGCGCTGTCATCAGATGAGGCTTTCTGTAGCATTCCATTTAACATACATTTGAGTCCCTTTGAGATTTTTTTTTGATTGGGGATATATATGGAAATACCTTTTGCAGTAAAACAAACAGCCTAAAGCCATTTGTTATTAAACTACACTCAGTTTTGGTTATTCTTTGCTGTTGTTCTTGTTGTTGTTGTTGAAAAGTCAGTCATCTATTAACTAACTTACTCCTTGTTTAAATGACCATTCTACTTAAACTCTGCTTTTTCATACCCCACCATAACCCTTGGTGACACAGGGGCATGCTCTTCCAAATCCAGTAATCTATGAGCTATCAGAGGCTCACAAAATAACCATAAGTGATCGATGTCGTCGTTTTGTAGGTTTTAAGAGCGTCAGCATACGAAGCCAAAACAACATATTGTCAGGTATTGTATCTTCAGTTCATATGTTACCTGATTTGAAGTTTATCAAGTGTTTAGTACAGTATGAAACCAATATGAATGCTCATGTTCTCATAAGTTATAAATTCCAAATTAAGTCAGTGAGTGCCTACTTTCCATGTATACAGTCATTTACTATTTTGTTTCTCTGTCTTAATTATTTGTTTATTTCCTTCATCCTCTATTTTGTGCACTTTTTGTGTTTTTGCAATACAGACTCGTTCACATTCTTCACTGGAGAAACCACCTAGCAGCACCACAACAATCGCATCAACTTCCAGCAGCTCACATGGTGGATCACACATGATGTCCGTAAGTGCCATGAATGAGAGGGAACAGCTGGAGTTAGCCATGGAACTCAGCAGGGTGGAAAACGTATCAACTGAGTCCTGTAGCACCTCTACAAAAGCAATGATTAATCCATCACAGGAACGTAAACCCAGCACTAACATGGAGGTTCCCAAGTCAACTCATACCGCTGTTTGTAGTTACAAAACAGGATCTGGTAGTACCGATGACGAGCTTGAGAAAGCACTTAAATTGAGTCTGGAAGAGTTTGAACATGTAAAGCAAGGACAGCATCTTAGAACTAACACTCATAGCACAGATGATGACTTGGAGAGAGCTTTAGAGTTAAGTAAAATGGAGTATGAACAGTCAAGGAAGGGATCGGCAAACTTTGTACTTGAAGGCCATGCTGACACATTTGACAGAGATACAGAACTAGAAAAGGTGTTAGAGTTAAGTCAGCTTGAAAGTGAAGCAAGAGACAGAGAACAGCACTTTGATGGCTTAAACACGATATTGAGAGAAGCAGATGCAGAAGAATCAAGCAAGGAAAAGAGGGCCTTGATAATAACCAGCCATGTGCAAAATGGAAAGGATTCCACATTTTGTGGTGAACATGATCTGGAAAAGGTTTTGGAAGTGAGCAAAGTGGAATTTAAACGACAGGCTGCATTGGGTAACAAAGATCAAAGTAGCCATCCTGTATCCGTTGAAGAGGAGGGTTTGGCTACAGCTTTACAGTTGAGCAGATTGGATATGCAGCAACTGAAAGGCAATTCCTTGAGCCAAACAAAAGAAAAACGCAGTCCACCAAAGAGTGGGGTCCAATTTAAAGATGATGACATGGCAAATGCTATGGAACAGAGCAAAATGGAATGGAGCAAAAAACAAAGCAAAGATAGTGATCTTGAAAAGGCCTTAGAGTTAAGCCGAAATGAATATATGCAATCCAACATTGGTAGTTTGGATAGAAAACATGAAGGTCTGAGTTCTGATGTAATTGTTCTGGAGGAATGTGATGATGCACTGTTGCCGAGAGAGCAAAATGTAACTCATCCCAGTCAGAGTACTCTTTTGGCTGTTGATGAAAGTTACATTCCTTCAAGTGTGCCATCTGATCATGAATGGGATCCTGAGGGTGAAAATCGTGATATTGATATGTTTGAGGCATTAAATCCAGCCTCCTCAACCGGAAACTCAAAGGACTCAGCAATATTGTTAGATTCGCAGGAACTGCTTGATGACTCTGTGGATGATTTCTCTTATGCATTAAAGGTCCAAGAAGAGTTGAATGAAGAAGTAAGAAAGAGTTCCAGTAATCACCATGACTCTTCAACTAAGGAAGACATAACATGCACTGAGCTAACCAAGCAACTCAAAGGTTATCGTGAATTGCAGAAACAAAGATATGGTGAGGTGTCTGGTCGAAGAGACAAGTCTTCTCTCGGACTTGATTTTAGGAGAAACGCAGCTGCAATTGCTTGTGGTAAACCAGTACAAATTGGCATTGCAAGCCCTATTACATCTAGTAGGTCAACCAATTCTCAGAAGGGGAATGGACCAGGAAGGGTTCTTGGGCACAAGCCATTGTCTACAAGCACAAATGATGCGCACAAAGGTGGATTACCTGATTCTGCTAAAAGGCATGCTCCTTGTAGAGATGAAGTCCATGTCATTCGGTAAGAAAAAATTCTTTTAGAAGCTCACTGAGCTGACATGATAGGTGACTCCAAAATGGTTGACGCATTCTATTTGCAAGGATTATGGTGATAGGTTACTTACTTACTTATGTGGGCTTATGTTGGGATGTTTTGTCTAGAGAACCATAAAACCTCACCTGTTTTGCAAGGTGTGGTATTCAACCTTGGATTTAACATTGGATTAAAACTCTCCATGCCCACTTCTCAGGACATCAACTCATTCTTATCAATTATGATAATCTTAAGTTTATTAAATACCCATTACATGCTTATTTTTGAGAAGATTTTATTTTTTTTGTGTGTATAACATTGTTCTCTTTTGTTTGTTAGGGACGATTTTGAAGGTTTTGAAATGGCTGGTTCACCTAACAGGAACTCTCTGAAAAACAGCTGTGATACGTACTTGGTATCTCACTCAGGTGCTATGTCATCTCCAAGGCCATTTTCATCATCAGCCAGGTATTTTTTTAGGGCTCAAAATAATTTTGGACAGTTGGTGGCCATGTTGAATGGCCAATCAAATTTTAGGTTGGTCATGTTTTGTTTCTGACTGGTCAAAATATTGAAAATATTTGTTTAAAAGCAATAGCCAATTAAAGCAAAAATATTGCCTGTACACAAAAAATCGTTGTTAAAGAGTATAAAAGTTTTGATTGCTAAAAGTATCACTTATGTTCGCTATTTGCATTTCCACAGGCAACGGCCTCTCAATTCTTTTTTTACATAAAGATTGCAATGCAGGGCTGGCAGTGAACAACAATTGAAACTGTAGTTGCGTGTTCATAGCAGACATTGATCTATGCGATAGTAGTATAGATGGTCACTTTGGGGCATGGTGGCTGTGGAGATTATGGAGGAATAAATGAAAGATGGAAGCCAGTGGTAAATTGGCTTCTGACTAGATGAACAAAATGTGACCTCTAAGTGGTTGAAAGACAGACCAGGTGATAGTCTGGTTTGAACGAGGTTACATGAAGACATGACTTGGGTACTCAAGGGAAGCCAATTACCGCTGAAAAAAATTATCTGAGTAAGGATGTGAATCAGTCCTCCTGCAGCTATTGCATTCAATCGAAGCTTACACCCATATCCTGAGTGAGAAGTAAAATGGTTTGAACTCATTACACATTTTTGCAAATTTTTTTAATCATTACATGGTTGGAAATGCTGTATGCTCCATTGTTCTCTCTGATGCTAATTGTTTCTTTTCTACTGTAGATGCGATCACTGCTACTTTTGCTGCTGGCGTTATCGTCGTTACTTCTCTTTCTTTTCTTTGCAGAGATATTGCTGTCTTTTCTCTCCTTGAGTGACAGAAGGCATTCTTTCTCTCCTCCATCTATAAAAAAGTGGAGTTTTCACCTGGGAACACTTCTTAAATAGCAGAAATTGGTCATTAAAAGTGATTTTGACGTGGCAGGCTATGATTCGCTTAAGAAAAGTTACCTAGATTTGATTGGGCAGTCCCGATCAGTTTTTCAGTCAATCAAAAGCCAAGTTATTTTCTGATGAGAGCTCATTTTTTCGTCCAGTCAGAGGCAGAGTTATTTTTATCTGGTTTTAAGCCCAATGGAGGCCAAATTTTACATCCAATCAGAAGCCTAATCATTTTTTGGTCTAACATTCAGCCAATAAGAGTCTCTTTTTTCCCAGCCAATCAGAAGCCAAGTTGATATGTATACAGACTACCTTTGGGGTGGCGGCCATTTTTTATTTATCCCTCCACAGCTGTCATGCCCTAAAGTGACCGTCTATACTACTACCATTGATATTTAATATTGACCGGGCATTGTCCGTTGACCGGCTGTTATTTTGAACCTGGTTTTATTCAGCCCGCCCCTAAAACAAATGACCCTGGTGGCATGATAAAATTTGCAATGTTCAAATAATTTGTGAAACAAGTTGCATGCACATGATTTGTGACACTGTACACTGTGACACTGTACACTGTACATTCTGTTGTGAGTCACTCAGATGCATTTTGTCTTGTTTAAACAATCATGGCCGGAATGTGCTTGGAGCATTTCACAATCCAAACGGCATACTGACTTCTGCAAAAGTTTTTTTCTTCTTTAGCAGTTTTTGTTATTTATTACCAGGCAAAGGATGTCCTACTACAACTCAGCTTTGACACTTTGTGTCCTTTTCAAGGTTCAGTTGCATTGCCTTAAACGCTGGTCACTTTAACAGTCTCATTTCATTCTATGTTGAAACTTGTACTTAGCATTGTTTCTTTGCTGTTTATGTTCAGGTCAGCTTTCCTTCAATGGCAATCATACCCTTTAAAGACCGCTTACAGTGAGTTTAACTTAGTTGTTTGACCTGACTAATTTAAGCCCATCATTTTGGTTTCAGCAGTTTTGAGAAAGTCCACAAGCCTCCTTCATATCCTTCATCAGGACCTTGTTCGGTTGGTCTAATTTCATTAAAATTTGATTGAGTTTTCTTGTGTTGCTCATGTATTCCACTTTGCACTGCACCTGTTTCAGTTACATTCATCTCTTGCAGCCACCATCTGCTACTGCTTCGTCTTCTGTTTCCTCATCACCCTCAAGTGTTTCAAGTCCTCTACGTCACAGTAGAAGCAGTAGTGACAAGCCTGTCGGTCCAAAGTGTGGTGCTTGTGGAGAAATAGGACACAACAAGAACTCAAAGATGTGTCCTCATTACTTTTCTGCAGAGAATGTTCAGAGAAGAGAGGTATTGTAAACCCAGCTGAATGATATGGGATGTGCTTTGTCAAAGCTGTTTCAATAAATCAATGGTGTAATAAATGTATGTATCACAACATGACATTTGGCAATTTTTGGGGCAAAAGTGAAGAATATATTGGTGAATTCACTTCAGCTTGGTAAATATTTGCCAAATTTTCTGAGCCTGAGATGAGTAATTTTGGAATTATTGTGTAAGTATCAATGGGCCTCTTTCAGTTTTTCACTCAACTGAAACCAATATGAATTAGGTTGTTGCATGATACAATTCCAGTGCTAGCAGTCTCCTGATGGAACCATTCTTTTATCAGGAACAGTCAAGGAAGAGGAAAGCAAAGAAGGAGGAGGAAGAACGAGAATTCAATGATCGTCTGGGTGCACTGGTATGTGATTTTCAGGCACAAGCAGTGTTTCGGTTTTGTTGTTACAGTCAAACCTGTATTTAAGAGGACCCCATATTAAGAGGACACCCTTTGTTGAGCGGACAGCAGCACAAGTCCCATTCCCCCCCCCCCTCCCCTGTCACATTTACTGTAAAAAATACCTGTATTCAACAAACACCTCTATTAAGGGGATGCAACTTTTATGGTCATGTCTGTTGTTGAAAACCTGTATTAAACGGATACTGTCACATCTTTGTAGACACTTAACAAACGGGAAATACTATCTCTGTTCACAGCCTGCTTAACAAAAAGTGATCAAATTAGTAATATATGACCTCACCAACAAAACATTTGTGTGGCAAACAAGAAATTTGTGTACCTAGAGACATGTCTGTAAAACTAATTAGAATACATAATACAAATCCTTTCTTCATCAATATTTCTGTCTCAACCAGTTACATCAAGATGTGTCTCCTTGAAAAATGTGCTTGCAGAGTAGCTCCTACCCTGGAAGCAGTGGTTTCTCCACCAGACGCCATGCTATGAAAGGGAAAGAAACACTCTCATAGCGTAGTGTCTGGTTGAGAAACCACTGCTCACAGGGTAGGTAGCTCAAAACCATACCCTCCTCCTCTGCTGACCCTCTTTCCAGTAATTTTCATTTTCCTGAGTTTGTTGGGTGCGTTAAAAACTTGGATAACCACATGGTCATGAGCTTTGGAACATGCCCAACTACTAGCTTCCATAATATCTGTTATGTCATTTGAGTCACAGTTCAGGAGTTTTTTCTTCTGGTGAACAAGTATGATCTGGTTTTCGGTCTGGTGAACACCTTTCGGTTCACGCAAATGGTATTTGACCCTTTCAAGGCCTTTTAATACTGAGGAATATTAATGACCCTTTAACATGTAAGACAAATTCTTAGGGAACTTATTTTCAGTGGGCACATGCAAGGGTCCTGAAGTTTGACTGTATTGTCATTTTCCTAATATTGTCTTATGACAAAAATGGAAAAAAGGCATTAGAAGTGAAATGTATCATAATATAAAGGACCCCTAAAGGAATATCATTTCACGCAGTGAAATTATGGATCATTATTGCCTGCTAGCTTGGAAATGAGAAGGGTATTAATCATTATTGCTTCCTTTACAGGTGACCTGTAAAGTAGGGAATTAATTATAATACCCTTCTCATTTCCAAGCTAGCAGGCAATAATGATCCATAATTTCAATGTAGACAAGATCCTCACTACAAAAACACACTATATTAGAAAGATTTGGACCTACCAAGATGCAGATTAAAATCTGGACAGCAATCTTCTGCTTACCGAGGCGCTACATGTTGGAATAGACTCCCTAAAGACCTTAAGGAATTGTTAATATACTGTTAGCATAAAACTTTTTTTTTCTCTTATTTATATATTTATTTTTTTAATTCCTTATTTTAGTATATTAAATTTCTCTATAAATCGGTATAATTTTAATCTACTTAAATTATTGTGTCAAGCCTGGTTTTCACTTGTGACGCAGGCATGGGCACAAGCACAGGCACAAGCATAAGAGCTTTATGTCCGGTGAAAATCTACGCGACCCAAGCACAAGAAAAGGAAAAATTTTGATCCATGTGCTTGCCCTTGTGCTTATGCTTCCACCTCGTTTTCACAGTGAAATAAGCATTCTTATGCTTGCGATTGCGCTTACGTCTGTGCTTGCGTCGCTAGTGGAAACCAGGATTAATTGTAATATTGTGGCTGAAAAGCCCTGGAAAGGGAGCCTCAATAAAACGGATGGATGGGTGGATGTATACCTGCCCTGCAGAATACTCAACTTCATTTTGTAGATTTATTTTCTTGTGCATTTGAAGGCTTGCCCTATACATGTAAAGTGATGTTGTGTTGCCAATTCGATGATAATTTGTAGTTTTACATGACTGTGTGAATCAATTGGGTCAGATCCCTCATTGTGCTGTTATATGGTTTCCTCTTATTTCAGGCTGCCCAAAGATTGACAATTGAGGAACAGTCCAGAATTTTAGGAGAACAACTTGACCAGCTACGAAGACAGTCGCAGAACATGGCAGATACTCAAAAGAAGGTGGAGGATGCTATAAAGAAAAGGAGAAAAAAATAGTTCAATAAAGTAACAAAAATCCTCGAATACAACTGCTAGCATATAAAATGAGAGGAAGATATCAGTTTCAATTTTCTCACTGTTGGCAACCATTTCGCAAAGTGCAGTGGCCAAGAGATTTTAGCGATATACTTGGACAGGACTGTCGTTTAAAGGGTTAATTAAATGAATAGTTACAATAATGATAACACCCAACAATAAAACTAGGACAGTCTAATGTTTCACTGATGCAGTATATTATCCAATATGGTAACTTTTTGTATGGTGTTTACCCATGTTCACGTTCCTGTTTAGTTGTTAGTTAAAAAAATCAATACTTTTCTGTCGATTGGCATTCACATTTAACTGATGTGCGCGTGTATACCAGTGCAACTACAGTTGACAAGTTTTTAGTTTGTCTTAACAAGAAGTAATATTGTTTATAGAAAATGAAGATTTATGGTCATTTATCAAATTAACATAGTTTTAATCAAACGATAAAGAGCAATGACAAATTAAAGTAAGTTTTTTTGTACTTTTTTTTATATTTAATCTAAGTATGGGTTACATATTTAAGTAAACATTTTCAGCTATTTTTATCAATAAAAAACTTTAGAATGTTTATAGGGACCTTCAGTATGGAAGTAGTTTGATACTGGTATGTATACCATATTTTAAATGGCAAGCTAGTTTAATTGTCTCCATTTTTATAAAGTGTATTACAATATGAATGCTGTTTTCTAGTTCCTGTTATACAGCTGTTGCTGTTAATTAAAATTTGAAAAAAGAAATTTGTGTCTGTGGTTTTATTATTAGGTTTTTGGTGAAGAGGTTTTGGGTGGAGTAAATTTTTCTGATTCATTATTTTAGATTATTTAGATGAAACAGATCACTTGTTTGATTCATAATGACACAACTCCACTGAGCAACTCTGTGAAAATTACATGAAACTCATGTGAAAACCATGTGAAGATTTTTTGGGGTGTGAAACACCTTGTGAAACATCCTGTGAAAAAAAATAACCACACAAGGTTAATATTTTGCTAACATTAATTTTGTTTTCTTGTGTGTGCAGTTGGCTGCAAGGGCCAGTTAATAACCCCCAGCAGCTGGCGTTTTCTGTTATGACCTGTTCTGCACTCCTCTGACATTTTGTAGGCTCACGAGGAAGCACATGTTTTCCTGCCATTCGATCTCTATCAGCCAATCAGGCGGATTTTAATTACTAATTTAACTAATGACTGGATGTCTCTCCCAGCAGTTTTAAGGAAACCAATGCCATGTACAATTGTTAAGAAAAACGTTACAAGGCCTTTAATGGATAAATATTTCTTGATAAACGCCTTATTGTTTATAGATAATCATTTGTAAATAGTTTTTAGGCTAGTGCGTGTTTTGTTTTTTTTTTTGTTTTTTCCTACTGTAGATTTTAATATTTTTACTTTAATGGAGGACCTCCCTGAAAATCACATTTTTATGTGGCAGGCGCTTCCTCCTTAAAATTATTATTTATTATTATTATTATTATTATTATTATTATTATTATTATTATTATTATTATTATTATTATTATTATTATTATTATTATTAGGCACAAGAGACTGGGGCAAGCAGTGACGTAAACTGCAAACGGAGCAGAATATATTATGCTGTAAAGACACTTGCAATTTTCCCAGATTTTCCCATGCAAAAGGCTCTGCTGTGAAAATTGTAAGTAACCATTTTCTGAGGTTGAACTGTCTTGGCTGTCAGTTGGCACTCATGTAATAGTTTTTGTTTTGTTTACCAGTGTTTTTTTTTTCTTTTCAGTTGACCAGATAGCTACTAGCTTAATGCTTTGTGAGAATTTCAAAGTTGTTTCCATGGCACTGCTTTCCCAGTGGTGGCCCTTCAAAATCAGTTTAGTACCCACAATCCCCAGAATCAAGGTGCAAAACATGACCAGCTTGGCATTCTGCAGTTATTTTGGGATCCTGTTCTGCTCTTTATTAATTTAATTGCCCACAATGTTTCATGGATCAAGTCAATATCATGTTTGGCTACATGTATATAATAAATAATTAATTACAATTTTGTTCCAAGAAAATTTGATGGTGTTTTGCATACATTAGAGTTCAACCATTAATCCTGACTTTTTTTCCCATTAATCCTGATGCCTTTTATAGTTTTCTTTTCTAAAAGGGGAGAAAAATAATTAATATTCAGTTGATATTTATTTAGTTGCTTGACCAATAAAGGTGAATTTGATCTGTAGTTCCTTTTTAATTAATAACTTAAAACAGTCATCTATGCAAATTATAAACCCTTTAAAGGTATTGGTAATATTGTAAACTTTTCATCCATGGGTACTCTTTGATGAAAATATAAGGTAGTCAATTTTTTATCCTAATTTCTATCAAAGATGACTAAGAGAACGAATGAAAATTGATTTTTCTGCCTAAATTGAAGTGAAAAGCCTGATATGAATTTGAATTATCCTACAAGACAGTACAGTTTCTTATAATCAGTTTCTTAATATTAACACCAAAATACAAAATGCTTGTGTTCACCATAGCTAGCTTTCAAGATATTGTAAAAGTCATTTTCACTAAAACTGACTAACTTATTAATCATTTCTCTTTCCTATACTTAACTTATAAAATTGTTTATCTTTAGCATGAGATGACCCAGCAGCTTTGCCAAAATGTTATCAAATGACATCTTTTTTGTTGCTTCATTCTGTAAAATAATATAAAGCTTCAAATTTCTGCTAGGTGGAGAATATACTTCTGATGTATTTAATGCATGAAATATATGGGAATAGACACTAAGTGGTTAATTTCTGCAAGTATAATCATTAATGGCTGGAGAGATTCCATTAAAATGTCAACTGATGAACATTTTCCATCAACTGCTACTGTAGCACCTGTTAAACTATTGTTTGTAGTTTCACTTTTCACATCTCTAAAATTGCCCTCAACAGTGATGATCTATTATTCATAATTTTAATGTTCCAGTTTGATGTCATGCTGTCTGGTAGTGTTGACACTTTCTTTAAAATATCTCCTTTTTCTCTGATAGTTTGATTGGATGTTATCTTCAGTTGCAAGATAATTAAGCTTGGGAGAAACTGGCTTCACAAGAAAGTAGCCTGCTGGCCATTAAATAAAACAAAAGAGAGTTCCCAGTTGTTTTCAAACTCTAAGTAGTTGGCTTTCAACTGTAGCAGCAGTATAACCATCTATTATTAAAATTATGATAGCAAGTGGCAGCCAAGTAATTTGCATTACACTGTAGTTATAATCACGTCAAATAAGATACAATAATATTGACATAATTATTGCGTGCTATTTCTGACAACATATTAAATGGCATTATTAATTGTTAAAAATTTCCTAAAATCATTCCAACCCAAAACATCTACTTTCCCTAGACAACAGCACATTGAAGGTGCATCTGGAATGTTAGTGTTTTGTATTTTATAATTCATCTTTCTTTCCTATTTCTCATCACCTGTCTGTAGCTGCAGCCAAGTATTCATAATTCTGATGTTAAAATGAGAAGAAAAAAAAATGTAAGGTTGATCTTTAAAAGGTATATAATACCACACTTGACTGCAAAAGGAAATTGCCTCCCTCTCCTACTAATATTATCATTGTCCACTATTTTTACTCTTTTTTTTTTTTTTTCATACTGGAGTTTATCTTAATTTTACAGATGTTTGATCAAATCCTCCCAACCGATAGTGAAAGGTATATTGAGAGACGTAATTACTGTAAAGTATGTTGTAGTCTTTTAGCTTCCTCTCTCCTTTCAATTGCCAGACAGGTTCTGAGGTTTGAAACATAAGTACAGATCTATAATTATTGTGTAATTCAACAAAGCATAATAGACTGTACAATTATTTTGAATTCAAATTCAATTCTGTAACTTATTTCAGAACTGACGATGGTTGTCGTAACAGCCAAAGCATGTATTCAGAATTAAAAATTGTTATTTTCTTTGTTTACCACTATCAAGACCTTTTGGAAATACTTGTGTGGAATAATGATTATATTGATAATAACAATAATAATTGCTTTTTATTGATTCCAAAAAAAATAAATGTTCTAGCTAGCAAGTGGAGTACATAATAATATTTAGAAGTTGGAAGCACCCAAAGCTACAGGTGAAACTGGTCTGTAGCTTAATTGTGTTTCAACACCAGTTTGTCCTCCTCCCAGATTTCTAAAATAGGAAATTGTTTCACATTTTCTTTAGTATGAGCTCTCCCTGAAACCAACAATCAGCTATTGGAATTTGAAAACAGATTTTATTAGCATAATTTCCATATTCTTTTGTAATTATTACTACGGTATATGCTTTACATTTTTAATCATAACTTTGTCTCTATTTTGCAATTATTAACTTTGTATAATATATAGTTACTTGACAGTACTGCAGGTAATTGTTCCCAGTTTAAAAACCAGTGAATAGCAGACATATATAACAGACATTAAATTAAGGTGCCTAACTCAAACTATCTAAAATTGTAACCCTCAGACGGTGGTTATCAGGTCATAACAGTCAACCTATTTGCTGACAGTCACCCAATTTTTTTCAACAACAAGAAACAGGAAGAACGTTGCAGTTTTAGGTCTTTGCTGTTGTAATCCAATCACAATTTAGTAAAATCTAATTCACTTGTTAGGCCACCACTGGCCTTTTTTTTTGTCTTTTCCACAGTAAGGCACACACATTTCCAAACTTAATTGGAGCATGATAAAGTAAATAAACCCCTTTCCCTCTTGCTGGTATATCAGATGATAATGTCCTTGGCTTAAAGATTGTCCACAAAATTTCAGTTGGCCTTGAAGCTTTGCCTGTCAGCCAACTGTTCATTCTTCAGACAATCTTAACTTTCAGCCTCAGGCATTATATCCTCAGATATACCAGCCATCTGAGGGGTTTATGTACTAAATGGAAAATGTTATAAGTAAATGAACATTTGGCCACATAGAGGGTTTTTTAGCATTAATCCATAGTTTATGCAAGTTTATTTATTATTTTAAAACATGACAATAAATAAATGTTTCTTTGGGTTCAACTTTTGTTAGTCTTTTTTTTTTCTTTTTAGCCCCATGCATATTACAAGATGAATGCTGCTCTGACTAATATATCTTTTTTAATTTTTACCAGGAAATATTTGTGGTAACTGATATAACCATACATAATTTAATTTTTTCAGTGTCATTTTGTGATCTTACCCAGTATTCTCCATAGCAAGAGGATTTAATTTATAATGGCATTTACAACATGAAAATCAATTTTCTCTTTTAAGATTGTTCTGTTGTTAGCATAAATTATTCAGTTTCACTGTCTTTACAAATATGGCAGAATGGTCTGAAACATCACTTTTAGATTTTTCTAAACCATATAACAACCCTCAGTCTCCTAACCACCCCTTACTACGGCCCAACTTATGGCTGTGTGGGAGATGACACCCTCACCCCCCTGCGAGGGGGGGGGATACTCCCCTACTCCCTTATATACCGGTAAGCTATATAGGTATGTGCCGCCCCAAAGGGTATGGTTTTTGAGCCATTTTGGTCTTTAATTGGGTATGGTTTTCAAGGGAACCATGAGGGCGTATAAACATATTTGTTTTTTCAACTCCAAATGAATAGTGGAGAAAGAGAAGTATCCAAAATATATCATTCGAGCTGAATTTTCGGGTGAATTTTACCAATTCTTGACTTTGGCACTGATGTGCGAAGCTTAATAAATACGCTACAAGCCAGGTCTGAAAAAGCGTGTGGAAAATGGCATGTTTTGGTCTCAAATAGGGTCAGGATTTGGAGAACCGGGTGGCACACCCCTACCGAGAATTCTGAGGGGTACCCACCCCCCTCCCCATGGGACTACACAACCTTGAGATAAACAAGTTTGTTTGAAAATGAGCGGTGACATGTTTCATTATAATACACTTTACAGATTGATGTTTTACAACTCTGTATATTTTTGTAACTTTATCCTAGTAAGTACAAGTTACTGTCTTTAAATAAGTCACTAAAACTAGCATTAAACTATTTTTCCATGGTTTTCAATAATTTTATCTGCCATAACTTTGAAATGAAGTTTACTTAAATTACCGGGAGTCCTCTTAAGATAGACACCAAGGCAATCTTGTTTTGAGATGATTCTTGCAACCATTGTCTTAGTAAATTTTTTCCTTCAAAAAACAAAAGTCAACTTTGTTTTCTAAAGGTGTCTATAAATTTTATACATAATCTGTTATCCTTATTATATGGCTAAAATTTAAATGTTATAAATAAAAATGAGAATGAATTAAAATTAAAAAAGGAGATGAAGGAGTGCGACATGCACATCAAATCCTTCTAAGTAATATTTTCATTGATCATGGATTTTTAAAGCATTGCAAATGACATCATTAATATTGCTCAAGTTGTTCTAGATTTTCTTTGACACACCCCTTCCCGAATGATTCATTTGTCTTCAATTTACAGCTCCCGTTTTCTTAAGTGAATCAGCTGCCAGCAAAACTGATTCACAATAATATTGTATTATAATATTATATTTTAGCAGTGATAACTTCACTTCAGATATAAACTGTATGCCACATACATTAATATGGACAGTTATCACCTCTCCATTATTGCCACAGATTTTATTCCCTTAAATATTATTAATGCATTTAGGTAGCCATGTTTGCATTAGACCTAGAAATGTGGTCATTTAACCCTTCAACTCCGAATATCAAAGAAAAAATTCTCCTATCTTTTTCTCCCACTTTTATTATGAAAGTACTGGGGAGAAGTTATTAAAATATCAAGAAAATTCACCTTGAGTGATCATATCCTTAATTCTCGTGACCTCAGGGGTTCAATAACCATTGATATTACCAGGAGAAATTTGATGCTAATCACTGATAGGGTTAAAAATTTATACTTCTTGCTAGAGTGCAGAGGTAACTGACTTCTTGTTGACTTCATATACAACATGTGGCCTGATTCGACGCATTGTCCTGCCGGGTAAACAGTGCGGTACATGGCACCATGATGGCATAATGTCCAGACATGCTTCACGAAATTTGCTGATCCGAATATAATAAATTATGGGCTTCAGAGTACTGTTCAAGTAGGCAAGTAGTATGACCACAATATCTGCAACGTAAGACAATGATTCTGCATATCCTTTGAAAAGCAAATGAAAACGGATCACAGCATAGGGCAGACCACAGATCACAAACAAAATAAACAGGATTAAAATGGTGGTAAAAGCTCTTGTCTTGAAACTGTAGTCGATATTCATTTTGCCAGGTCTGTGCATTTTAGTCATCACACCTCCTGGTACGGGTGGATGGTTTTGAATTCGCGTCGAATTTCTTCGTACGGTTCTCAAAATGGACACAAAACAGTATCCCATGAGGAGAAGTGGAATACAGAAAGTCGAAATGTAGAAGAACAGGCCGTAAGATAAATCAACGTTGTTTTGACTAGGCCATTGCAAAGAGCACTGAATTTGACCCAGCTCAAAGTCATATTTGCCCCAACCAAATATCGGCGGCAGAACGACCGCAAAAGACAAAATCCAGGAGACCGCGATGTACATTTTGGCCTTTCGTGGTGTTAAAGTATCTTTTCGTCTCACGATTATCATAAATCTGTCCACTGATATTGTGAGCAACACGAACGTTCCTTCTGTCATCAAGAGGCTGAATAAAATGGCATTTATTTGACAAAACACATCGCCAAGAATCCACCTCTGAGCGATCATCGAGATTACAGTGAATGGCATACACAAAGCTGCGGTCAAAACGTCCGCCATTGCTAATGTTGCAAGTAAAATGTTAATGGCCGATCGCATAGCAGGCTTCTGATAAACGATATAACAAACGACTGTATTCCCCAAGACGCTGACTAAAAACATCAAAACGTAGAGTAAACCTAACGTTGCCACACATGCTGTTGAAAATGGCGAAAAACCAGATGGGGGTTCTGTTGTATTCGCTATACTGACGGTCGCATTATCAATGTAAGATGCTGTTCCGTTCACCATAACACAGTCCTGTCAACAGCAGCTTCTCTGCTTTGATGGAAGTTATCTCCTTTCCACTGTTGCATCAAGAAACGTATTTTGTCGACGGTGATTTCTTGCGTGATAAAATCTCAAAAAGCACCACAATGGCCTATATCGATCCACGGGCTAAAAATTGTCAAGAACTGCTTTTGCTCGCCTTGACTGTGTACGTTTGTCTTTTTGACTGTTTGTTAGCCACTGTCAGCGACAGCTAATTTTTCAACGCCGACTGGGCAATTCTCATACCATTCCAAACAAAACCATGGCTACAAGCTTGATTTTAGGACTCCTGTTCAAATATGGAACGGCAGATGTTTGGAAGTATCATGCTAAACGACGCCCCTGCGGCAAGATGGCGGGCATGGAGCTCTCTTTTACCTTCAAAATATGGTAAAATGAAGTCATCTGAAGCCTTTCTGTGTTACTTGTACAATTTAACAGGCCAAAGTAAATAAAAAAACTATCCGCCGCATTATGTCCAATATCTTTTCCTTTACCACACATGCGAATTTGAGCCCGCGCTGTCAGCGTCATCAACGAAATATGTTTTGCTTTATGTAATCGATCTCTAATTTATTTATTTCTAGCAATTGTTCCGCAACTGTCTGCGCAACTAGCTAGTTCTAGAGACAGGTCACTAGAAAGAAGCCCGAGAGAAAAGTCTCGGTGAAGTTACGAACAAGCAATCGCAAAATCAGATAGGCACACAATAACTGTGCAAATAAATTCGACGATGACACCACTTTTCATATCCAATCTTTTACTCTTCATTGTATTTACTTTTTCTTCGGTAACGGTAAAAACTGAGAACGCCGACAGCGAGACAACGAACGAAGAGGGAAATTGACGTAAGAAATGTAAAAATGTGTAAAAAGGATTGAAACATTTGAAGAAAAAAATTAGTTAAAGTCATGCAAAAGAAAAAAAAATTAACTCCTGTTAAAAACTTTTGCACGAATTGAATCAGATTGTACATTGACACTAGGTCTTTGTTTTCTGTCGCTGCAACCAACAGAAATATATGTTTTTGCCAATGAGATGCAACTCTCTCCGATGGTTGACGATCCCCTGCCACCCTAGCCTCCCAGGTGGGCTACTCGGGTATAAACGTGACGGGGGGTCCGACGGAGCCTAATATTTTGCACCCAAAAAAATACATGGACCTTATATTGTGCACCCAAAAAAATACAAGACTGGACATTTTAGACCCAAAAAAATACATGATTGGCTTGAATTGCGTAAGAACTATTAGCCTGGCGGAAATTCGAACCCAAAAAAATACGCGCAGATTTTTCAGACCCAAAAAAATACACGGTTAAATCTTCAACCCAAAAAAAAACAGGAGTTGAAAATTTTAGGCCCAAAAAAATACGTCGGACCCCCTGTCACGTTTATACCCGAGTAACCCACCTGGGCCTCCCTGGGCCTAGCGTCCCACGCAGACGTTCTTGGGGGTTTGTCACGCGTTCCTGCTTGGTGGCGTAGGTCTGGTAAAGAGACGTTACCTCTCGTATTTCATTTCATGCAAATGAACAAAACTTCCTGTGTGATGAGAAAGAGAGCTCGCTTTGACAGCAATCAAACTACGTGGTTCAAATGCAAGAGCTTTACCTTATGAAGAAAGTCACCTGAAGCTGTCTTTTATTTGAGATGCAGTGCCCTTTTTGCAAAGAAGAAGTTGGTAGTGAAGAT
The DNA here is from genome assembly GCF_977016875.1 of Pavona decussata. Lineage (NCBI taxonomy): Eukaryota > Metazoa > Cnidaria > Anthozoa > Scleractinia > Agariciidae > Pavona > Pavona decussata. The sequence continues at coordinate 1,152,040 of NW_028145827.1, read as the reverse complement.
GAATTGCAGATACACTGTTTGGTGTGCACGGCGGCCTATGCTGGTAGGTACTTGTGCGTGTTTATGTGTTCAAACTTGCATATTTTCAGCTGTTTCAGTGATAGCACAATAAATTGTTCGTGTAGACTTCACTGATTATGCGTTGTCTGAAGACAACATACTGACGCAAACATGTTATGGTGGTATACAGAGCCAAGGACATCAAGAGCTGAACCCAGAGGCGATAGCGTTGTTGTTCGTTTTCGTTGGGTAAAATCAAGACCATGCTTTGAAAGAGAAGTTCACCTTATAAGCTCGTTGGTGAGTTTATTTACAGATATCATATCTAACGCACTTTCATAGGAGACATCTTTTTAATGTAACGTTTGGTTTGAATCTGTAGCTTTCCGTACGAAAACGGTACGTTTTAATGTTGATCTGATTTGGAAAATATCCGGAAGTCGACGGGAAGAAAGTGATTGATACTCGGTTTGTTTACTTTCGATTTCGCGTTGTAGTCGTTTCTAAGCTACTATTGTATGAAAGAGTAAGTTCTCCCATGAAAGTTCGTCTAAATTATTGCGGCTCAAAGGTTATTTAGTAAATCTAACTGGTACTGGTATCATTTGTCTTGTAAGCTTGGTCAAAATGTTGCACTTTGCAATATTTTAGCACCTCTCTACAAAGACTTTGTTTGTACTTAGCTTCACTTTGTACTGTTAGTGAAATTTGTGACATTCTTTGCACAAATTGGTTCAGCGGAGACGTCAAAACAATTTTCATTTTCATTATCAGTAAGTGTTTAACTATATAACAAGGAAATGATCATTAAATTTTAATGAAGTTACCGGTGTTTCGTCTAAGTACAGCTGCACACTGCCACAAGCTAATAAAACAGCCAACTATTGAAATCGCAGACAGGTTTTGAAGAAAAGGCTTCTTGTTTAGTTTCAGTTAAATATGAATTTGAATACATTTACTGCTCAAAAGTTATTTATATTCATTTGAGAGCTTGTACAATTGGCAGGTTTTATTTTGTGGCTGATATTCACCATTTTTTTATTTTTATTTGCCCTTGCTTCAATAACTTATTGCATTTTTTTTAAAGGTGATTATTTCCCCTTGGTGAAGCTATCAGCATCTAACAATGTTTAAGCGTAAAAATTCTTATGCCTTAGGTTAAACTGATAAATAACAAGATTAATAGCTTGTACTGAATTATCAGCAAAGGGTTTACTTGAAAGTGTAAAGCCCTGGTCAAACGGCGCATGATGATAGTCAATGACAGTCAAAACTTGCACACTTGTGTGACCACCGACTATCATGTGCTAGCATCGACTATCGTCAACTATCATTCACTTTGAGCGTGTTCAAATTCTTTATGACAGTTGATGATAGTTGTTCCTGTTTGATCACGTGCATGATGGTTGATGATGGTTTTTGATCAGCTGTTTTCTCTACCAGCGCTCTCTAGATTCTTTTTCCATTCGTTCCTCCAACAACTGAAGGAAAACAGAGCAGGCTGCCACCCTCTTTCACCGCGAAAAATTCGTCCATGCAAAGTTCTGTTTTCGATGTTGACACTCGGCAGGTGCCGCAATAGGGGCTCATGGTAAACCATCATCAGATATCAGGAGTTTCTTTGAGCCGTTTGACCACCCGTTTGGTAGTTGATAATAGCGGATGATAGTTTTGACTATCATCAACAATCATCGACTATCATGTGCTGTTTGATTAGGGCTTAAAATGTCAAAGATAAGATGCACACAGCAGGATTTGTCTATCATTTTGCCAGCTTGCATTTTTGGGTAGCCATGAAATATCAAGCCGCAGACATAAAATTGAGGTCCACATGGACCTATATACTTGAATCCTCTCTGGAAGCACATTAGGAAGCATGTCAAACTATGAGTCTTGTGAGCATGTATATATTCCCAACAGTCACGTATGGATACGAGTCCTGGGCAATGAAACAGTGCGATGTGAAGTACATCACAGCATTTGAACACAAATGGTACAGAAAGATTTTGCAAGTGTCATGGACTCAGAGAAGGACGAATGCTTCCATTAGAAATGAGCTTGAAGTCCCAGAAGGATGGTTGCTGAACTCCATATATAGGCAGAAATTAAATTTCTTTGGACACATGAAAAGGCATGATTCTTTGGAAATGGCTGGGCTGGAAGGACATTTAAGTACCTGGCAAAAGATCTTGAGGCAGACGGAGAAGTAGATGGGAAGATTGCATCAGCGAGAGGCTTGGATACACCACTAATGAGGCTGGAAGATTAACACAGAATCGCATTCTGTACCAAGCTGCCGTGCATGCCCCCACGTCCTGATAAGGATATGGGACCATGGAGAAATCCCACCAGTCGCATCAAAGTTTGACCATAGGCTACAAAAAAACAGGACTTAGACATTTGCTAAAAAAACATGGCATGCTTTGTCAGCAAACACTTGAAGGGCACCATGCAAAGCCTTCATGTAACAGAGCGCATACTCCATAAATTGCTTGACTGAAATGTGAGATTGTATCAGACAACTTTGAAGCTTTACTCCAGATAATTGCCAAATAGTAATTAAAACTAATACAGGTAATGGGCAGTCAGTGATGTTATATACAGTAATTCGAAAATGAGATAAGGATTTCACATCAACAGCCTCTGATGGAAGATTGTTCTAAACTGGTACACTGCACACAAAAAAGAATGCTTATAGGGATTAGTCCAGGAATGGGAGGGGTACTCCCTTCTGTACACTATATATAGGTATATCAGCACAAAAGAATGTGATGTTTAAGCCATTTTAGTCTTACTAATAGTCTGAAAATGTGTATGGATTTTACAGCAATAGGTAAGGAGTTTTAGAGGCTGGGTCTGAAAAAGGTACCAGAAAATTACATATTTTGGCCTGAAATAGAGTCAGGGTTTCGAGAACTAAGCAACACACCCCTGACCAAAAATTCCATGGAGTGCCCCCTGTTGAGGCCTCAAATGTAATAAATGTCCCTAAATGTAATAAAGGTCCTAAGTGTAATAACTTTCGGCCCTAAATGTAATAAAGGTCCTAAGTGTAATAACTTTCGGCCTTAAATGTAATAAAGGTCCTAAGTGTAATAACTTTCGCCCCTAAATGTAATAAAGGTCTCTAATTTAATATAATGTTCTGCTCCACATGAAATCACAGTGATAAATATGTAAGATTTAACTGCATTTATTATACAAAAGTAAGAAGGCCAAAATGTGTCTAGGGGATCCCGATTACATTTTACCTTGAATACTCAGAACCCACTGAAATAAAAGCCTTACAATAAGTGTCACATATGCCATTTTAATCTGCACATTCTATTCTACAGGGGCCAACAGCAACACTAGTTAGGCAGTAACAACAGAAATAGTAAATTTTAACTAAAGCCTTCTTAATTTAGAGGTTTCAACTTGTGATCTCTTTGAGTACACAAAGAATGGATGCGAAAAATGTCACACGGGAACCCGAGTGTAAACTGTACCACGCTTCAATGGCCTGTTAAGCTTGAGGTCAAGTCTGTTTTATGTCTTTAATTGTTTCTGTCGAGTCTTTCCGTTTGTGGCTAAAGTTTTTACATCAAAAAAGTGTTTTTAAATTCATTTCTCTAGTTTTTTTTCAAAGCAGGGTTCGTAAGGTCATAGAAAAATTGTTTGTGGAATTTGAGAATGTAATTTTATAGGCCTGGAAAATCGTGGAATTAGGTGGATCATGAGAAGTCATTGAAAGTAATATCCCTGCTACAAAATCAAAGTTAGAAAGTTAGTAAAATGGTTTATTAGTGATTTTCCATATAAGCTTCAGTACTATTTTTGATAAATGAGTCACAGAATAGTCTGCAGAAATAAGCTTCCAAACTACAATCTAATCCAACTTAAAAGTCTGACTGTTTAAACACAAACACTATTTGCAAAAGGTGTTAATTTGAAAAAGAAAAATGAAGTGATTAGAAGCGTTCGCGAATGGTCTGATAACCATTAACTTCTCATGCTCTTGTGCAAGGCGTAACAAGGTCGCTATTACCTTAGGGAAAAAAATACATGATCATAAAGGAAATTAACGTGAAAGAAGGACTTGAATTTCAAATTGAAGGAAATTAACACGAACGTACACAACGAAACAGGTTTTATTAAGACAAGAGAAACAAATTTATTCTAAAATTAAGTGTAAAAATCCATAAATGTTTGTGGAATTGTCGCTAAACAAAGGAATCTGGCCACTTCAAGCGTTCTTTGACAGAATCCATAATACCAGCAGCTCTCAACCCTGCTAAATCAATGCTTTTTCCTTTCTGGAGTGTATCGAGAATCTGGGGCAAAAATAATGAAAATTAAGGTCGAGGAAATTAACACTGACACTACCTAATTAATGATGCGGAAATAAACGCAAATTTTTCGAAAATTTGCGTTAATTTCCCATTATTTGAGGAGCACAATGAAGCATGATCGTTTTAACAGTTTTATGCTGCTACCATAAGATATTGACAAAATAAATTCAAGTGAAAATTAGCAAAGGAAGGGGAATTTTGGCCATTTGCCTGACTGATGATGCCATCACTATTCAATCATTAAACACATGAGGTGAAACCGTGATGGGACTCAGTCAATGACCTTTATTACATTCAAGGCCAAAAGTTATTACAGTTAGAACCTTTATTACATTTAGGGCCAAAAGTTATTACACTTAGGACCTTTATTACATTTAGGGACATTTATTACATTTGAGGCCTCAACACCCCCCCCCCCCCCCCCCATCCTCCCCAGTTTAATGTGCTTAATATTAGATAATTAAACATTTTAACACTGAAATACAATTCACTTACTGGAAAACATGTTTGCATATGACAAACTTGTAACTTCTGGTGGACAGTTATGAATGGGTAAGTTCATCTAATAATGCCCTCTTCATTACCAAATTAGTTGATATTTTTCATTTTACCTAGTCATGCTCAGATACTGAAATATACTGGTCAAGTTCTTTGTTTGAAAGCCATAAATGTGCCCAATCTTTTCACAGGCTGGTTCTGTGACATTGCATTGGAAGGAAAGTGAAGGTCTGTACGAATCCGATGCTGTTGGTGTTCCAGTTGGTGAGCATGTCTGCCAGTTGGCTGTAGGAGGTGATGTTGTACCAACAGAACCATTTGAAATCAATGAAGGAAGCGATGTTATATTCATCATAATTGGAGAAGGTACACAAAGACCTATTTTGGGATCTCCCAGATTAAACTTGTGCTTTTAAAAACTCCCCTAATCTTGTCCCATTGTACTTTAATTAAAGGAAACCTCCACTGTTGAAAATACAATCTCATTTCAAATTTCATTGGAAAACATGGAAATAAGAGTTTGGTGTCGGACAAAACAGGGTTGATTGTCACCTATTTCCCGGGCGCAGCCATCTTGGATTTCATGACGTAATGCGGTTGCTCTATTGTTTCACATAAAAGAACTTCTGCTTACCAACAATAACAGCAACCGCATGACGTCATAAAATCCAAAATGGTGGCGCCTGGGAACGTGAAAGACTGTACATGTAGGTGACAATCATATCTAATTTTCAGCACACTTCAAAAAATTTAGACACTGTTTTGAACCATTTACCATCTATTTGTTGTTGGAGTGCAGGTTCCCTTCAAAAACACAATGTTAAGGGTTTTTTTTTTTTTTTTTTCTTGTGTTCAGCCAATTTTAGATATACAATGTTCACTGAGTCTGATGGCAGAGGACGCATCAGTGCTGGGGCTGTGGGATCTGATGATGAAACACCAGAACAACCTGAGACGGCTCCCCCTGACAGACTGCATCGACCTCCACTGGGTAACATGATATCAATATAATAGTGAATGTGCACTGACTTAAAAACAGTAAATTTTTGTGGGTTATTAATTTATGACCTAATTTATGACTTTCTTTAATGGTTCTTTACATTTTATGGAGAAAGTGGAAAAAATGGCATATATAAAGTCAGAAGCTTGAGATGTTTCAGTATAATTTTGTACCAGTGTTAACTACATCTGTTGAAACAAAATGTACCCACAAACATAATTATAGTTTCTGTCCAATGGTACTTTTGAAAGACTTCAAGAGTTACAACTACAAATTGAAGCAACATTGAGTTGTGAGGGCCAATTTTTGAAAAGAAGCCTTAGGATATTTTTGCATTCTTTTATTTATTTATTTTTTTTTTTCATATGAATGTCTTTTTTTTATTAATAATTGTACAATGCAGTCACTAAGTGAATTGCATTACGACTATCAAATTGACTTTGTAAACACCGACGTGATGTATTGTAGATATGGAATCAAGAGAGAGAAACGATGCAAATGAAATGAGTCCACTATACAGGGAACTGCTTCAGCATCAGGTTTGTGTGTTACAGCATACTAAGAGTCAACATTTGCTCAGCTAATGAATTGTATTGAGCTGAAAAACCCACTTAGGGAGCATCAATAAAGTATGTATGTATGTATGTATGTATGTATGTATGTATGTATGTATGTATGTATGTATGTATGTATGTATGTATGTATGTATGTATGTATGTATGTATGTATGTATGTATGTATGTATGTATGTATGTAAGTGAATTCAGAGTCAAAAGACAAGGCAATTTATTATTCAACACAGTAAAACACTGCCCAAATATGGTCATGGTGTACTGATTATTCGCCATCTGTAGTCAACAGATGTCCAGTGATATACATAATTTTATTTGTTGGGGAGAAAAAAATATGGCAAAATAAATAGAACTGTGCTTTGTTATCAATGTGTTGAATAATAAAACAATAATTTATTATCCTGCTCAATCTTGTGTAATATCCCTGGATTTTAGCCAACTTGGCATATGGCCTCTTGGGCTAAGTATAAGGTGGTATTCTGTGCAATTTTGCAGGATAATAATTGTTAAAAATTTGCTTGTGGATGGAAAGCACTTTATTTTATTATTTTTGACAAATAGCAAATAGCAAATGTACCACTAAGGAAACATACATGTGCACTCCCAGCCAATCTAAATGGAGTAATTATGTGATACTGGTAAATCATACAATGAACATTTTACTTCAACAGTTCTTTATCTGTGTTTTGGCCATTAGACTAAATAATATTTTTGTACTGATTTGAAATAGAATATTTTCTCCTTTCCTCCTTTTTTTTGTATGGTCAAGCTTGCATCAGATTTTGCAAACACTAATAATTATTGTTTGTGAAAATGTTACCTCCACAAAACTTACTTAATGATCAGGGCTTTTTAAATGTTGCAGTTTTGCTAGGTTTATTTGTTTTTCAACTCTTTATCCATTATTCATTTTCTTGCACTTGGCACCATGCAGTTGTATGTATTCCATTCTTATTCTGATTTGGCCCATTGCATTGTACATGCATGTGTTGCAACTGGCTGGGTTTATAAGTAAGATTGGTTTTAACTTAGTTTACAGATCTATCCCTTCATCGTAAGTAAGTAAGTAACTGAACAAAAAACAAATCAACTTTGATGAGTTTAAGCAACGTATTGCCTTCAAACTTCGCATTGAAGGCCTTTCATAATTCAACCTCTTTAATATTCATTATTTACTTAGTCTACTTGGTCTATATTTAACATGCCTGTTACAACTTGTGTTTGTGTGTACGTTTTTTGTGCATGTGTCCAGTGTTGTGTAACTGTGTGTATTTCTGAAATGTAAAACTACAAATTGTAATCTTGTTATTTCCAATAAAGATTTGCATTAAAAAAAACAAAAAAAACAAAACAAAAAAAAAATTATCATGATTGTAATCAGTTTAAGTTTTAGCATGAACACAGTTGTTGTTATTGTTGTTTATTAATTTTTTCATTTCCACTTAAAAATTGTTGAAACTGAGGATTCAAACCTTGACCATACAATGGCTATAAGCCTTACTTCAAACTGCTGCTAATCATCATCATAATGATTTCAAAAAGACATTAATAATTCATAAGCCCATTGACCTATCAAATGGTCGATAAAACATCACGTGCAGTGGTTTTAAAACCCGATAAAACCTCCTCCTTATTAGTATGCGGTATTTAATGTTTTTCTCATATGCTAATTTCCAACGTTCACAAAAGCTTCATTGTTATGAACTCTCTTGACACACGCTTTTCCAGGAATGTTTTTGAAGCCGTTCAAAAAACTTGCCGCGCATGGTTTATCGGGTCTAAAACCACTCAGTTGCGTCTTGCGGTTTTAAATCCCGATAAAATACTGCTGCTCGTGTTTTAAACATTACATAACCCACTGATAGAATCATTGCTACTTATAAATCAAACCACTGGTCATCAGTATTTTGTCCTTCTTACTCATTTTCATTTTGAAAACTAAGTAACTGGAAATATGGCTGTTTTTATTCCAGCTAAGCCATGGTGAGCCTTCTTGGGTTCCAGGAAGCGGAGTTCAGTCACCTGTGTTGTCAGAAACAGACTTAATTGTCCTGACTGATCAGCAAGCTGAGGAGCCTTCTTTCCGGGTTACCTCACCAGATCACAGAGAAGAGCCAGCACCTGATGCAGCGGGCCGACCGGTAGATCTGTCTGGTGAAAGCGATGGTGAGCCATCCCTTCCAGATGGTGGAGGACTTAATGAACAGAGTGGTAAATATTCTGAAATTATCACAGGCACCTAAAAAATATACAGTCAATGCTATATACTGTTTGATCTTTCATTCTGCTGGAATTTAAAGCATGATTGTAAATTGCTATATGGTAATTGCATTTTTGTAGGTTCAGGGTGCATGTACATCTTGGTCCGAGAAACAAGCATGTTGTCTGCTGAACATAATTAAGCTGAACTGAAGATAATTTTATGGAACCGAAAGTTATGGATTTAACGTTGTAATGTGACTTTTTTGGCAGATAATGAAGCAGAAGATGTCATTCCACAGCGGCCATCTTTTTCTCCAGTTCCCAGTAATCACAGTGAGCACGACAGTCAAACATCTAGCGACAGGTTAGGAAATTGTTTCTAATATTATTGTTATTAATGATTTAACTGCATGTGAAAACTTGATCTCAGTGCTGTAGCTATAATTATGTCTTGAAATCAATGTTTCCAATCAAAGTCATTGGCATTAAAATACGGGTACTTTGTGGGGAAACTGCAGTGCTGCACCAAAGCTTGGGAGTGAGGGGGAGGCAGTATTCGACACTAACTTTCCTGCTAAATTGCCCTTTGGGCAACCAGGTCTCTATTTTTTGTTGCCTAGCGTATTTTTTGGTTGCCCAAAAAATCACCGGCTCGCTTCGCTCGCCGTTTATCGATATCCCGGGAAAATACAAAGCGTAAATTTGGCCGCTTGGAGCCTGGGTACGGTAAATTTACCAACATTCTTTGTGGGTTAAAAAAACATGGCGGCCACGATTTTGTGCACAGTGTTTCGTGCTCGTTTTGTTGTATCTTGTTCAAACTAATATGTATCTTTTTTCGATTTACGGCTAACGGGTATGAAAATATCCCAAGGTAGGCACCCATATTAACACAATAAATAAATTGACGGCAAAGAGTTTTCAATTCGCTTTATTTCCTGCTGGACACACTGTGGACAGGAGCAAAACATCTGCTTGCCCGATCGGGCAACTTTTACCGTAGTTTTACTTGCCCACTGAATCATTTTACTTGCCCCGGGCAATCGGGCAAGCGTTAGTGTCGAACACTGGGGAGGGGTAGAAATGAATATGTGGTTGAATCAACTGCGTTGATATTAGGTAATTTGGTCACCGTAAAGTGATTAGAGAACTAATCTCTTTACTACTGAGGGAGCAACTTCTCGCCAGAACAGTGAGGATTGAAAAGCACCAATCACAGCCGACCATTGTGATATAAATGGTGCTGCATAACCAGTCGATCTCATTGCCTGATGAAGACTAGCAATAAGCAGTTGAAACGTTGTGATTTACATCTCAAAGTGACTACATTGTGAGACAAACAATAATACACTTTTTGTTATTGTATCTACCACGATGAACAACAACAACCTCTTTCTCGATATTAATCTCTTTATAGTAGCCAAATTACCTTGCTACCTTTTAGTAGATGTATGTTAATATTATTATTTCAAAAACGACTGGCAGTAGTGTGGAATTCTCTAACACTGGATCACAAATAAAAGAGTATTTGTTGTTGAGAGGTAATTGCTAAGAGGGGTTTCCAGTTGTGATTCCAAGCATGTTATCATATGTTGTTTGTTTCTGAGCAGTTCGTTTCATTATCGCTGAAAAGCCCCTATATCATGAGTAGAGGTTCAAGCCTGACTTTTTTTCAGGCTTTCTTTTAACAGCTGCTGAAGTTGTGTAAATAACTCCAAGGGTCTTATTATTATTATCATCATCAATATCGTCATCATCATTATTATTATTTTTGATAGTGAATGATGATCACTGCAGTTATAGTCTGACGATTCATGTGTGTCTTAATGTCCACAGTCTACCCAGTGAAGGTGGTGCAAGAGATGACTCTGTTATAAGCCCCTTGATAGTTGAGGCTATATTGCGTCAGAGCCCCCCTCCAATCGCTGGAGGCCCATCAGCTGAAGAAGATAACACAACTGTTCTACCATCCAGCTCCCCGCGCTCCACTCATGGCAGAGATCATGGTTTTGCTGAAGAAACAAACCACTTACCATCTACAACTGAAGAGCACTTGGTCACAGGACACCTCCAATCAGCTTCTAGAGCCAGTCCTCTGGGCTCAGTCCTTGATGCCGTCACAGTTCCCCTGAGCAGTGAACCAGATGTGTTGCTAGGTGACCATGATGCCACCACACCTCCTCAAAGACACAGCCCTGCAGGATCTGTTCACAGTAGCTCATTATTTTCATCTGGTTTACCTTCTCCAATAATGTCTCCAAGAGGTCGTAGCCAGTCTGATACTGGGGTGCCATTGGTTTCAAGAGGAAGTCCCCCTGGGTCCTTGCACACTCTTCCTCTAAGGCCACAGAGCTTGGGTGGCTCTGTTCCTTCTGCCACAGCTTTGCTGACCACTCGGAGAAGTCCTAGTGCTCCCATTGCAACAGGTGCTGAGATGTCGCCAGTCTCTCCTATGGAAAGACAGAGTCCTACAGGGTCTAATCATAGCAGCAGTGTTCGACCTCAAGGAGGGGTAGAAATAGTGGATTTACTGCAACAAGAGGATGACAGCAGGTACTCAAGCCAAAGAAGCACCCCTGTAGTGTCTGCCCTTTTAGGGTCTGGAGCAGCCAGTCCTCATGTGGCACTATCAGCAAACTCACAGCCGAGACATCAGACAAGCGAGCACAGCCGTCCAAGACTTAGAACATCTGATGTAGGTAGCTCAACAGAGCTTCTTATGGAAACTGCGTATAGACAAGCTACTCCACCAGCGTCCTCTCGTACAGAAACAACATCACCTACTCCTCCTGTACTGCCAGGTCATAGAGTAGGTGAGCATTATACACCAATAGCAAATAGTCCAAGAAACAGACCATTTGCTTCCAGAAGCCCAACAGAGCTCCTTACAGAAACAACTTACAGGCATGGTGTGGTGGTTTCTCCTTTGGTACCATCAACAGATTCACGTTTACATCATCATGACAGTGGAAATAGCACGCCTTTAGTGAACAGTCCAAGACATACATCGGGTGCTCAAAGTCCTTCAGAGCTTCTTGTAGAGACATCACATACCGCAGTGTCCTCCCGTACTGCTATGTCTCCTATGTTGCCATCAAGAGGTTCAAAGATAAGCCACCAAGAAAGAGGAAATGGCACATCTTTGCCACAAAGTCCAAGACATAGAGTGTCAGGCACAGGGATGCCTTCAGAGACCCCATCAGTGCCTACACAGGGTGACCCAAGCAGGGGATCTAAGGGACAAAGCCCAGCTTCATCATCTCACACTCATTCAGAGCATTCCCCTGCACGTGTCTTTTCTCCTCCACTGTCTCGTGAATCAGTCATTCCGAGCCATAGAAGCGCATTTGCAGCTGTGACTGGAGACCATGGTTCATATTCAAGGAGTCTGCCATCAGAGGCAGAGGTTCTCAGACAGGAAAGGGACTCTCTTGCCAGGGAGCTGAGGCAGAGGACTGCTCATTATGAAGCTGAACTCAAGAGGTTCAAGTCCAGAAATGAGGACCTTGAACAACAGATGCTGAGCATTGAGGTGATTGAGCAACAGTTAAATCACTCTTTTCTCTAGATAAAACAGCCTCCCACACATTCGTTTTTAGGGGACTAGTGTTACGAGAAGGTAATACGAGTCCCCTAAAAACGACTGCGTGGGAGGCTATAGATGAGAGTACTAATTTTTTTTTTTTTAAGAAAAAAAAAGGGAAGGCAATTTAAAAAAAAGTAATGTATTTCACGAGCACGGAACAAAGAAAATACCCTGAGCGTCTGAAGGAAGTCAAATCCATGACTTTCCACACACCGTTTGGATGTTTGAACTACCCTGGCATGGGGAGACTTGGCAGTTCAGCGGAGGAATGTGACTGAGTTTTTTGTTATTACCAGACAAACGATTTCCTGTTGTAGCAAACAGATTATAATATCAGACAAAGTTTGAAGGCCATTGTAGACCAGCAGTCATTGTAAAGATGTACCTGTGAATCACAGTTCCACTAGTTCCATAAAATAGTGGCACAACTGGCCACAGCTATTTAAAGAACAGATAACTTTGTCCAGTCAATAACTCATCACCCAGCAGATACAATGCGTGCTTGTTAGCGAAAACGTTATCCAATAAATAGCAACTTATCAGCTGAACAAAGTCATATGTTCGTTGAACAACCGAAGCCAGATACTTTACAGTCAACCTACGTCACGCGTGACCGGTATTTTTGAAATTTGAACGGAGTTTTGAAATTTTGAGCACACAGGTCTGTAAGTGATCCCATCCCCATACGCATTGCCGTGAGAGAAGTGTTTTGCGGTTCCCAATCAACAGCTACCACTTGCCTACGGTGGAGCTGGCGCTTAAAGGAGTGCTATGCACTCGCCTCGGCAGTTAAGGGTCTCGATGCGCGGGTTTACTCCCGCTTCTTGACCCGACGGCTATGCCATGCTGATGACGGCTATGCCATGATGTTTCGCCCAATAAGGGCGAAACATCTGTCCATGGCTGCCACTGCCCGGGTGATATGGTTGTGCGCATGCGTACGGTATTGGCCATACCACGGGGATGGTACGTGTGCCTCAGTGCTGATAAGTGTTGTTTTGAAATTTACCTGTCAGTTTTGAGCATCGCCAGCGAGATTTCAGAGTTCCCGTAGAAATTTCCCTAGTTTATTAACGGTATAAAGCTATGAATTTTCTTTTCATTAAGCAAAAATTTTTCCCGAATATGGTGATTTTTTTTTTTCAGTTTCCAGAGAAATGTTCAACATTCCATTCAAATGCCGGACATAACAAAGAGGAATTCGAATGTTCATTTCATTCTCGGAAATACTAGTCATGCGTGACGTAGGTTAACTGTTAAACACTACATCTTACACAAAGTAGCGCGTAACAACAAACCTTTTTTTATTGATCAGACTGTAGCCACCTTAACCAAACAAGATGATGACAAATCACGTGCACTGGAACAGAAAGTGCAGGAACTAAACACAGCCTTACAGGAGAAAGATGAACGGATACGTACACTGGAGGAGTCCGTCAGGGGACTGGAGAGAACCAAACAGCAGTTAAAGGACGAACAGGAGAGTTTGAAGACAGTGAATCAGCTGCGGCTTGAAGACATGAACAGACTCAACTCTGATCTGCAGCAACAGGTGTTTTACCTATAACCACTAAGCATTCTTGTCCTTAAACAACTCATTCCTAGCCTCAGTGATAAAAGGGGCAGTGTCACCTTTTTTTGGTGTCATTTTGAGTAGCGAAAAAAACATATGTAACGATGGAGACGATAAAGTAATGGTTCAACTTTGTTAAAGGAAACCTCCACTCTTGAAATAAATTAACGTTAAATTGTTGAAAATACAATCTAATTTCAAATTCCGTTGGAAAACATGGAAATGATATTTCTGTGTCGGACAAAACAGGATTTGATGATCGCCTTTTTTTCATTTTAAATTTCCCGGGTGCCGCCATCTTGGATTTCATGACGTAAAACGGTTGCTCAATTGTCTCACACAAAAGAACTTCTGCTTACTGACAATAGCGTCAACCATATGACGTCATGAAATCCAAAATGGCGTCCCCCGAGAAATTTAAAATCCAAAACAGGCAATAATCATATCTAATTTTTAGCACACTTGAATGTCATTTCTGCCATTTAAAGAAAATTTAGAATTTAGGCACTATTTCCCTTTAAAAATAACCCTACTAATGTACAGGAATTAAAATCAATCATTTCCGTCTGCGGATGGATAGGATGGAAATGGATTGCAACTGGAAAAAATTGGCCAGTTTTGTCAAGTTCCTCCTGTGAGTTTTGGAGAAATCGCTAAAAACTGTTTATACTTTATTCTTCCTCGGATAAATCCTTTCATATTTTCCTTACATACATACATACTTTATTTAAGATGCAAACATAAGTTACAAAGAAAAAGACATCTTGAAAGGGAAGTAAGGTGGTTATTCCTATGTTATGCATCAGCCAATTCCAACAGTGCCCACCCCCCTCCCCGGGCCAACCACCGGGAATAAGGATTTTTTGATAATTAGCTGGCAAATGCTCCACCTCCGGGACTAAATAGATGTTCAAATGCCCCGGGGTGGTGGCTCAAACATCATAATAATAATAATAATAATAATAATAATAATAATGATAATAATAATAATAATAATAATAATAATAATAATAATAATAATAATAATGACAATCTTTAATCTTTAATGAGATCCTTTTTGTAAACAACTTTTTCACTAAAAAGTGGTTTACAAAAAGGATGTCAAAAATGTTTTATTTTCTTCGTTTCTCGTCTTACTTTCAGTAAAATCTAAGCTAATTCAGGCCAAGTTAAGTCCTAGCTGGGTCTTGTTTCCCGTAGTTAGTGCAAAAATAGGACATTCTACAGCTCTAGCGTCCCATTTTATGTCCTATCTAGACGTATTCAATAAGAAACGTACTGTATTTGCCGACGAATTTGTCATTAAGGAAGCGACAATGCTGTAGGGTGAAAAAAATGAGATGGTCAAATGCCCCGTAGTAATTGGGTGGAAGGCTAATGCCCGACCCCCGGGATGGACAGTGTGGAAAAATGCCCCACTATTGCTCGGGGGGGGGGGGGGGATGGGCACGGCTGTAATTGACTGATGCATTAATGCATCAGTCAATTCCAGCCGTGCCCATCAAGAACTTCCGGTGCTTTAAGAGCGATTTCATGTTAAAGAACGGGCTCTTGGTCAAATATTTTAGCAGTTTTGGTCAACATACAGCGAAATCTCCTTGACAGTGCCCCTTTAAGGGTGGGTTCTGTCGTGAAACATTTATGGCTATTGTTTTGTCGGATCCTACATCCGGACAGTACACTGTTGATTGACCTTTTATCATATGACTTTGATTGACAAGTACAGCGCGTGTTTATCATGTACATAGGATAGTATAACAGCGTCGTTTCATAGATGCGAGAAGGCGTGTATGTGAATAGGCGAGTCTGTTAGCGGTTCACTTTGTATGAATGCGAGTAAATCAGTTTTAATTTACGATCGTTTAATTCATTTTGCGGCAAAGATTCGATTCGATTGACCCTATTCCGGAATAGGAATTCATACAACGATGACAAAAAAATCCCTCAAAAGAGGTTTTAGGAGTTACTGGAGTACAAGACGGCTCTTAAATTCTCATGTGTCCGCGAATGTTTGTAGAAATATCTTCCCAAATTACTCACTGAAGAGAAATTTAACAGCTATTCCGCTTATTCTTATTCCGGTATACTGTCAATCGAACACGACCTAAATTTGCTCAATTGAAAGATTTCGTGAGGCATCAGACCAATAAAAAAGTGGGCTTGATGAGGTATTATTATTGGAACTTGGAGGCATGTACTAACTTTGTTTGTTTGTTTATTTATTTTGTTTTTAGCTGTCGGATTTTCGACGCAGATCCGTTGAATTATCCAGAGCCCAACGAGATAGAGACGAAGGAAAAATTATCGAGCTTCAAGTGACTCAAAATCGGCTTGAGCATCAGGTGAAGAGGCTGGAGAAGGAGAACGCGAGCCTGCACAAACAGCTCAAACAACCACATCAAGAGATGGACATCATGAGGGGAGGAACAAGCAGAACTGGCTCAAGAATCAGTAAAGCTAAGAGCGAAACAGATCTGTCACGGAAATTCGACAAGTACTCTACTTACGATATACATAAATACAGAGATCTTGGGCCTGTCGCAAAGGCTGTTAGTTTTTCCACACGGGGTGACACCTCGGGGATTGGAACAACTCGCTTTAGTTCACTGGATTCGAATTACACCAGATCGCACGACTTTGCTGTGTCATCTCCTGTTGTAATGAACGGTTACGGATTAGACACTAAGCGAGCGGCTGGGTCATCATATTCTGCTGTGCCAGACAGGATGGTCCATGAGCCGATCAGTAGCAGAACCACTATACCGAGGCATCGGAGGGGCTCACTGGGTGAAGACAGCGATGTGTCTGATGATTTGGAGCATGCGCCGCTGCAGTCAAGGTGGCAGCGCCCACAGAGCACCGAGTCTTCATCTTCATCAGTTGTTTCTTGGGATCATGCTGACACTGCTTACAGCCCAGTCTCCTCACTGTTTCAACAGCATGATAGAAGCATGGGGCGGAGACGTAGGCCACATTCCTATCATGGAGGTAATTAGAGACCTTGTGCATCGAGGACGTTGACGTCTTGGGCATTCCAGAAAGCAACAGGAAGTCACGTCACGTACAGGAATACCCTATTTGGCATCTGAAGAACATTATGTGACTTCCGGTTGCTACTCATGGTGCTTGGAACGCCAAACGTCCAATTCTTAGCCAATGTAGACTTGCTAAGTTGCTAAAAAGTAATAAATTCCCAGGCCATCGGTAATGATCTTTCACTCCGCAAAACTGAGCATGCACAAATCCACAACTCAAGCTATCACATTGGCTCCTTGTGGGGAGGAGCGTTGCGTGACGAGACACAGAACGGCTGCGAGGGAGACTAGTGAATCGCTGGTTGGTAAGCCTGTGTTTGATCACTCTGTCGTATTAGACAGACTTGAAACTTACTAGTGTGATCTTAGAATTTGTTGTCCATCTCAACAGGGTCCCTCCATGATGTCTACAGTAGCAAAGACGATTACTCATCTTCCCAGCATGTTAAGTCATCACCTTATTCTCAGCCCCTGCGTGATGTCAGCCGTCATTCCACCTCCTCGTCAAGTTACTCAGCCAATTCACCGCTACTCACAACCACCTCTCACCAGCCCACCTCCACCAAACTTTTCACCAAGC
The DNA here is from genome assembly GCF_977016875.1 of Pavona decussata. Taxonomy (NCBI): domain Eukaryota; kingdom Metazoa; phylum Cnidaria; class Anthozoa; order Scleractinia; family Agariciidae; genus Pavona; species Pavona decussata. Next base: position 1,134,663 of record NW_028145827.1, on the reverse strand, counting down.
CCTTTGCGCCCAAATCAAGCAGCGACATTCAGTTGGGGATGGAGGTACTGGTAACCAGGTCCCGAGGGCAGATTGGCCGCGGAAAGGTGAAGTACGTTGGTCCGTTACCAGGCCGCCAGGACATTTATATCGGAATAGAACTGGGACCTGGTCAAGGTAAGTTAAGCACTCTTCCCAATCTAGGACGCGATCTACAGTGAGGCTAGGCTCTTTAGCTCAGTATCTAGAGTTTCCGATCCTCTTTCGGCGGGTAGGGGATCGACCTCTGTCGGCGGCCTTGACTTTTTTCTTTGTTCCACGTTCCTGACGGTGCATCTTTCTGATTTGATGACCAGACTAAAATTTAGCATCTTTCTTCCCTTATCTTGATATCATCATATAATATTACCCTCTTAGTCTTGTACTGAGGTGACCATTAGCTGATTAGTTCAGTCGCTAATTGTTAATAGTATACGTTAGCCAAATAAACGCACGTGTTGTTTCTTTCAGAGGGAAAGCACGACGGATCTCTGAATGGACAGAGATTATTTTCTTGGTAAGCAAAGTTTACAATCAGACATAGAGATAAGAAAAATACTGTGAAGCGAGATTTTCGTGGTGTTTTGTCTTTGTATGAGCTTTTTAAGTTGAGTTATTTGATTCAACTGGTGTTACAGTGCAGTTTTCAAGCACGTTTTAAACGTAATTCCTGTTTGCTTTTGATGCACCGTCTCACTTCAAAATTTGGACTTCTGGGCAAGCACGTGTTCATAGGCGCTCCACTGGTGCACAATTTCAGCTAAAAAAAAGTGGATCTTTAATAAAGGTGATATTGAATATATTGAAAATCACACTTTTCTAGTCATGAACTGTGTTCATGTGATATGATACTACCTAACAAACCCAACAAATATACAACTTAGTTTACATTACAAAGTATCATGCCTGGTGGATTTTTTTCTGCCCTGGTGGAGGTTTTGGTAAGTTGCTGGTGAAAAGGTCTGTTACAAAGGGATATGCTTTGGTAAATATGGTTCCCTTTTAATTTGTTTTTTGAGGCTGCAAACGAAATTACCGAAACCTCTGATAACTAAAAACCGTCTAACGTAACAGTTTGCAGTTCTCAGGAGTAGCACTTAGTGAAAAATTCTTGGTGTCTTGGGTATGTGTTCAAAACTCAGTTAGTTAGTGTTATCATATTGTATATTGACTCGTTTTATTCTTTTGTTTTGTTCAGTAAACCAAACCGAGGAATCTTCGTTTCCTTCAACAAAGTTGTCATGTGTTACGGTTAAAGATCTCCTACCTGTGGTGCATTTGTTTGTTGTGTGTAAGAGAATCTGTGAAAAAAAAAACGTTACTCGATGGTTTGGAACTCTTCAGCTGTTTCCTGTACAGAGTTTATCGTCACTCACAAGTCGCATTTAAGCGTGGTCAGCTCATTGTAGTGTGTGGTACAATGATGTATTATGTGTTCATCAGACATGCATGTATGGTAAAACGACTTTGTTGCTGTGCTAGTGGTTTTGCTTCCCTTGCTTAAAGCATTGGATATATTATAAATTAATGGAGTCCTGTTACTGTTTGTTCGGATTGGTTTCAAGGTTTATCATTGAGTAGTTCATGACAAAAAGGAAGAGGTGCTCGGTATGATTGATGCAGGGATAAGTTAGGCATTTTCACGCAAAGATACATTTCTTGAGTAGAACAAATACGATGGTGTACTAAGGATAGTCCATCCTTTCCCTCGTACCGGAATCGCTTAGCTTCGTGCCGTATACTCGGCCTTGCATTTGAAGGGGGAAGAAAGGAATTCTGGGAATCTTAAGCCAGCGAGACCTTTGGCGGAATCGATCTTCTGCCATGAGAAGCGATTTACGCGGGAATTTAATCGTCGATATCCTTGCTAGACATGCGCGATCTTGATAGCTCGCCGCGGCGATCAGAGTCGCAGTAGTGTCCCCACGTGGTGATTCCCGTTAATCGCCGAGTATGTCGCTGGCTCAATGCAACATAACGTGTTCTTACTGTACTCTTGCATGTAAAATACAAGTGTTGGTTCATTTGTTAGTCCATTTTATATGCTTCCAGGACGTGGATGGAACTTAAGGCTTTGTTTTTCTATAAACTGTTTTATATTTCCATTGATTGTTAGTTTCTCCAAAGATTAGAAATTTATCTATAAAACATTTTACTGTAGTGTTGAGACATTTTTAAGATTTAGTCTCACTAAGTTATATTTATTACCCAAACGTAACATATCAGATGATCGTTTTGTCTTCGAGAGAGCAAATTGCGAAGAATATTAGTCCGTACGTAGCCTCAAAATATTTATGTTTTACCTTTATATAGTATATATTTTATAGATCAGACGTGTTATTATTCCGTGCATTTATCGAAACAAGCGGCCCAGTCGCAGTGAGACACATCGCGCCCTTCTCCGCATGCTGCGGCTAAACTGTGACTACAGCCCTCGCTTGTCGCTTCCGGCCGCGCGCTGGGCGCGTTCGTGACAAAGCGCCTAGCGGCCGGAGGCGCGAGGAGTTGACTGCAGTAAACCTTTTTAGAATCATAAAACTCTGTATATATTTAAGAGTCGTTGATTGAAAACAGATTGTTTTGTAGATTGAAAAGTTAATTTAATTATTCAATTGTATGATATACTGATTTTCAATAAACATGTAATGACATGAAATATGCAGATTCGTCTTAAAAGTTATTTTATTTTGTTCTGTGTTGTTCATTCATTTGTTTTTGTCAGTCTTGGGGGATGTCGGTGGCAGTAACCCCAAACCCGACTGGAAAACACTGCCAGGAGCCATCTTTGTTGTTCAAAGCGCTGTTGTGAACTCCTTAATCTCGTACTCAGAGTCCTCTGCGCGAGCGGATCAAAGCTCCGCTGACTATACTATATTTTGCATAAAAGTTTAACGGGAAAATTTCCGTTAGCTGCGTGGCACTTGTACTTATAAAAAGGGAAAGGTAAAATAGTACGTAAATCTTTTTCCACTGATGAAGGGCTAAGCCCGAAACGTCTGGAATAATTTCTACATATTGGCACTGAACACTCGTCTTCGAGAACTATATTTTACCTTTCCCTTTTTATATTTTGCATACCTCAGTGACCGACTATCGGGTAACGCGCAATCTGATTGGCTACACAGGTGCCGTCTATCGATCGATAGACAGCAGTTTGTCAGAGCGCGCGCGATTTAGCATGCATCATTGCACAAATATATCAAAATTAATGAAATAAAAATATTTTTTTGCTTGATAGATCAATCACTGAGGTACGCTAAAACAATTAGACGACTCGCTCTCGCTTTCTATCGCCTTTGATAGTTGGCGAGGGGCTTCGCCCCTCGCCAACTATCAGCCGATAGAAACCTCGAGCTCGCCGTCTAATTGTTAAATATATGGTCAGAAGAATATACTTCTGATATGGTACAGTCAGCAGAGCTCAGATGAGATCCGCTCGCTCACAACTCAGTGCACGACATTAGTGCTGTCGCGTATATGTAAATTGCAAAAGCAAATGAACACAACAGAAAACCACAAGAAACGAACAACCTAAGTCGATAATTTATTAATTTATTTCTTTTTTGCAACTTTTGTGGACTTCCTGTGCACTAATGATGACGGAACGTCTGGATAATTAAAAAAAATAGTGTCGTTTTTACAAATTTCAACATCTCGCCCTTTTGGATCTTTTACAAGAGAATTTAGCTTAGGGTAAAGGATGGTCAAATTCAAAACTAAAGGGCAAAACTCTTGAAGAAAATCTTTGTTGATTAGTTATTAAAGTGGAATCGAAGTTCACGGTAATCCTTGGCCGGGGGCAAACAACTGTACCCACCCGGTTTGACTGGTTTTTAGTCCCTTGTGCGCCTGCAATGCTTCTTGCCAGCGCTTTCCTTCACTAAGGGCAAGCTGAGTTATGTAACAACGCTTATTTCAAACATGGCGGCCTCGAGTGTTGTGAAGAAATTGTGTCCTATTTTGACGCGAATACCAACAAGGAAAAGTGTTGTAATTTTACGTCGTTATTCCAGACTCAAACATACAGCTCGTTTGCTGTGTACGCAAGCATCAAAAATGAAAGTGAAAGACTGTTATCTTCTACTCGGTTTGGACTGGAGTGCGACAGTGGTGGATGTACGTGAAGCTTACCTCAGGCTCGCCAAGCTTTATCACCCGGACTGTGGAAGAAGCACAGCTGATGCCACTAGGTTTTCACGAATAGAACAGGCCTACAGGGTTGTTATGGATCATGTGACTACTGCAGCACAGACTGGTCCAGAAGTTACTGATCAGGATTTCGACAAGGAGATATTTGATATCGACCACACCGTACCACAACACAGGTACAGGAAGCCGGGGATTTTTTTTTCTGAGATATAATCAGTGGTGTATGAAGAGGCAGTGTCCGAGGAGTCGGACCCCCTTGCAAACTTCAGCTTGTTTACTTTGCCTTCATACAATCAAACGTGTTCATACTAAAGAGAGAAAACATCGTAGTGCTACCGTCCTAGTCAAGTTTGGTTGTGACACTTCACAACCAAGCCTAAAATGTCCCTCTCCTGCTCCCCTCCCCCCTCTCAATGTTATTTTTCGGAATTTTTCTAGCCAATCTTGTGAACCAACATCGAGAGAGCAGGGTGGCAAGATCTGTCCCATCTAAGGTGACTAACACTGTAGATTACCAAGAAAGGTAAGGGGTTATAGTTTCTAAAGAAACTGTGGTGCTTCGTCACTGGGGTTGGGGGGGGGGGGGGGGAGGTGGCAACCCATGGGAATTGACAGTTTTAGGTTTTCTAAATAAATATCAATTTCCCCATCCTTCGATTTCCATTAAAGTGCCTATAAACCCAAATTTTTATTTTGGCTTAAATATATCTTTTTATAATTTGACCTGAGATAATGGCGCAAAAATTTTGTTTTTGGTCAAAACCAGAATTTTTTATTTTCTATTTTTCCGTAAACCCGGACATTAGCAACAGGGCAAAGAAAGCAAAGCAACAACAAAAGCAGAGACATACTTTTCCTCGTTTACAAATTTTATTCAGCTGACATTTGTTATTAGCTTACACTTTGATAAAGAAATGGCTTCAAACGACTTCAGTTTGTCCCCCAGTTTAGATTCTGAAGTCCTCCCAAACTTGAGCTACATAGCTAGCAATAAGGAAGTCACGCAAGAGTCCTTTCGTTTGCTTCGCTCACTTTCAGGTTTATCTGCAGCTTAGTTGCTTGAAAAACAACGAGCATGCTTGGTCGGAAAAGCCCGAAAGCCGATTTCGTCTCTCTTCAGCCTCCGAACCAAATCATCAGCAAATTGGTCGATGTAGTCTTTCTCTGTGACGTTCTCAGAGCACACCGCCGAATGCTCGGTGGGTTCCCAGTGATCATGTTTTGATTTCACAAAATCGATCCGCTTTCACCCTCGATATTTTTGCTTTTTGGACTCACTTTCAAAGGGTATGGAATGAAGCAGTATCCCTTTCTCTTTGCTTCGAACATTGTTGCAGCCGAAAACAACACATCTCTTAGGCACTGTTTCGGCACTCACAGCTTATCAGCGTATCTCTGGTGTAATATAATTTTTTCCTCACAGCTGCCTTAAAACAAAGGAAACAAAACATCCTCAACAATAAACCTAACCCTGACAATAGTCCATAAAACAAAGAAAACTAATAAATTATATTACACTGTGGATAACCATTTTGATCAAAGTCACAACACATGAGGCCCACTATTTAAGTCCTGGTTTTACGTCTTGAACTACACTTACTCATTCCCTTCAGCAAGTTCTGTGGCTCTGTAATGGGTTTTCAAATCTCAATTTTCCGCAACTTAAAATTCATAGAAAATTTTGGTTTTAACCAAAAACGAAATTTTTGCGCCATTTTGCTCAAAATTATACAAATATTTATAAAACCAAGAACAAAACAATTTTGGGTTTATAGGTACTTTAAGAGTCAAATCAGTTATGGATGTCAAATCCGTTGAAATCGGTCATCATTTGGTAAAATAACCCATGCCATGGACACTGCCAGTTATTCTGCCAAATTCAGAGCCCCTCCAAAAAAATTAACCTTTCACCTCCAGTCCCCCCCCCCCCCCCCAACTCCTTTCAGTTAGCCAGGGCAGGGGTACAATGGGCACTTTCGATCCAATAGAGATTTCTTGTTTGTTTTTACATTGCAAAGTTAATAAAACTTAAAATTAGTTGAAAGCTGCTGTTTAAATCTGCATTAAATCAAAGTCATTTGTTTTGTCTAGGCAATACTTAGAATATGAAGGCATCGGGTTTGGCTCACCATCTAAGAGACAGAAGCAGTACCAGTATTACAGAGTACAGAGGGCTTCAGACAAAGTGATTGATCACAAGACTCAGCAGTTTGGAGATCAGGAAACATCAATCGCTGAACCTGAAAAGAGAGCCATAAGGAGATCCAAGTACTCAAAAGTGATTGACAGACTTGTGGAGGATCTTATTCAAGAAGCCATGTCTAAAGGAGAATTTAAAAATTTATCAGGAAGTGGAAAACCATTGAAGCTTGAGCAAGAGTTGTTTGTGGGTGAGTTACTAGTCTGCAGGATAATATTCATCTGTTATATATACATGTAGATATCCCATCATGATGTGACTCAGTTGTTTATTGGTAAGTTGCCAATCTATAGGGCTTTACTGAATGGCTATATGGACGATGTCTCAGTTCCTGCATGTGGTTAGTTAGTCAGTCGGTCAAGTCAGTCAGTCAGTCAGCCAGCCAGCCAGCCAGCCAGTCAGTCAGTCAGTCAGTCAGTCAGTCAGTCAGTCAGTCAGTCAGTCAGTCAGTCAGTCAGTCAATCAGTCAGTCAGTCAGTCAGTCAATCAGTCAGTCAGTCATTAAAAGTTAATGATATATAACAAAACCTCCACATGAACAACTACTGGTAAATTCGATTAACAAATGACAAAGCAGAATACTAGGTATGGTGTGCATAGGTAGCTTGGGTTTCAAGGATGGAAGTGGATTGCAACTCTTTCAATTTGAGATGGTTGGGAAATCAGGAATGCTACTTTACCTGTCAATTTTTATCTGTTATTGTGACTCTTAAATGTTCATTAATTTTGCTTTCTTTGATTACTTCTGGCGATATTTTTCTTCCTGTGTGTAGATAAAGATAATGGAGTAAGCTAAAAGCAGGGCCGAACATACTAGCATAGAAATTGGCTTTTTAACAGTTGTTTGTTTCCCTCTTTTTAGATTCCACTACTCGAAGACTCAATAAAGTACTTATAGACTCTGGATTTGCCCCAGAATGGATTTCCTTGGATAAAGAAATCAGACAGGATATCAAACATCTAAGAGAGAGTCTGTTGGGCAAAAAAAGGAAACTGGGACCGAGTCCATTGACAATGCAAGCCACCATCCAATGGAATCAGAGCTTGGAGGAATTTGAAGACAAGTTGCGTGTAATTAACAAGAAGATTGATAAATTTAATATGATAGTCCCCATTCTCAATAAACAAAAAGTTCATGTAAATCTCCAGAAGGAAGTGAATAGAACATTGGAAAATTATGGATATGGAACAACCGAAGAAAACGAAATTCAAAGGAACTCTTGTGACGAAAATAAAAGCGGGCACAAAAGTAAAACCTTGTCATCTATTCGAAAACTGCTTGAGACGTATAGGAAGAACTTTTTAAACAGATTTGCGGAGAATGGGACAGTAGTGGCAAAGGAATTGTCCGTGAATGACAAGAGTAAAGAGTGAGACCAATGACTGCTTTCTATGATTGGTGCATCCCAGTGTTACCGTATAGCACGAAAATTTTGCGGATTGGCGATTTTTTGTGGTTTGCGGGAACAAATTTTTGCGGTTCGAGATGACTGAAACTTCTGCTGGGAACTAATTTTTGCGATTCTCTGATCAAGCAACAGAACATTTAAGTGGAAGAAACCTTAACATTTTCAACCTTTATTGTACGGTATGTTGAGGCACAGTTCACTATACTTATATATTAGAGACGTATCACTGTAATACCTTACTGTGCAAAGGGACTGAAAAACAACAAAACAAAAAGCCTACCCCTACCATGCATAACAAAACACTGTTTTAAAAATACAGACTAGATACAGACTACCGTAACAACATGTATCTAAGCTCTGGTTGCTTTCTCCAATGGAAAATCATGTTAATGTTCTTGTTTGAGTTCAATGTATATTGCCCCAGTGGCACAAGTCTATTAAAAGCGGAGTTTTTAATTTGACTGAAGGGAAATAATTTTTGCGGCGTTTTATTTTGCGGTTTTTGTTTTGTTTTTTTGGTGCGGGAACTAATTTTTGCGGATCGAGGTCAATCCGCAAAATCCGCAAAAATTTAGAACCCGCAAAATTTTCATGCTACACTATAATAATAATAATAATAATAATAATAATAATAATAATAATAATAATAATAATAATAATAATAATAATAATAGATGACAGAGATGACAATGCACAGGGTTGGCAGGTGCAGATGATGATTTCAGGATTATTGAAAAACTGGGGCCGACATAAGTAGGCACTTTACGTGTGACCATGTATCACAACTCTAGCAACTCGCACACAAGATGGCGTCTTGATTATTTCTTACATTCTTGCACTGTACATGTGGCATTCACCACTTGGATATTTCGGCGTAGCCTCCTCTCTAGGACAGCCGGGCTTGGATAATACTTCACCACGGATAAGTAAATGTCTCTCCATTTTAAAAGAACTTGTTCAGGGATTTGATGTATAAAGAAACCGAACAGCAAAATTGCTATTTTTAAATAGCAATTTTGCTGTTCGGCTTTCATACTTAAAAGTATGAAAGACACGAACTATTTATATTTGAAATGCTCATTGAAAGCTTCCACCATATCATCAGGATTATATATATATTGCTCTCTTGTCAGTTTGGATTTCCGAACTAACGAAATCCGTGCCTCGTCGATGTGGACATCTTGTTCTGGTTTGTCTTTGTTGATGTTTCGAGACACTTCTGAGGAGGCGGAGCTCGGTCTTCCATGTTCTAAGAACCGTGCCTTGACTGATCTTTCTATTCCTCTTTTTTTGGCCTTTCTATTTCTCTCTCCTTCCTTTCTGGCCTTTCTATTTCTCTTTTTCTCACATTGCCTTCTGACAAAGACAATGTCGTGATCCCCTTCCATGTGTTGGAGAAACTGAACAAACAAAGGAGTGTGCCACACAACCTTGCAGTATGTATCAACCTCACACTGACACTTCCTCTGACCGATCATGTACTAGTTGTAAAGGTTGCTTGAAGAGCCAATAAAAATTTAATAACTGCCCTCAGCTAGTGTTAAGCTGCAAAAAGGTTGGGGAGGGGGTAGATGGGCGGTGCTGAAAACCCCAAGAGGGTGGGGTTGGTTCCCTTTAACTTTTCAGTGGAATTGCGCCAGACGATTTGTATTGCGACGAATATATTTAATACTTCATTCACTTTTTAAGACTTCTCTCCGCTGAGCCCTGTAATTTACCTTTTAGGTACTCTAATGTTACTAAAAATCCTCATAACAGTTTGGGGTAAGAGTACGTTTGTTATTTTCTCTGTGACGATTAACTCTTCTTAACTATCGAGGGAAGGTGAACAATTTTCACTATTTCTAAGACCTACTTAGACAGCAAAGTTTGCCCCAGATCAGAAAGAATAAACATCATAAACGTACCTTGTTTTTACAACTTTGAAGCCATGATAAGATCTTTATTTTCAGGGTCCTTGTTAAGATTTGTAAAAAGAGGTAATAAATTTGCAATAGCAGGTGGTCGACATCTTGTTAATGTCTCCCAGGGAATAATAGGAGGCCAAGAGGAGAATGGATAGCAAACATGGTGGAGCTTGAAGTCAGCGTTGTTTTTGACGAAAGAAAATGCTCAAACCAAGAGCGATTTTTTTTACAGGACATTGATTTTCAATGTGTCGGGTGGATTTTTTTTACATTATTGCTGGAAAAATAAATTCCCAAAACAAGGACGAGTTTTTTCAAAATACGATGAATTTTGAAAGCGGTTTCAATAATTTCGGAAACATTTTTTTTCACGATAGCTAGTAGAATTTAAGTAAATGGAAGGAAAAAAATAAAAGTTGTTGGCTCCTAACAAGAACCCAGTATTTTAGAAAAATACGAAAGCAACTACCTATTCCTTGCGATAGATTATGAAGGGGAATGACTCTCCCTTAACGTGCGATGATTTTGTAGCTCAAGAAGCATTTGTTCTTCAGAATCAGAGTTTACCAAGTGGAGCAAATGGGGAAAGTGCAGCAAAACCTGTGGAGGGGGGACAAAAACAAGAACCAGGACATGTAAAAGTGATCCTCCCTGTTTTGGAAAAACTGAAGATAAGAAGAAGTGTGCGAAAAATGCTTGTAGTAAGTTCCAGTAATTTACTCACATTTTCTTTAAGAGCGAATCTCCCTAAGATCCTCTTATTCAATTTTCATCTAGAAATAGTGTGAAATATGATCGGAGATATTTAAGTTTCTTAAAATTTTCTGATTTGAACTTTTCACACCTCGGGCTGTGCTCGAAACCCTGTGGCCAGGATCGTGAATTTTGCAACAATTGCAGCTGCTAGTTCTGAAGAATACAGATCATTCAAAACCTCCTAATTCACTGGTTATAAAAGATGACCCTTTACGATACAATATTAAGCTTTAATTACTGTAACAAATCTGAAGGCACAAAGATGATCTACTTGGAACACTTCTCGCACCATGCGATTTAGCCCAAGTTCAGAGGAACAAATTGCAAAAGTGGCTCGTATTCACGGGCTCTTCTACACATCAGTGGAAAGTTCCTTCTACAGTCTGTGAAAATCTGTTAAAACATTTGGTCGGAACTAAACCAGTTTCTGTTCCACAAGTGAGAGGTGAAAGTTGTCACATTCGACTAACACGGCCAATGTCATCATGTTATCAACGAATTCACTGTTTACCAAATTTTTACCTAAGCAGCTGACCAGTTCGTTTACTGGCTCAAGTACTTTAACTTAATTGCCGCTGGATCGGATCGGGAAGACTCTGTGATCAGTCATTGGCGGTTTCTCGACCAGCAAGCGTTTCAGTTCTGTCCTTCAACTTAAAAGAAATTTCATTTGACTGCAAATTGATTTAAATACCAACAAGGCATGCACAGGACTTAGAGACAAAGGTTAAGGCCCAACAAAAGCGTTACTCAGTGTTGTTCTCTGTTGATTCTTCAGGTTGAAAACCAGAAAAATGAAACAAAGCAGACTGTGGTAACAGTGGAGTAACAATGGGGTAACATGGTGCCAGCTTAATGTCGGGATATAAACAAAAGTGCTGTATTCTTAAACGAAATAAAGTTCATTGGGATTCAATCACTTAACAGTGTGGTTTTCTTCATCAGTGACACTGGCTGTTAAAGCTAGCTTCAATTCTCACCAACTGAGCTTGGGACGCTTGGCTCTTTGTGATTTTTTTTCCACTTAACTTTATTCATTAATGTAATTCCTCTGCCCCTGTCCAATATTGAGCATTTAAAACACTTTTAGAAATCATGCAACACGTTGATTCGTCTCTGTTTATCAAGATTGTTAGGGGAAGCGGTGGGGGGAAGGAATCATGACTAAATCGGCCCCAGCGAGGCCTCTGTCCCGAATAATTTGAAAACGAATATATTCAACCTAGTTTTGTTCGGTATGACACCCTGAAACCCTCTTCTACTCAGTTATTATGCATAGGTCAGACACAACCGGTGCAATTTTTATACCATGAAGATACATTCTACCACCATTCCACTGAATGCACCACAGCCAACGAGGAAAAAATAGCTTCAATTCCATAGGTGGCCTCTTCATAATTAGAAACACAAAAGAGTCGTTTTCGAAAATACAGTGAAACCTCTCCTTACGGATACCTCTTTAATACGGACACCTCTCTATTACGGACAGTTCACTTGGTCCCTGAGAGACCGAAATCCATATAAAGCCTACCTCTCTAACACGGACACCTCTATAATGCGGACACTTATTCCTGCCCCCTTGGTGTCCGAAATAAAGGGGTTCGACTGTAATAGAAATTAAAGGAAAAAATAAAGAAGCAATTAAAAAATACCGATGTACTTGGTAGCTGTTAAATTTATTTATTTATTTGATTTATTCATGTGTACATACATAACTTGTTTGTACATTCGTGCAAATTACATTTACGGAATTAACTTAAAGCCTTTAAAAAAATATTATACTGCAACCCGCAAGTAGCTTAGGATAATCGTGATGGGTTAACCGGCAAATTAACGGTTGAAAAATCCATGAATGAAATAGAGAATTTAGTATACATTGCAAGTATAAGGCAAGACAACAGCATGAATTTGAGGATTTTGTGCTCAATTGGTCAAAAGATCTACTCCAACCAAACTGACACCTTCGGGCTTTAAAACAAGTTGACAAAATAAAGACCAATGTTTTGTTTTATTAGCATAGTTGATAAGGTAACTTGGCCACCCGTAAAAGCAAACATTATGAAACCCATAATGTTATTTATGTCACGACATGATGCCCACGTGATAACCCGTTGAGGTCATCGGTGCTTGGTACCAAGATTGCGTAAAGTCTAACCAATGAGGTGTTAGGGCGGTTCCAACTAGGTTTATAGTCGAGTTTTTTCCCTTGCCATCAGAGTGTATATATCAAGAGACAAGTGTTTTTTTCCTCACGAACCTATTCAGGCAAGTTATCACTTTAAATAGTCTTGTTTTTTATCGTAGCATTCCTCCTGTTTTGGGGGCATCGGTGTTGTTCTCGTGGCTTCTCGTGAAGTTGCGCCAACTCTTGCATTCTTTTATTCACCGCCTGCCGTCGTTTCTTTTTGCAAAGTATAGTCTCGCTTTCCTGACCAATTTTCACTTGGGCGATGATCTCGTTATAAGGTGGCAAGGGACCGGAGGGAGAACAGTAGCTAAGACTATTCAAGACGACCTCGGGGTTGTTGAGTCAATTGCCCCTGATATCGTAATTTTACAGCTCGGGACCAGCGACTTGGCTTTCCATTCTGCCGTTGAGACTGGCTCCGCGATTGAGAACCTTACTCGGTTGCTATTTGAGTCTTACGGTGCCCATTTTCCGTTCTCTCAACGACACAGCACCGCACATTCGTTTAAAGAAACGCACACACTCTCCGTATGGACTTGTTCTTAGGCCCCATCCACACTAATGCGTTTTCCTTTGAACACGCATAATTTTTGATGCGTTTCCGCCTATTGTCCACACTAAAATGATCGAAAGCGACACACAATGAAAGTTAACTTTTGTTAACTACTAATAATTTAATTAAGGGGCTGTTTACATGGAGGGAGGTAGTTCCTAGCACTAGGAATATCCTAGAAGGCGAAACAACTTTTCGCTTGGTTTACATGCAGAAATTTCGGTCGGAGTGGTTAACAAGTGGGGGAGGAAAAGAAGAAAAATTGTTGGTCTTTAGTAGCTGAGCGCCCAGCTGCAGCCATACGTTTGTGTTTTTTTTTTTTTTTGTCCCTAGTACTAGGATCGGCAAGATATCTAGCGAAGGTAGTTTACATGGTGCTACGATCTTCCCATATCTCAGCTTCATGACAGTGCGTCACCGGTTCTGTAAACGGTAGCCCTTATTACATTGATAACATGTAATTTTCCAGTACCTGGGCTCTGTTCTTCAGACATGGCCTCTAAAATCCATACCTCTTTGCAGACTTTCAGGCTAAAATGGTTAAAATCCCCTTGGGGGCGTGGCACATACCTATTTAGCTCGTATAAAGGAGTACCCCTCGGGCTCAACGCTATCTCGAGCATATTTTTGTAGCCCGATGTTATCCTTCTAGCCCGCCCCAATCCTCTTGCGGCTGACCTGATAGACTAATCTTGTACCCAGATCTCCCACGGTCAGGCGGAGGGGAGATTTCACATTTTGACATTCCCGAACCGACTACTGAGATCGCAGTACGAGATTACTAATAGACAGCTTACTCGCAGGCTATTATCCTTCAGACGTTTTTGCAAGGAGGTACCCACAAAGCTGTAAAACTCCAGTCAAAGTTATTTTGTTGGCAAAAAATAGCACAGCTGGGTAATTTCGCTTGTTGAATAGGCCATTTCCGAGTTGCTGTGAACCTCATTATCAAAGCGAAGCTAAGTGCAAAAGTTTTTCATATGAAAATTAGTTTTGTTTGCATATGAATGAAAACTAATTTTCATAGTAAAAACTTTGCACCTAGCCCCGCTTTCATAATGAGCTTCACAGAAACTCGGAAATAGCCTATTGTGCCCCCAGCTGTAAAAGAAACAATTTCAGACATAACTAGACCAGAGGTCAGACAACGCTGCTGTTGTACAGTAGGACGAGGGTTAGAAACAAAAAGACTTGGATAAATGATTTTAACATATTAACCAAGATGGATAACCGGCAGTAAAATTGCGTTTTAACTGACGCCTTTCAAAATGCAATCCTTTAAGGGGAAGTATCATGGGGGTTTTGACATCTTTTGTTAAAAACGATGAAATAAGACCTTCAATCAGCTGCCAAATGATTCTAGAATGACGAGAGGAAAGAAATCAACTCAATTCTTGAAAAGAGCAACTCGTGATCTGTTCTAGCGCATTCTGGAAACAAAAATTGAAAAAAAACATTAGCCTAACATTTTTCATGTTTCAATCCATATCGACCTACTCTGTCTCTGGCCAGAGGCACTAATCAACAGTTTTATTGCACTGGGGTGATAATTTATAACAAACTTGACTAGTATTTTGTTGTTTCTGCTGATAGACAAACATTTTTGGGTTTTGAAATGACAGCAAATTTGCGTGATACTTCCCCTTTAAGGCCATCGGTAGCCTTTATTCAACATCACATCAGAATACCTGAAATAAATTCTTTAAACAATAACTATATTATAACAATAGGCTTTATTTGCATAACCATATTAATTGTACAGTATTCCAAACGATTCCGAAAAGTCTGCAAACGAATGGAAACACAAGGTACTTACTACAAAAAAGAAGTCACACTATTTGGTAACAAATTGTTCTTTAAATCAAAACAGAAAGAAATGATGTCAACCATCTGCATGCTTATTAACAACCTAATCAGAGGAGTTCATCAACGCTACAATGTATTCTATGATTTGTAAATGTTCGAAGTTTAGAAATTTAGTATCTGTTTTATCATTGATAAAAGTCATTTCTAATGGATGAATAATTAGGACAGTGACATAGAAAGTGGATTTCGTCTTCGATAGTATCGAGCTCACAGAGAGAGCTAAGTCGTTCATAAAAATGTAAAAAATACGATAGGTAACGCAAACCTAAAGTACAAATATATACCATTAAGATGTAAAAAATACGATAAGAAACGCACACCTTATGTACAAATGTACACAATATGAGCGATTTCTAAAAAATATAAAAAAGCAATGATACTGTTTTACAACTCCACTGCGATGCCTGAGATCACGTCAAGACAATTGAACATTAATCCTGACTATCTCTCTCTGACATATGATATTGGCAAAGCATTTGTACCTCATGGAGCAAGGTAATACAAAATAACGACTCGTGGCTCAGAGACCGCTCAGTCTGTGTGAGCAAAATTCAATCCATGAATAGTTTTTGTGGCTTCCTCCGCAGCTATATTCTCTTCACAGTTCAGTGTGAACATCAAGCTCAGAAGGTTCATCGTCTCCCACTTCCCACTGTTCTTCAGTAGAGGTCTCAGGCATTGTTTGTTCGACATCCACCGCCATAGCAAGCTCTGTCAATTCATTCAGCAGCACACGAACTTGCTCCCAGGCCTAAACAATACCAAGAGCAACAGAAATAAATGAGGGCCTTGGTTAAGTGTGGTTTAATCAGTTAAACTTTTAAATTAAATTATTTACCAACACAGCTACTCTTCACATTAAGGATTACTAGCTGGGGGTGGTCAGTGGCTAAGTTACATAAGGTCGGAGGCCAGGCCCAGGATGCTTGTGGGTTGACTTTGGCTCTCACAAAGATAGTGCGGTTTAATCACTTAACAGCATTCAAATTATTTTATAAAACAGCTACACCCCTCAAATTAAGGATTATTATCTGGGCGTGGTCAGTGGCTAGTTACACAGTTTCGGATTAGGTGTGTTCATGCCGGTCCACAAAAACCAGCCCGTTTTTTTCTAGACAAGTTTGCATGAGACACACTTCTCGACGCTTTATTGTAGCTCAGTTGTAAAAGTAAACCACAGTTTGTTTACAGAAAGAGTATCGTTGGCATCTTGATTAAAAAACAAAAAAAAAAAAAAAAACAAAAAAACAGTACAATCAATTTACAAATGACAGTACTGACTCACAAAAACAGTAACATTACGCTTGTTGACCCTTGATATGAGTTACGCTTAACAAACACGCAAAGACAACAACAACTACAAACAGGCTTTATTAAGAAAATAGCGAAAAGGATTTTAATGTGCACTGTGCCCCAAGCCTATTCGCGAGTTGTTTAAACCTCAATCCTCCAAATTCAACTTGAGACAATCGGACTTCACTTCACCACATTTTAGTACTTTGACAAATGGGAAACATTCCATTAGATATCTCGGATCAGAACTCTGGAGTCAACTGTCAACCAAAGAAAGATCTAGTCTCCTGCTGAAGACCTTTAAAGCAGGCATACGCAAGCGCGGCCTTAGCAAGTTTTTTAGTAGTGACTGTTGTCTCTGTAATTTATACCGCGTTAGTAGTAGTGACTGTTGTCTTTGCATTTTTTTCCTTCTATTCTTACATTCACGATTTTAGAATTGATCATGTATACAAATTTATAACATTTTATCTGAATAAGGTGTTACCACTAATTATTAGTATAGGGATTTTTCCCTTGGCTTAAGTTTTTTGTTACTTTGACACAGGAATGAAGTTTAATGCTAACCCAAACGTACCAGTGACAATTCGCAGCGGGTTAGTTAAATCGTTATGTTTCACAAAAAAAGACGAAAAGCAAAAAAACAACAGACAAAAAAAAAAAAAGACGAAAAGAATCAAAGCTCAAAATACATCAAATTATAATAACACAACAAACAAACAAACACAAACATACCTCTCTCTGCAAGTTATCCAGCTCATCAAATGATATGTCGTCATCTGCTGTTTGGTCCATCAAAATAAACAACTTATGAACGAAACAAAAATCAGAACAACGTTAGTAAAGGTTGAAAGTCCCAGGAATGATTCAGTGACAAAGAAAACAGAGCTTCATTTCTTAAGTCATGATTACCTTTTTAACAACGTCAGACATGTGTTCTGTCCACAACACATCAGGTCCGAAAACATCAGGCTACATCATAAAACAGAGAGAAAGTAAAACAATCAATGTAGGAATGGATAACAACCCCATGAACCTAATCCCTGTATCATGCGTTATCGTGTAAAGCGCACGCTCTGCTTGGTCAATAACTATTTGCCTAAAGCAGTCGCGCTCTGTTCATGACACGTCAATTTTTTAATGATTTAAAAAATGCATTGAGAGTAGCAACGAAAGAATTTCACAAGCAACAAAATATTTTCCTCTATATCTATGTAAAGCAGGATTTGTGTCTGACACACGTCGACTAAAAACAAATTCTGTTTAGATTATGTTATAAAACAAACGATAAACAGTTTAGCGTGCTCTGTTGGGTTATGGATAAACTTGGGAGGTTTACTAAGCGGTTGATAATATTGTTAAAACTGCGTAGCGTCTTGTTCAGGTGATACAAAAGGTTTTGGTATTCTTTAACGCAATTAAGTTCGGTTTATGTTCACCGACGTTTCGGCAGTGCTGCCTTCTTCAGGGAAGAATTCTTCTTCTTCTTCTTCTTCTTCTTCTTCTTCTTCTTCTTCTTCTTCTTTACCAAGCACTTAAATGAACCACTAGCGTGTTGGTCGATCGCTTGAGGTTTGGTCTCTTCCCTGAATGGCCACAGTATCAGAGAATTTCAGGAACATGTGAAAATACGGTCAAAGTAATTGGGATTTAACCTATTAGCACTGAGAACCCAGAACTCATACATACGCACGCTGAAAACATATTCAGTTGCTCACATAGTTCACCCTCATCGTGAAATAAAAGCCGGAAGAGGCGGATAAGCGGGTTAGTTTCTAAATAAACTGTGGTACTGCGTCGGTGGGGAGGAGAAACGGATGTTTGGTTTATCAGCAGAGTTGATAACTAAAGGTAAATTGGCCACCGTAAAGAGATTCGAATGGTGGCGCTTCGAGCGTTACCCTTTCGTCAGAGCGAATCCTGCGCATTATTTTAAAAAGTTATGCTTATCTTTATCACCTTTTTAAAAAATTCCTGAAGTTTTTCAAGAGAAAGATGACCCCCATTGGACATGACCACTTGGCTCAAACGGTTTCTTACGGAGTGACAAAAAAAAAAGACAATTAAACAAATTAAGTATCAAACCACAGAACCATTCACATTTATTTGTTAATTTCCAAAGTTTAAGAAGAAGAATGATCCTTGCAGTTAGTACGCAACTTAAGCAGTTGCGAAAAGAAAGCCTGAAAAAAAAATCAGGCTTGAACGGGATTCGAGTCCCCTTCAAGCCTGAATTTTTTTTTTCAGGCTGTCTTTTCGCAACTACTGAAGTTGCGTACTAACTGCGAGGATCTTTCCTCTATTTGATCTTTCATCCGCAGTTCAAATATATGTTTCATATATTTACATTCATTTAACTTCCAAAGTGTTAATTGGAAAGAAATTTTCCTTTTGGTGTTTAAAAAAGCACAAATATCTCGGATCAGGTGCCAGGCAATAAGCAATGAAGGCAAAACTTAACAAACACATTGAAAACAGAAATGCTGTTCAAGACAACAATTCCTTACTTTATCATCTTGCGCTGGGCATCGTGAAGTGCTCCAAACCCAATAAATGTGAAATTTTTAATGGACCTTCTGGATTTTGCATTACAGCCACTGAAATTCACTTGCACACCATGCCTCCACCAGATGTTCACAGCTATGTTGAGATCATAGGATCGCACATGATGAACCCTGCATACAGACAGTCAACAATTTCAAACTTTTCTTCATTATATATACATCCTCACAAATGCAAACAGCAAAGTAACAAAAAATTGCGCCCGATATGTGCCTGCGATGATGGAGCATCTCATTACTATGATCAGCCATTCGGCAAGAAGAGCGGTTGTCGAAAAACCAAAACCAAAACCAAAACCAAAGTAATTACTCTGGCCGATCGCAACAGATGTAAACAACACAACGAGCCAAATTATCAGAATTCGAAGCAAATACATGTAACTGGCGCTAAACCCGGGAAAACGCGTGCGGCGAAAAGTGGCGCGAGTTTTGTTAACCAATCACAGAGCGTAGCAATGCAAAACCAAAGCAAAAAACGCAATTACTTTCAACAAAACCGCTCTAAACGAGAATTAAAACATACTCTTTGCAAACGGATCACTTACCAAAGAAAAGGGATATAGAGGCAGTCACCAGGCTCAATGAAGGCAAAATAATGCTCTATATTGTAGAGTCCAGGATACTTGTACAGGTCAACCCTAGTCACAATGAACAAAAGAAATTTGTTTACATGCAGTCTCAATAAAGAGACATTTTTATTAGGGGTGGATTGGGGCAAAGGTGGGGAGCTGGCATGATTCTCTATATTATAGAGCCCTGAATAACTTGTACACAGCTAAGTCTGCTAAGTCAACACAGTGATTGAAGTGGGGATGGCATGATAATCAAAATGTGCCAAAAATGTGAAATTAGCATCAAAAAGCTTGTAAAAAACA
This sequence comes from Pavona decussata, assembly GCF_977016875.1. Taxonomy (NCBI): domain Eukaryota; kingdom Metazoa; phylum Cnidaria; class Anthozoa; order Scleractinia; family Agariciidae; genus Pavona; species Pavona decussata. The sequence goes on along the minus strand of NW_028145827.1, from coordinate 1,114,888 downwards.
ACGGCAACAACAAAACAAACAGACAAATGATAAAAAAAACAAACAAACAAACCTCTCAACATCTACCTCAGAATAACCACGTTCTGTCACATTTACCTACAGGAAAGATGGGAAACAAAAAACACTACATAATCAGCACGACAAAATTTATGCCTGACTAAAATGTATTGATGATATATGGCACTAGATGTTATACTCAGTCAAATAGCAAATATGACATTACGGATGTTTTTTTTTTGTTGTTGTTAGAGAGGTAGACTCTTCCCACTCTTGGGTGACAAAATGAGACACAAGTACAAACTATTGGTCAGCTGATGGGTATCCATGGCAATGGGTCATGGCACAGGAACACCAGTCAGAAGGGGAGTAAGTCAGCTACCAATCTAGATCCGTTTTCATTCTCAATCTTTGCCCATTTGAGAAGTGCACTCCATCCTCTGACTGGTCTGCCTGTGTCATGAACCATTAGTCAACCAGTAGCAGACCAAATTTAAAATATGATGAAAAAAGAGGAGTAAGAAAGTGCACAACACTGCCATTGTGTCATAGAGAGGACTTTATAAGGTTATATGAAATGTAAGGCTTATACAAATCTGTACACTACAGGTTCAAAGTAAGAGCATCATAACCTCCAATTTGCCTGGCAGGCTAGTTAGGTATCCAGTGCAAATTATCCGATATCTGTAAAGAATAAAATTTGCCTTTCTTACCAATTCTTGGTATTTTTTGTCTACCATGAAGAACTCTTTGGTTCCCCTGAATACACACATGATATTTTCAGCATAATCATTGTGAAGAACAGACTTGGTTCCACCACTACTAAACCACAGCATCTACAGGAGACAAAATTTCAATGCAGTCAGCAAGGAATAGCCTGCCGAGTGGGTACAATGCTCAGTGGTGTGGGGTATTTTTTTTTTTTGAGTTTATCAGTTCATAGCGTTAAATGTAAGGGTCATTACAAAATAATATTCTCATTTCGTAGACTTTAGCTAAATATTTTGGTTGAGAGAGTGCAAACTATTCCTTTGTGTTTTAAAGCTGCAATTTTAATTTTAACAATATACTTTTAACATAGAATTAAGAGGTTGGCTTTAAAGCCTGCTGGGTGATGCAAAATTATATATAACATCATCTTGTATCCAATGAGCACTTGTTAGTGGAATAATTGTTAAATATTTTTGCTAATATCCTTTTAAGAGTGGCAGATGTAGCCAGTAGTGATAAGGGCGCAGTAGACTTGCGATCCAGAGTTCCTGGACTTGTTTCATGACCGATTGTTACACGGCACATAATCCAACATCAACAATAATAAACACTACTTAGACTACTAATATAGTAATTACGATACTGACAGTAACAACACTTACTATTTGTACTAACTATAATCCCAGTGTACTTTCGATATAACTGTGCTAATTACAAAGATCACAAGACATACAATACTTATAATAAGTATACTGCTGACACTACTAACAATATTTACAATACTTATTAGCCTAGGTGATGTGATGTAATATCTGTGTAATTGCCTGGGTCGTCTCTTGCCAGTTTTTAACTTTTATTTTTCATGTTTTATTCAGTTTATTTGGTAATAATAAATTATTATTATTAGTATTATTATTATTGTTATTATTATTAGATTCCCTTCAGTACTTACATCTTGTACAAGATTTTCTTCCACTATATCTGTACATGATATTGGCGGAGGTATAATTACATCTTGCCTTCAAAGGTGAACATCATAAGAAAAAATGTCAGCACTATTTTTATTTTAAACATATAAAACAGTAACATGCCAATTACAGAATGTTTAATACCCTTGTCCAATGGTGGTACTGATATTATTGCGGGTGCTACATTTTCCCCACCCTCTAAGGGACGGATACATACCTGCGTATGTGCTGATCATATTCAAACTTTAATGTTCCCCCTTTCCTGGGCAACCTGGCCGGCCATTTGAACTTTTGAAAATTAGCCTGTTCAAATTCCTGCCCCAGAAGACCAAAAAGCCACTCAAATGCCCTACCCTAGTGCCTCATTTGATGATCAAATGCCCCCCCCCCCCCCCCAAAAAAAAAAAAAAAATTCTAATGTTTGGAAATAGGTTCATTCACATTCAATCAGATTTTCTAAACATAACCTCAAAAACATGGCAAAGTTTGGGAGACCCCGCTGGTGAATTATTTCCCCACTTGAATCACGAACTTCGTGTGTTCTGCCAGACAAGAAGAAAGGTGTAAACTTGACATTTCAGTTTAAATTCAAATCCCCCACCCTTTAGAGTGGAAAACCTTTTGTATCAAATACCCTTAACTCCTATATCGGGGGCGGGGTGGTGTGGGGGAGGTAGAAGGTTCAAAATTTTTTAGAAGATTGCGAGAAGTAAAATGGTGAGGGGAGAGGGATTAAAATATTTCAGATTTTCCACCCTCGAGGCCCCTTCCTAAGTCTTTCACCCTCCCCTGCAGTCCTTATGGCCCCGACCGATAGTTCAGATGGTGCATACAAATCAGGCTGGGATTCATCGGGGCCCCGGGGGGAGGGGGGGTACTCCCTTATATGGGCTATATAGGTATGTGCGGCACCAAAGGGTATGGTTTTTCAGCCGTTTTGGTCATAAATAGGGTATCGATTTTAGCCATTTTGGTGATAAATAGGGTATCACTTTTTGCACTCTAGTCTTGAAAAAGAAAGCCCGCGGGAAAAACCCCTCTCAATATATTCAGAGCGGCAATTCTTGATTAATATAACAGTGGATTTTCCAAAAAGCAGATTTCTCATGATTTACAGCAGTCAACGCGTACTGTCAGAGAGAAAATTCGCCATTTTAAACCGGGCACGGTGGGTCCTGTCGCGTAAATTTAAACTCACTAATGATCACTAAATGAACATTTTACGTTTGTACACTTGCGTTTTTTCCGTTAGTTATTCAAAAACAAAAATGAAAAAGGACTGGAAGCGTTTTATTATAATAAACGGTTCTCTTTTTGAGGTATATGCAAATTAATTTAGCGAAAAGTATGCGAACTCACAGTGAAAGATGTTCATTTCAGTTGACCTTCGACAATGGCAGCACATGTGTTGCGCTATTCGTCGACGTATAATGGACAGTCTGGTGAAATAATGATGTATACCAAACTTTTTCATGCTACAAGGTAGGTAATGCTATACATGAAAGATAAATTGGAATTTTTCAGCCCGACTCATTTGCAAGGGCTTGACTTTGTGCTCTTGCAATGACCAAATTTGCATAACGAATTATATGAATGTGTCAACAACATGCAGGAACGGTTTGAACGAACGAGCTGTTTCAAATGTACTGTAGTTTGAATTTTACAGGCTATTGCTTTTACTGTTAGCGCGGATCTATGTTCTGCGAATTTTAATTTGATCATTGATCGGCGTTAACAATGAATAAATGAATGCATTCTTTGAAACGACTAATGGGTTCAATTTTCAAATAATCGATCCATTAATAGAGTCTAGGGGGGTACGCTTGACCTGGTTCGACTGTAACATTGGTCTGGACTAGGGAAATAATTATAAGGCAGGTCTGAAACAGGGAATTGATTTAAGGGTCAGGTCATAAATAGGGTAGCAAAAATAGCAGATTTTGGTCATAAATAGGGTAAGGGTTTTGGGAAGCGCGCCGCACACCCCTATCCAATTTTTTTGGGAGTACCCCCCCCCCCCTCCCCCGGGATCGGGGCCCTGAGAACATTTACAGAGGTAATAACCTGAGGAATTCCGGTACTGAACTGACCACGTACTGTTCAGACGAATTCAACGTTCTAACAAAGTCTGCGAAAACCACATCTTCCCCAGGAGCTGTACGATTTTCCTTCTTCTCCACTTCCACTGTTACTAAATGTTCCTCACTTTCGCGAAATGAAAGAAAATACTCGAGATTCCACAACGAGTATGCTGGAGACAGCATTGCTCCTCCGCGAAAAAGAACCGGCTTCGGAGTGTTAACGAATTTGTTGTAGAAATCCTCAGCTCCTGGAAATCCTTGGTACACTTGCACCTGTAATCTCTTACCGTGAGAGAACAATGGCTCTAAATGGCCCGGCAAATCATCAGCGATTAAAGGCGAAACAACAAAGCTTATAAAAAGATGCCAAAACAACAATATCGTCCGCGGTTCCATGATATTCCACAAGACAGTCTTGGCCACTTCAACGAAAAAGTAAACTGACTAGCACCTTAAAAGGCAGTAACGTGTTTTAAGATGCGTTGCCAAATTAGTGCTGCAGTCTCCGGTGCAGTTAAATGTTTTCACAATTACTGCAATTTAGCATTTCCGCGACCATTTCCGCCATGTTTTCTTCCGTGGTATTGGGGGGATCTGGGGACGAAAGTCACACATACCCGGAAGTAGGGTGGTTGCTTTGGTAACTTTGCCGATATCAGGTGGCCGATATATTCAAATAATTATTCAAATTTGTAAAAAGCCATTATATAACGAAAACTTTATTGAACCTGCTAGATTGGTCAAGTAATTAATGTAACCTGTAAACAAAAGTCTTTTGATGGTAGGTGGAAGGAAAAAAAGCCAGTCATATTTTTCAACACACTGATATCCCCTGTAAATGTATATCCCAAAATGTATGTTGTTTGGGGTCTTCTACGTTTTATTTACGTACAGTTATCCTTTCTGCTGAGCCCGTCTCCCTTCTAGTCAGTGGTGTATTTTTAACCTTTACCAATTTGCATGTGCACAACAATATTATAAAGGTAAACAACCAAGCATAATAATTTTGATGAAGGGTAACTCCAGTTTTAAACTCCAATCAAATTTCATGACCTCCAAGGCTCCAAACACTAATTCTTTGTACAAACCATAACAAAAAAGCAAAAAAAAAAAAAAAAAAAAATAGTACTTATTTCATATGTTGGCTTGGCAAAATCACAAAATCCATTCAAATCTTGCAAAATGTCGCTAATGGGCTAACATCAGCAAGTGCCAAGTCTAAAGAGCACAACAATACATTTTCCACACCTAATTCCTGGATCGATATTACATGTATACAATTGAGAGTTAAACAGGGGGAGCAGGAAGGTGTGAATTCCATCCTCCACACACAATCAAAGGGCATTTTTGGGAGAGAAAATTCACGTACTCTAACAAAGTGGAGCAGCTGCGAAGGAATGTAGAAAGGGCAATCACTGAGCTTATTTTGACCCCAAACCCAAAGTTTATCTCTCAGTTAGTACGCGCGGTGTGATTGGTCAATTTTGCGGACCGTATTTTACTGTGTCTGTACGGCCCGCTAAATTTCAATTAGTTTCCTTTCCCGCGCGCCCGATTAACGTTACCTCGGAGATACAGTAAATATCTTTCTAGCCTCGTTTTCTCGGTCCGTACTGTAAGTTACGGATGCTCGTGTTTTTCCCGTTGATTTGTGGCCCAAGCGCGAAAACAACTCGGTCCGTAACTTCCAGTACGGACCTCGAACTCGGTTAGTCCGAGGTATGTATTGCCCCTTAAACCCTGTAGCTCCTCCACTGCACGAGGAAAGGGGAAGGGGGGGGGGGGGGGACTAGGGAAGTGGAGAGGAAACTAGGGGCAAAATCCCAAGGGCATTGGGAAAGGAAGGTACAAAACCTTTCTGGCGCGAAACATTCTCTGGTGGAATTTTAAGGGGTGGAAAGATTTCAGGGTTTTATACTTAGACGAGTGCCATATGGCACAAGATGTAATTAAGAGCTCAATATTTGGTCAATTTGTGTGAAATTTGCACAACTAAAAGATCTTGGAAAGATCTACGAATTAAAGGCATAAAATTGAGCCCCTTTCCTGTACGAGACTTGATTTACCACCCCTCAAACTGTTGGAAATTTTTCCCTTTGTACGTTAACGGTCCAATGGATATGTTACAGCAAGTAATGCACTGAGAACTGCACATTAAGCTATAGTTTAGGGGGATACCCAGATGTACAACGAGTAGGAAAACGTTTTTCCTCTTTCGTTTTCGACACTTGTCAATCTAATATGTGACCTCCTCCATCTCTGTTGGTGTGATTTATAGCATCCCCCAGAAAATGCCTTTAAAATGGTATATCACATTTGGTCTCCCAGTTCATAGTTACCAGTTTAGAAAAAGTTGGCATTTCCCTCCGGCATTAAAAGATTAAGCGTTTGTTGAGTATCTAGCAAAGCTTCTAGAAATACCCTTTTTCATGTCAGTCACCCAGCCCTCCGGGTTTTGCTCTGTCAAACATCATCCTACACGACTTCCGGTATGACACCAAGTGACGTAATGCAAGGTGAAGCAAAACAAAGTCATGCCATCGTTCTGTACCTCCATCCATCCATTCTCTCTCCCCCCCCCTCCCCCACGCGGTAGTTGGGGAGGGGTGCAACAAGCGCTTTCTAATCTGATACAGATTTCTTCTTCGGGTTATACTATATATGGACCACTGGAACATTTTTCCTTCATTTTAAGCCTAATAAGGGTTATAGTTGGGTCCAAACACTTGGTTTTATTTGTAGCACTCAGTATATTAGTGACAGGGGAAACTGATTCAACAGAAGAGAAAACGGAAAAAGCCAGTAACAAAGGGGTTAGGTACACTGTATGGGATACAGTGAGACCAGAAAGTGAGATGTTCATACACACAGCTGTGCCTTCCTCCTTTGATTTCTTTTCACTAGCAACATGTTGAGTCTTGTCTTTTCAAAATCGTTTTATTTTCTATTGCATACTTAATATATTAACACTCAGTACAATATTACAGCTGTAGTTGTAATATCACCAGTCTTGCGCAGGTGCAAACTGCCCAGGAAACACTTTGACCATGCCTTCACCCAGCGCTGGTGCCCTCTCCGCCCAAAAGAATCCTTTTAAACCATAAATTCCTTCCTCTGTGATTTTCTTAACAAGGCCCGCATAACCTGGGGTTTCCTCTCGAATGAACACATGAACAGATTTATCGACATTATAAACCATCAAGTCTTTAGGGGCGTCTGGATCCATGGCAGTAAGAGGCCTTTGTACTTTAACAACAAATGACTTGCTGGCAGGAACAGCAGCTTGTGCTGCTGTACATTCCTCAGTCTTGCTAACACTCACTGAGACAGTTGGCTGGTCAGCTTTCAGCACGTTACTTAAGGTCGTCGCGAAAGGGTATCTACTGGGATGTGCCAAGATGCCCTCTTCACACTTCTGCTTATGGCCACCTTTTTTCCAATGTTCTTTCTGACATTCCCTCCCACAGTATAAAGTGACATGGCATCTTGCACAGCGTTTCAACTTCTCAACAGCTTGACCTTCAAGTATGAAACAAGAAGAACATTAAACATTAACTTTTGAACTCCACGCTTTCTATGCCCTACATGTAGCTTCTAATACACACATTTCTCAGTACTACAATGTATATTTAAGGAGAATTTGTTCTTTGAATTTTCAACCATGAGTTCACCGTTTTCTCGATTTCTCTCTGTAGTTTCAACCATGACATGACATGATATCTTTATTTGAATAGGGTAGCACCTTCAGCTTATTTACAATGAAATTACTGTTATCAACAGAGGCCCTATATACAAATAATATCATATACTAAAAAATCAATAAACTATAACTTAAATTATATGCAGAGAAAAAAAAAAAAAGAAAAACAACTAAAATGATCAGGGCAATCATGTGATGGCACTAAGGGTGGTCAAAGCAAGGGTCTATCAATAGACATCCTCACTCCTCAGCAGTTCTTTTACATCCCCAATATGGAGACGACTTTGTTAAGACATGGACATCTGAGCCATGTATTAGTGCCACCACCCACAGATGTCAAGCAAAGGTTTCCTCAGTTATTAAAGACTGGAATATTGTGTCTAGCCAGGATTCAAGCCTGACACCTCGCACCTTCCTCCACGGCACTGCTTTGTAGACTGATGTCTTACCAACTGAATTTCCTGAGATCTCGTGACCTTTTAATTTTAGTTGGATTTAACACTAGTTTTATAGATTTATAAAATTTCATTTTTATAATATAGTAATTTATTCTAAGGATCTTTATATAGTATTGTTATTCAATATTGTATTTAACACTGTAATTCAGCTATCTGTCAGCTGCAAATAATAATAATAATATTAAACTGGCACAATAACATTCTACAAACCACAGTTAGCACAACATGATGATCGTTTTGCCACAGAAGAGTCAACATTCCTGTTTGCCTTGTGTAATAGTTTCCTTATTTCTGGTGATGTCCTTGCTTGATCAAATGGTGTTTTACCCTCATTACAAGTTGCTTGGGGGTCTGCACCGTGCTTTAAAAGAAGTTTAACAACATCTCCTGCACCTAAAAGCATAATGTAAACAATATTCAAGGTTATTTTTAGTATTTCCAGTGTGGCCCCTTGTTTGAGATTTGAGAGGGCATTCGGCTTACCAGTTACGTGGGTTTCGATATTTTTAATACGGCATGCAGGACATGTATCAAGAAAGTCCAGTCAGTCAGACCTCGATTAAAAGTTAACCAAGGTTTTCACACCAGTGACCACTCGTTAAAAATACATATTTTTACACGCTAATTTAAAGCTAATGGTAAAGCAAAGTCTAAATCAAAACGTAGGGTCAAAAATATTTTCACAGAAATATTCATAAAGCTTACACTTATTGTACAGTGAAGATGTGCATCAAAAGTACATTGTGTAAGATAAAAATCATCAATAGTTCAAATTATAACTGATAATGATACTAATTTTTTTAGAGGCCAAAATACTACATTTATTTAATTAACCGCCCACCTTTGAATAGGCCCCCACCTTGAAAGCCCCAAGACAGGGCTGTTAACCTCACACGTCTTCAAATATGGAGAATATGACTTCCCAGCCAGCAACAACAAAGGGCCTTACACGGGTGTGGCATCAAGGCTAAATTAACGGCTTCAGTGCAGGGAGGGGGGGGGGGGGGGGAAGGGAACCGGGCACAGGACTCTTTTCAGTCTGTGAAACAGTAGCTCAAACAACACTCACCATTTGAGATTTTATTGTCGGAAAGTTGAGTCTACGACAAATAGCTAACTTAGGCAATTATCTGGGAGATTACAGACATAAATCTGGAGACCGGGATACACGATTCAAAATCTGGAGTCTCCTGGGAGAGTTGACAGCCCTACCAAGACTTAGTAGAAATGCCCACACCCACCCCCTCCCAACAAAAAACATTTCTGTACTAGCCCATCGTGAAGTAAGAGGGGCATCAGTTGTGTTCCAAAATTGGTTTTAGATACAGTAGTCAATGGACTTTTACATTGTTTATGGCTTGTTCATGTTGGCTTTTGCACTTAGTTTTGTCTTGTTGAAGCAAAATAAACTTGTTATCCCTTGTTTTGTTATTCTCTGAAAATGCCCTCCCTTGCTGCCTTGCTGAAAATGTTGGGAAAATAATAAGCACCCAACCCTTGAATAAGCACCCACCTTAATGGCCCAAAGTTAGTGAAGTGAGAACACGTCTTTAATTCTTTTTTCTTTAAGGTTTGTTTTCAGAGTTTGACGATGCCAACAACAAGGTGTCAAGACAACTGATTTCAAACGCTCTTTAGTCATCGGGCTCGAGGTCTCGGAAGCCAAAGAACTTCATGTGCAAGCTTAAGCTTATAATTACTCAGGCTGTAAGGCGGACCGAGTTAGGGTTTCAGTAGCATTATCAAATTCTTTTTTCTTTTTGGGGTCGCGATGGGCCGAGAGATAAGATGCTTGGGTAGGGAGGTGGGGCGTGGGCGTTCAAACCCTGACCCTGTTTAAGACACAATTCTCTGATTTCCCTATCCCGTTTAAGACAGAATTCAAAATTTTCAGGCCCTTTCTAAGACATTTAACCCAAAATCACACCCTGTTTAAGACTAGAATGAAATAAGAATACACTAGTTTCTTACTGTATTTTAATGCATTGGCAATCACAATCTGTTTAAGCCATTAGGTCATGTAGGGATACCCTGTTTAAGACAGAAAGTGATGAAATAGATACCCCGTTCAAGACAAAACACCCTGAAAACCATACCCTATACAAATGGTTTCTGTCTCTAAATGAAAGGTGAAAACGTAAGGATTAAAGCCTGGGGATTATAAAAAGCATTCGTATGACAAATATTGTTTTTCCCCTGTATTTCATTCTGACTGCAAGAAATGCAATTCTATCTGGTGGTTACTTATTGCCTCACTATATCTCTGTATCTATCTATTTGGTAGCCTGCGAGCAAGCTCTCTTGGGGGTGGGGGGCAGGAGGGGGAAACAGGATCCACCCCCAAGAGAGCTTGCTCGCAGGCTATCTATTTGGGGGAATTGGCAAACAATCATGCTGGAGGTTATCACTATTAAAAGATTGTAGGCTTTATACCCCACACAGACAAATATGGCCCGAGTATAAGCTGGAAACAGCTTCTTGTTTTATAATGCTCTGTGCGTGAATAAGTAAATTACCTAATTAAGGAACGGGTCTGCTCTGTGTTCAGTCTTCACACCAATACATTAGATTGTGTAAAGTGATTAATTGACTCTCTGGACCCCCTCAACCCTCTTCCTGGAGATAGCAGTGCAGCAGTTAATACTTACCAACGTATGCAGCACAGTGAAGACAGGTCATACCGGAGTATGTGCGAGCCACAATTGAAGCCTTACATTGTTCAATAAGATACTTCGCAATCTCAACGTTTGCTGCCCTCCCACAAGCATAGAACAACGGTGTGAATCCAAGAGAATCTTTTATCTCTGTGGAAGCACCGTACTTTATCAGCAACTTAACCATGCCAAGCTTTTTCTGTGTGACCGCGTAATGTAAAGCGGTAAACCCAAGCTTGTCTTGCTCGTTTACGTGCAGTTTTCCCAAAGCTTTTCTCATAAACATGTACGCTTCAATTAAGTTTTTGCCTTCTTCGCCAGTATTACTTTCAGTGACCATAATTGCGAGCTCTGTAGTTGGCTCTGCGCGGTATTCAGCCAAGAAGTCTTCATCGAACTCTTCTTCGTCCAGATCCGCCATGATTGCTTCCTGTCTGCAGCCACCTAAAATTTGACTGAGTCGGGTAGGGTGAGGAGCAGAGAAAACCGCAATCTGGGTACGAGATTGCTAAAACCGTCGAGTAAAATTTGTCAAGTTTTGTTTTGAATATCAGCGTTAGATTAAAAGCGATAACTTAATCACATTTCAGGTAAAGGGTCAAATAAAAATAACGAAGTTTCCAAATAATAAGTCTAATAAGTTCTCCTGGGCGGGAGCAGGCTACTCCTCTGAATTTTTGGTGTGGGTGTACAATCTAGCCACCCTACCTACCCCGGGTAAATTTTGAACTTGACTCTTGATGGTTACCAATCTCCCACTCGGCTTTTATGTGAAGTGCGAAGGTTGCTAATCTTTACACAGTGCTCCGAAAATTTATCGGCAGGAGAAACAGCGCCATAGATACCAGTTTTAAAACGCGGGAAATGCATGGTATTCTTGGCTCCATCTGGCCAAAGATGAGTTTAGCGCATTTTCTTAAGATCAAAGAGGAAACTCTGTTGGTTTACTGTCTGTATATCTCGGGATTTTTGGTAACCTCTGAATTTGAATCATCGTGAACTGAAGTGAATTCGATTCTGCTCCAAAAATTTGGAACTCTGAACTTTCTCTTTTGTTTTGTAAAACAGGATTTATTTGCCGTTAGTTGCCTGATACCTTTGCTGACTCACAGAGCCAGGGAGTTGGGTGCATCGCCATCAGTGGTGGGAGTCATCGGTAAGCTTATAAACTTCTGTATGTAATATAAACAGAGCTTCATTTTAGTAATATTTGAGCTTAAATAACAAGGCCCACACAAATCAGAATTCATACACCTGTTTGGGTCTTTTGTTTTTGGCCAACTTAATTTGTTGCATTGTATATTAGCCCAATGTTAAGTCTTAGCATTGGTTTTGTTTATATAAACTTTGAAGCCTTGAATACTTCCTGTGTCAATACCGGTAGGTAGTTCTAATAATGAGCAATGTCTAAAGCCCTAGTCAAACGGCACATGATAGTCAATGATAGTCAATGGTAGTTAAAGCGTGTGCGCTTGTTTGACCACCAACTATCATGTGCTATGATTGACTATCATCAACTATCATTCACTTTGAGCGTGTTCAAATTTTTCATGATAGTTGATGATTGTATTTCTCATTGGACCATGCACATGATAGTCAATGACAGTTTTTCGGTCAGCTGTATTCCCCCGAAATTGAGGGACATCCACATTGTGTGTAGCCATGGAGACGACCTCGGAACAACTATCATTGACTATCATGCACTGTTTGACCAGGGCTTAACAAGGTTACCTCTCAGTCTTCAGGGTAAACCCATGCAGTCCTGAGTCACTGCTAGACAACAGCTAACTTACCGCTTTTTACAGGTTGACTGCTTGGTATGTGGTTTCATATGGCTTTAACAGAGATAATGTTTTATCTAGGAGAAAATCTCACACAATAGAAATTGGTCATTAAGAATAATTGTATACCTACGATGTAGCCTGTCTTTGTCATATGTAAACAGACTGATTTCCAGCATTTGAATACAAGTATGGCCACACATAATATATTTGCATATGGTCTTCTTTTATAAGGTGACCATTTCACACAGGTGGGGGCAATCACAATACACTCGTTAGGACTAAATGTAAAAAGTGACTGCAGACTGACCGCTTGAGGACTGACCCTTTAATAGATGGTGACTGCATTACACAGGGCCTCGTATGTTAAGGTTTGACTAAATCAAATCTCCTGAGAGCTGTTTAATACTCCAACCTGCATGACTTGGTTTAGTTCTTTTTATAGTGTAATGTATGCATGGAGTAATAATAATTGTGGTTATTAATAAAGCTTATCGTTGTTTGTCATATTGGCAGGTTCCATATATGGCGGTCTTCAGTTCTTTTCCAGTCCAGCTATGGTAAGTGCAACTTGAAGGAGGTGCATGGGTTTGGGGGGAGGAGGGTGGGGGTCAGATCAACAGCTCAATGCAGTCTGTGGCCACACACAGGCTATTAAATCCAGATTTGCAGCTTGCATTTAAGCCTGTGACTTGACTTCAATTGCCTACTAGGTTTCCCAAATCTTTTGTGAACTTGTGCCCTTCCTTTGGGTTTTTAAAATAACAGCAATAACAATAACAACAACAACAATAATAATAATAATAATAATAGTAATACAAACAAACCTGTGGCCCTCAGACTCCGAATCGAATCGGAATTTGGAAATGTTGGTTTTTGAGGAGAGGGGAAAACTGGAGTATGTACCTAGAAGAAAAACCTCAAGGAGCAAGCATGATAACCAACAACAAACTCAACCCACATATGGTGCTGAGTCTCGGATATCATTTGTGGGAGGTGAGTGCTCTAATCACTGCGCCATTCCTGCTCCCCTGTTTTAGACAGATGTCTGCTTATCTCGTTGTTATCAAAAGGTTTTGGACCTACAGCTACTGCACCACCATCTCTTCCAACACAGTCCTTTCTTAAACGGTCTATGTTTCCTATATTGTGTCCATTTGAATAGTTGAGTGTAAATGTTAAAAATAATAATGGTTGAGTTTTGCCATTTACCCTACTATTTGCACAGAAACTAGTATTACCGGTAATTGAACGGTTTGGGTATACTGTATATGACTGACAGTATTGTGGTCAGTCTGTTTTTCAATCACTTGGTGTTGATTGGATGTGCTTGTTCTTTCAGGGCAAGCTCAGTGACATTTTTGGAAGAAGGAAACTTCTTTTGCTGAGCCTCTTTGGTGCCAGTATGAGTTATTTTCTGACATCACTCCCTACAACATTACTTTTCCTTGCATTGTGTAGGATTCCTGCAGGTACAGTCATTAATTAAAAATTCATTCTTTTTACCCAGCAAGTTATAACAGGCCAGTAGATGAACTAGTAGACCTGTAGCATAAAGCAGCAAGGACAAACGTACTTTGTTGGTACTTCTTGTAAGCCTTGTTTTCAGATGATTGCAAAATTAGCTGCCAGAAATTCCATGCTCAGAAGGCAACAAACCTATGTGATTCCCAGACCGTGATTGTAGATGTTTGCAAGCAATAATGTGTTGTTCCTGACTTCATACGTCCCTCAGTAAAATTTTTTAAGAGCCCTCTTCCCCGTCCATGCCTCTGAATTTTCAATCCCTTTTGTAGGGGGGGGGGGGGAGGTGGGCAGTAATTGGCTTTTTTCTGGAACTACAGTACATAGTACTATACAGTAGAATACAATACAATACTAACAATACAATGGACTCTATTTTAAGACAAAAGAGGGTAGCACTAAGGAAACTGATAACCCAGTGGCCCTGTATAAAATTAAAACTTAAGACATAAAACAACTAAACGATTACTTACAATTTGAAAATTATGTTGTAAAGCACTAGAATAAAATAGAAATGATCACTCTCTCTATATGTATAAACAAATTTATACTATTTAGTGTACATACTGTACGTATTTACTAACAAAAAAATAAGATAGAAAAGCGATCAGAGATCATCATAATATCAGATAGTTCATTTTAGCCAATTCCAATCTCCAAAAAGTATATTTAGTATTCACTTTCTTTTGTGATCCTTTTGATCTCATGGAAGCTATATGCAATCCAGCAAATATAAACAATTTCTGCAATTGTCTTTGATCATATTGACACCAGGCTACTGTATTCATTCAATTAACCACCCTGGGCGCTTATTTAACTTTGGGCCCATGAGGGTGGGTGTTTTTTCAAAGGGGTGCTTATTATTTTCCCAACATTTTCAGCAGGTGAGGACATTTTTAGAGAATAACAAACGAGGAATAACAAGTTATTTCACTTCAACAAGGCAAAACAAAGTGCAAAAGCTAACATAAACAAGACATTTTAACAATCTTAAAGTTCATTGACCACCATATAAAACCAATTTTGGAACACAACTGACACTCCTTTTACTTCACTCTGGGCTAGTTGAAAAATGTTTTTTTTTTTTTGTTGGGAGGAGGTGGGGTGGTCGCTTATTAACTTTTTGGGCTTTCACGGTGGGTGTTCGTTCTAGGTGGGCACTTATTCAAAGGTGGGCAGTAAATCAAATAAATAAGGTATACAACTGAGTAGTCAAGAGAAACAATGTTAAGTAAAGGCAAACAAAAATTGAATTGAACATCAAAAGGAGACCAATCTGAGTGTGGCTCAAGCTTTATTTGATCCTTATAAGCAATATTATTAAAAACTGAATCATTATATAATGCAATTTCGAGGGATTTGATTGGCTTAGCCGCCATGGTATATGAGCCATTATACCATGGCCAAGAATGGCGACCATTAAATTGTCTGCTGGTTGTTCTTGTACAGCGAAATCAAAATGCGAAATCAGTAAGATCTAGCAATATTTCTTGATTGTTTTTAATAAAACAATTAAAGTGCTACTATGATGAAATTCACGTCATTCTAATCTGAGTCATTTTAAAACATAAACAAGTAGTCTGTACGTGAAGAAGAATGCTGTTTACTATTTTCAAATATCTCTTTTTGTTCCGGAGATATTCAAGTTTTTAAAATTATGCAAATTAGCCAAGTGATGACGTCATAAACTCAACCGAATTTTGATCAAGTGTTATGAAAAAAGATATCTCAGCCAATTTGTATCAGAAATGCTTGATTCTTTGCAGTTACATTGTTCTAGGTGCGCTCCACAATATGAGCCTATCAGTTTTGTTACCATGGCAACATACTGGGTTCCAGTCCTCCCTGATACTTAAAGCTTTGCTGGCCACCTTTGGCGTTCTATTTTGATATTTGCCAATGGTGCCTCATCTGCATGATCCAGCAAGCGTATAAATATGTTAGGTCGAGTTCGTGGGCTTGTTAATATTTTTCAAGCTGAAAATCACTAAAATATTGAAATCAGGTTGGAGAGGACTGGAAAAGAGTGAGTTGCCATGGGAACCAAATTTTTTATAGCCGTAGGTGTATTGCCGTTAGAACTATTAGCCTGCTAGGTTTCAATGGTCTCTGCTGTAAATTGATTGAGATAGCTCTATTTATATACTTGATGTTATATTGAGTTGAGAATATGACGTCATCAGTCATCTCATTTACATATATTACACATTTTTCAAACTTAAATATCTCCGGAACCAATGCAGATATTTAGAAACGGTAAACGGCGTTTTTAATCTTTCCTAGAATGCTATGTGATAAACCTTAAAATTCAAGAGGTAAAATTTTGATCATAGTAGCACTTTAAATATTCCACTTGCGCTTGTTGGATATGAGATGATTATAGCCAACGAGGTGCGTAATCTATCATCTCATATCCGACGCGCTCTCGTGGAATAATTGTTAATTATTTGACGGTGTCATTTCTGATTGGTCTAGACCACCAACATAGCAACCAAACACAACACATCAATCTTCAATTTTAAATATAGAAAGTCTACATGCATGTACAGCAACACCGGTACCATTGCCCTAACTCCCAATGTAACCTTTTTGTAATTTTGATAAATACATTGAGTTTCTAATTTTGACTTTTTATTTTGTACAGGAATTTTCAAACACAGTCAAAGTGTGTCAAAGACGTATCTCTGTGACGTCTCACCTTCTGTGGATCATCCTAAAGTGTTCGGCAACTTCAACGCTGTCTCCAATCTTGGGTTTGTGGTTGGTCCATTGATTGGAGGTCACTTAGCCATGCAGACAAATGGTTTTTCCAAAGTAGCTACCTTGACTGGTACCATCTTTTTGATCAACTTTTTCTTTGTGTGGATTTGCGTTAAACCAGTTGAGGACTTGAAAGGGAAATCATCATCTGGTACTCAAAAGTCAAGGCAAGAACAACTAGAGAGCCATGACAATGGAGATGCAGGAATAGCAAATGTGAAAATGACCGATCACCTGATAGAGCGAAAGGTGGATCAAGAGGAACTTGAAAATGGAACAAACATTGAAGCTGAAAGCAATACTAAGCCTCCCACTGGTATTCGTAAAATTGCTTCTGTTGCAAACGTAATGGACATGCTGGTCATTCGTTTTGTAATGGGATTTTCAATGTTAGTTTTCCGCAGCAATTTCATGTCCCTGTTAGAGTTTCATTTTAATACTAGTCCAAAAACAAATGGTTACATAATGTCATACAATGGTTTAGTAAGTGGTTTGTCAGGGCTTCTGATGGGCTCAATAGCGGATTTCTACAATCACAATGATTCCAAAATGCTGATTCACTTTTCATGTATCCTTACAGTGTCAATTCTGGGCATAACATTTTCACCTAATATTTACTTTGTTGCAGCCTTCATCGCGCCACTGGCCCTGTCAAGTGCAGTGGGACGGGTCTGTGTAACTAACTTGACATTCCGCCGGTCAAAGGAGGATGAGAAGGGTGTTGTATTAGGCATAGGGAACTCATTGCTGGCGTTTGCACGTATGATCTCTCCTGCCTTAGGTGGTGTTCTTCAGGAGGTTAATGCATATGTACCAGGAAGCACTGGTGCTGCAATTGCTGCATTTGGTGTATCGCTAATGATCCTTTTCCCCTTGGACAGGAATATATCAGACAAGGGTGGGAAAAAGGATGATTGACAATTAACGCATTCTTTTGGGGCTATTCCACAATAAAAATACAAAGAATATATCACGCTATTCTGTTATGGGGACCTAAAATTTATTTTCATTTATGACAAACAAAGCAGTGAAGGCTTCTTGCTATCAATAGTGTTCCACTTTCACAATTTCAATATTCGATTATCAGTTGTGCAGATGAAATATGACCCTAAACTTCACAGCGTACAATTTTGACCAGTTTACTATTTTATGTTTTCAAGGTTTCTTTCATTTGTTTAAGGATTCTTTGTGTACTTTACCGTCCCCTAATTGACCAGAATGCGAATATTACCAGTAGAATGGCCCCAAAAGAATGCCTCCCATAGTGTTTGTTGATCAATGGACCTTTTCATCAGGCCTCAATGTCTCAAATCTCAGCTGTTCGCTTTAAGCACTGTTTTTTCTTTGTTAGTTGTGTTCTTCTTCCACTTAACTGATACACCAAAAGAAACATTAGCTTAATAATTTATTTGAGAAGCCTTCAGAGAAATACATTTCCACCAGCTGATGTGAGAAACACTCAGGCAAGGTAAATGTCTATTGAGACATCATACAGTGTATTTTTAAAACAAAATTTGCTGTAAATTACTGTAAATGTAGTATTAAACATATAATAAATTATATGTACTGTAGAACCAGTACCCTGATGGTCATTTAGCTTTGTCAAAATGTTCATTAAAATGTACAAGTGTACTTATAAGAGATATGCTGTTGGTTAGTTTTTTAAGACTGCCACATTAAGTAGTTTATTGGAATGGGAAAATGATCATTATAAGAAGTAAACAATATTTCAATGTCATCTGAAACCATTGTCAAGTTCATTAAAATTAATTCTAGATGCACATAATTATACTAACTAATATGTACCATACTGTCGCTCTGTAAATTGCACACTTTAATAAACCGTTTCATTTGCAGTTTGCATATCCTCGGTCAGATTGAGATATTGATACAGGTAATAGTTTTGCATAGGTTTAATACTTATAGCATTTTAAACAAAAAGTGGTTACAGAATATCTCATAATCGCTGGCAGCTACATGTAGCTGACCTACATGTAAAAAGAAGAAGAAATTGTTCAGGATGGAACTATTTTCAGTGAGATACTACTGTATGTGTAACAAGGTTGTCTTTGTAACTTTGACAATACTATTAAGAAACATAAAAATCAGGTAGAGATGTTTTATTAATTTTTGTCAAGTTTTTTTTAAAAAAGGGACATTCATTTTGGTTAAATTATTGTGTATGATAATTACAGTGAATATGTGTAATTCAGTTATAGTAACTTGAATTAAATTAAATTATTTACAATAGATGTTCTTACATTAACATCAAAGTAATGTTGGATTTGATGTCCTAAGTTTAGACACTGTAGACATGTGTTAAATATAGCTCTGTTTATTCTCACTAACTGCAATAAAGAAATTTAAATTCTTATGGCCATGTAGTCTTTGCTGTAAGAATCCACCTTGATTTCAATTTTACACAACATAGATTATAATAAAAATGTCCCAACACTGTATCAAGGCAAGTAATCCATGATAAATCAGATGAGAGATATTGGACTCCAGACTGCAACATCAACAATTTTACTGTTAAGTTTCATCTCGCAGATCATAATATTTGCATGTCTGATTGGTTTTCCCTTCCATTCCTGAAATAATCCTTCCTTGTGCCTCTGCTGTTCAGCCAGTTCACATTTCAAACTTGTGCTGTGCACATAGTTAGAACAAAACACTTCTCAACACAGCCTGCATCGGTGGTCATGTTTGAAGTAAAGATGCTGGAGTGTGAATCTTGATGTATTCGTCCCAGGAGCAGTCTGCAAGCTGAATTAAAACAAAACAAAACATTAACCACCAAGAATGATGAAGGTTAACTATTCTCGACACACCCTTTCACAAAAACTAAAAGTATGGGGACAATTTCATTCGGTGATAAACTCATTTACTGACTTGCTTAAAAAGAAACATTTAACATTTTGGCAGTTGATTATATGTCCTTTGATTTTCTGTGAATTGTTTTTTTAGAATTGGAGCTTTTAACTTGTAAATAGTTTGGAATATGTTGATTAAGATGTTGTTTTTTTTATTATTTTTATTATTATTATGACATTTGTATTTTCTTTAAAAAAGTTTTGTGCTTGAAAATTAGTCTCGAAATCGGAATGAATTGTAAATAGGTTTTAATAGTTCTTTTCTTAACTTTTAACTTTTAACTTCAGCTGCTTGGTATATGTTAATAAAGATTTATTATAATTATTATTATTATTATTATTATTATTATTATTATTATTATTATTGATTCCTAAAGTCAAAACATCACTACTTAAACTGTCAGAAACACCATTGTAAAACTACATGACTTGTATGTTATTTTCCAGGCTGCTTTTTAAAGAAAGTGTGTGACATTCACCTGTCCTGGCAGATGAAGATTAAAATCCAAACCAACAACAAACTCTGTATGGTGCTCAATACTCTCCACTGGTCGAGGTCCATTGCTGAAGTTCCAAGTTTTGACAGTGAAGTCATATGAACATGACGCCACTAATGATCTGTGATGAGGAGAGCACTAGTGAAACAAGAAACAAATTCAAACATGATTCCATCATTCATTTTAAATCCATTTTAATTGCAGATAGTCTGTCATCTAACTCAGTCTTCTGTAATTAATAGAATCTTTCCTGTGTCCACCACTTTCAGCCTTGACAACATGCACTCAGAAAAATGGAGTTCACTAAAATTTTAGAGGATGAAGCAGATTACATGGTCAAGCTTGTGCTTATCAAACCCATCAAACAAACTTCAAGGCACTGAAACTGGGTTTATTCAGAGATTTGGTGCCTTGGTGTGGGTCTGTGCATAACGCTTAGCAGCCAAGGTGAATTACCAACAACCAGATTTTGGGTTTTCACTATTTTTCTAAGATCGTGGTTATAAAAGGTGGAAGACCTGCACCACTCCTACTGCATGTTGACAGCTTTTTCTCTCAGTCTTTTCACCAATTTTGATGCTTTCTTTAAAATTTTAGCTTCTTGCACAGCTGTGCAATGCACAACCACCGCCATGTTTTTGTCTTCACTTCACTCTGCTTTGCTACAAAACTGTGCAAGATTGCATGATCCATGGATAAAGAATGTTGAGATCCTGTTAAGACCAGTACCCTCATTCCTAGGAAAATGGTGCCATGAAACTACACAAAAACCAGTGTTTAGACTCATACCTGTTCCCGGATACCAAACCTAGTCTGAACAATGTTAACACATGTTTGTTTGTTTGTTTGTTTGTTCGTTTGTTTATTTTACCACACCTCAAAGATCTGAGGTATACGGTGTAATTACCAGAGCTGAACTTTCCCATAATCTATTGAACTCTACCGTATAATTATACCCGTGGTAAAATAAGTCAATGGGCTCAGGCAGCGCTTGTTGAAGTGTCCTACCTTGACTCGTCTCACAGCATACTGATGTCCTTCAAGATTAAAGACTGGAGCTGCAGTGTTACGCAAATCCCAACCCCTAAAAAGAGAAGACTTATCTGACATCAGTGAATTTTAACAAAACTTATGACTTCAAAAAGTTTATTTAATTTGTATGTGTCCACTTTATATACTGTATTTATTCTCCTCCAACGCTACAACAATACAACAAAATCCTACACATTACAAAGTCATTAATTTCATAAACGGATATGACACTGTGCCAGTCCTGCTTGAGGGTTGGAGAAGTGGTAGACAGAGAAGAGATGGAAAGCAAACATTAATGAATGGCCAGGTCTGGAGTTTGCAAACCCTCAGAGTGAGCCTAAACACAGGGTTTAATGGCAAACGGTTGCTATGTACCCATATGACAGCACATCCCCTTAAGGAACATGTTCCTCTTCAAAGGGTGGAGTCCCCTTTATCCTTTAGACAAGTGTCAAGAGAGACAAGAGAGGTGCCTATGTCAAGAGGGTATCATCAGGTGCCCCCTTAGGGGGAGGCATCCCACTTAGGAGGTTTCCGTTCCTTAACGTATTTAAGGTTCAACTGAATCAGAAACCAATGATTAAAATAATGTTATTGAATGATGTAGCTAAGAGATAATGTTTTCGGTTTCCATAATCAACAATTTTTTATGGGAGGGGGGGGGGGGGGGATTGGCCCCATGTCCAACCTCCAAACCTGGAGGGCCAGGGTTTTCTGTTAGGGTAGCCTTCCCTTAGCCACTATATCCCGTTATTTAATATAAAGGTGCCAGATACTTGCGTTATGTACCATTGCCGATCAGCTACAGAGGGGTCCATTACCAGGGTTATGACAAGGACATGTGACAGCTGACTTGGCGACAGAGCCTATGACATGGTGGGCATTTCCCAGTGTTAACAAAGCATACCTAGTGGCCCCAGTGTACTCCACCGGGACCCCTTACCACCCTTCCACGCCCATTACCCCCTTGGGGCAAGGAAATAAGTGATGACAAGTAAGTAAGTGAAGAGATAATGTTCAAAAGTACAAAACTTTGAATTAAAATATCTATCAGCAGTACCTGATTCGTGTATCCACTGAACCTGTGAATAGTAGATTCTACAATAAACCAAAATGATTATCATTGGTTTGCGTTCTATTAATTTAACGTGCACAAGGAATTTAAACAAATTAACCAAAATCAAAGGATATCTCTGCAATGGACCAGCGTTCCATCCAGAGCTGGGGATAGTACTTAATACCACAATTTTTGTCATGCTTCAGACTCTAGAGAAAAGTTAAACACTAGTCACTCCCTATGATAACCTGAGTGTACAGTTAATATTTAATTATAATTATATCATCCAAGTAAGCGAATAAAAAACCAAACCGACTGGCCCGATAATCTTATCAATGTTTCAAATTATTAACCTAAGTTCTAAGTGTTTTTAGTCAACTATAAGTGTTGATTGTTTTGAAACTGGAACCACAGGCCAGGGTGCAATGGAGTTGCACTTATTGACTTAAACAGTCATATATTTTATAGTTATATAGTTTTCACTCGATAACTTAACTTCTTTACTATTAGGGACATATTTGCTTTTATCTATTTTGTATTTTGTTAGTTTATATATTTAGGTAGATTAGGAGGGCTCCACTGAAAACCGCATTGGCGAGTTGGACCCCCTCATTAAATAACATTGTTATTATTATTATTATTATTATATTTATTATTTGCATAATTATATGTTCTGAAGAGAAAATTCAATAACTTGTTAGTTTATATATTTAGGTAGGTTAGGAGGGCTCCACTGAAAACCGCATTGGCGAGTTGGACCCCCGCATTAAATAACATTGTTATTATTATTATTATTATATTTATTATTTGCATAATTATATGTTCTGAAGAGAAAAATCAATAATTAGCAACGTTTAAACGTGTTCTTCGTCATATTGCTGCTAAGGCATTATGGTGTTTTTCACACATTTAAACTAAAGCACGTTTTAACACCGTTTTAATGCATTGATGTTTAAAATGAAAAAAAAAAAAAGAAAAAAAAACCACTTATTCCCCCTTTTCTCAGACAAGGTTAAATGGTATTATACTCCACTACAATGCAAGGTTACTGAAAACATCTCTAGGTTTTATGCATGTATCAATCCTATTTCAATTAATTTTGTACTTACTGGGTCATATTTTGCCCAGTCACAAGTGAGGACTTCTCCATCATGAGCCCTGATGGTCTGCTGTGCATGAGGAGGGGCCGAGATGTCCCATATCCTCAGGGTATTGTCTCCTAGAAAAATCCAATAGGATTGAAACTGTCAAGTACAATCATGTATTTAAATATCATGTATTTTAAAAAGGGTAAAGAAAACACTGAGTTTACTGAAAACTGATTCAAAATTAAAGCTATTTGGATCTTGATTAACTTGCATCTGGGAGACAAATTTTGATTTTATGTGACTATGACATGGCTTCAGTGTCACAGTTTTAATCAATCCACATCAAGTAATTTTGTTTTCCATCCAATTACAATAGTTCAAATTATCCCAGCTAAAACATAATGTTTCAGCTGGGTTCAGAGAACACTTAAATCTGTCAAGAACAATATTTATAATATTACTATAAATTGTTTTTGACACAACTGAAATGTGACGAATAATGCTCACCATCTGGTGTATTCAGCTGTAGTCACACTACAGTCAGACTACAGCTGTAGTCACACCTACATAAATTCATACACACTAACTTTATTTATTTATTTTTCATTTGCAGAAAAGAACACAGGATGCTACAGGGTGTGTGGTATCTTTGAATATGAAAGAAAAAAATTTGAAACAAGAAAATCTGCACCAGGAAATATCTTAGAAATGTGCAGTTCCAGAAAATATCCATACAGATACTCCCTCACGGAAGATTTTTTGTTTTGCATCCCCTTTTCCCCCAGGAAATTCCAGTTTAGCTTCATACTTTGTTCCTAAAATTTTGACTTGTAAGACCCCCCTCCCCTGGTAATTTCCAATGAGCTTCTATGGGGACACTGGGCATGGATTTTTTCTGGAACTGAACAATTAGCAGAAACTGGTCTGATTTGGTGCTTCAAAATTATTTTGAATGAGGTCTGCAGACTCTGATAATGTACTGACTTCAAACAGACTGATGCCTGTTGCCCTGTGTTCAATCTGAATCCAAGTTGATTTTTACAATAACATTTCAGGAAGCCTACATGATGTACCTGAAGCTGAGGCAAATGTTCCTGGCATGTGAGGAGACCACACAGCAGTGTAGACTACATGTTGATGATCAGTAAATGTCCCTAATGACTGCGATGCATTAGGATCCCACTGAAACAAAAACAATAATCGGCTAATTAGTAATTAACGGTTTTGATTCATTTACTTTCCAGACTATGTACGGATAGAAAAAACTTATTAAATAAGGTAACAACAATTTTACCATAAATTAGTAGGGCAAAATTTAAAATTTCACCCTTGGTTTGAAAAACAGTCCACAGAATGATGAAATATATTGTAACTTGCTACCGCATAATGACTACTTTCTACCTAACGTAAGTCATGAAGAGGAGATGTCTATAGGAATACTCACAGATCTATAGGGCTTAATGTACTAATATCATTACCGGTAATTACATTTTTTTTTTTAAAAAAATATCAAATAATATTTAGGTTGAATTTATAAGTTTTTGACTCTACACTGTATGAAAGTAAAATGCTAAGCTTTTGACTCTGGTAGAATATTGTTCACAGTGATTTGGTCAGGTCACGTGACATGTGACATGACCAAACCACCCAACAACGGAGACCCCTCCACGATTCTACAGGGTACCCGAAATACACAAGCCTAATGCCCCACTTAGACCAATAGTGAGCTGCACAAAACATCTCACACTTGTAACTGCTATGGTAGGCAACACACAACATCACATGAAGAATGCTCAACAGTTAGAATACACAGCTTGCTAGGGACCTCAAGGCAGAAGAAGACGAGGTGATGTGCTTGTACGACGTATCAGCCTTATTCGCTAGTGTAACAGTAGGTAAAGCCCTCACGATTATTAGACGACAAGAAAGCTCAAGGAAATCCTGTGTAAGCCTAAGGATTGCCTGGAACCAAAAGAAGTCTGTGGCCCCGTTTATAAGATCATGTGTGGCGGAGGTGGAGGTGAGGAATGCAATGAAACCTGTATAATGCAAAAACAGAAAGATCACTCAAGGCACGGTTCTTAGAACATAGAAGACCGAGCTCCACCTCCTCAGAAGTGTCTCAACACATCAACAAAGACAAACCAGAACATGATATCCACATCCACGAGGCATGGATTTTGGACTGTACTCAGAGATCCAGACTGGTTTATGAGAGGAGTTCGGGAGGCATTAATTTACATCAGCGCCCTCAAAGCCGACCCTACAGTGTAAATAGAGACGGGGGGAAAAACAACCTTCCAGCAAACTGGACGAGGCTGGTTAGGTCACATGCCACGTGACCTAACCAAATCACTGTGAACAAGACTCAAGCAGAGTCAGAAGCTTAGAGTTTTACTTTCATACAATGTAGAGGCAAAAACTTATAAATTCAACCAAAACTGCATAACCTACACATGTCAACTGACTATTCCGTTAAATGATATCAAATATTATAACCCACCCATCAATTTTCGCGCGATTTTATTGGCTCCTTTACATCACGTGGTGCAAATTCACAGGACGGTTATCACGCAATAACCCCCGCCTGCATCAATATTTCCCCTCCTATTATTTCCATTGAAAAGAAACAAAGCCAGCAAAAAAAAGCCAGCTCAAGAGCTTCACCTTTTCATCTTTATTATTTTACATGGAAGAAAAACAAACTCATTTTGTAGATGTCCAGTCATGTTTACATCAAAAAGCTGGTCGCAAATGCTGTCAACGTCTTTGAAGGTGTAGAAAGTTACGAGTAGACTTTATGATTTAGTCCTACGCAAACTGAGTCAGTTTGTCAAGTTTTGGTCCAATCATGGTGAAAATAAAGCTCCTGTAAACCAATCAAATGTACTTGTTTACGTCAATCGCATGCATCCGCCATCAGATCAGCACCGGCCTTTTTGTGAGCGGTTTCCGCGCAATATAAAAATTAATGGGAGGGTTATAAAATAAATAAACCCCTTCAGGCGGCTGGTATGTCAGCTGATAATGTCCGCGGCTGAGAGATTGTCCGAAAAATGAATATTTGGCCAAGAAGCGAATATCTCACCAATTTTACACTGTGATCCCATGATGCACTCAGAAATCGATCTGTTTGTTGGCTACAGCTCCAATCAACTCCATAAACCTAGAAATAAAAGTATAAAGCCAAATTTAATAAACATCACCTGTTGCTATCTATTAACTAAAGCAAAGTTTTCAAGTTTTTACCTCTGCTCTGTGCTCTTTAAAGACCTTTATTGGTCCCTACAGGTAAAAGATTTGGGGTTAGTTTACATACTGTAGCAGCAATTAACAGAAAATTGAAACAAATACATCAAATAGTAAATGCACTGTGAACTACAGATTGAACAAAATCTGACCATGTACGTGTAGTTTGATTTAGTTATTACAGTCAACCTACATCACACATGACCAGTATTTCCGAGAATGAAATGAACACTCAGATTCCTGTTTGTAATGTGTGGCATTTAATTTGAATGGAATCTTGAACATTTCTCGGCAAGTCTTTCCGAAAAAGACACATTAACTAAAAAAAAAATCAAAATATTTGGGAAACATTTGTGCTTAATGTTGTATAATAATAATAACAATCTTTTAATAGGATGCTCCATCACCAGAGTGGTTTACATAGAGGTCCTATCACTAGATGTATATTATATGATGCAATTAAAATATAAAAAAATTAAGCTAAAATTGATATATATGATACAATTAAAATAATTATAAAAATAATAATTATAAATATTAATTAATAATTATGAAAAGAAAAATTCACATCTTTATACCGTCAATAAACTAAGGAAATTTCTCTGGGAACTCTGAGATCTTGCTGGCAATGTTCAAAAACTGACATGTAAATTTCAGAACTCTGCTCATATTTCAAAAATACCGGTCACGTGTGACGCAGGTTTGCCGAAATTACCTTTGGGTTTTTAAGATCCCACATCTGTAGAGAGCCATCTCCACTGGCTGTCACGCTAAAATCTTGATTGTGTTCACTCCATGAGCAGTCAAAAAGACCCTCACCCCACTCCCACCTAGTTGAAAGAATTATTTGAAAATTATTATCACAAATTATCTCTCAGTTAATACGCGCAGTGTGATTGGTCAATTTTGCGGGTTGTATTTCACTGTACCGCCTGCTAAATTTGAAAGTTTCCTTTCCTGCGCGCCCGAATAACCTCAGAGATATAATAAATATCTTACTAACCTCGTTTTTTTGGTCCATACTGTAAGTTACAGATCCTCGTTTTTTCCCGTTCATTTATTGCCCACGCACCTTGTGCTCAGTCCGTACATTACAGTATGGACCTTGAATTCGGTTAGTAAGAGGTATTTAAATATTTCCAAAATGAAAGGTCTTGATGCCGATCAGTTTGAATAAGAATTCTGTTTGACGTAAGTCTTAGGCCTAGTTCATACATAGCATTTCAGTTGAATATAATGCAGATGAAGTTAATATAAATAAATTAAAATCGTCGGTAAAGTGAAACCATTCATACAATTGAATTTATTCGCTTGGGGCAGATGGATAAAACATCTGAAAAGTGTGTGAGTTCAGTCCTCTTAGTTCAGGTCTACGCATTGAATTTAACGCATAAATTTGAAAAATACATGTAACGTAATATTGATTCGTCATTACTTTGAATCTGGAATCGTCATAGGTTGTCCACACCAAGTTCCACCATCCCATGTTATTCATTGACAAGTTGATTGAATTTAATTGGTCGTCTAAATCAAATCTCTATTATCCTTGTCTTACAGACAAAGTCAATTCAAATTAAATTTGTCTGAATTATATTTAACATATGAACTAGGCCTTACATAATATTTGGAGAGGTGCAAGAGGAAGGAATTAACTAAAGAGGCAGGAACCAGGAAAAAATGAAGTATGTGAGTGGCTGGAAATAATGACAATGACAATTATGATGATTATAATATAACAAAGGCTCTCAACCTTAAAAGGGAAAGAAAATGGATAAAAATCTGAAAGGGGAAAGAAATGGATAACAATCTGCAGTATCGCATAATAATCACACAACGTGCCTTTCCAAAAAAATCCATACCCACCCCATGGAAGGTCATCGGAAATTCCTTAGGGGAATTAGGGGGAGGGGGAGGGGGTTTTAAAAGCCAAAATTTTAGAAGCAAAGTATGAAGCTAAACTGGAATTTCCTGGGGGGGGGGGGGAGGGGGTGCAGAACAAAAAAACCTTCTGTGGGAGGAGTATGGATATTTTCTGGAACTGCACAATAACTCATGGATTGATCCAACACTGTGGGATTTCCCGACAGTGCCACTTCCAAGGAAGTTTAATGGGGAATACACCGTAGCTATGCTTCAATTGAAGCATAAAATTATTAGGACAGCTGTTTTTCAGCAACAGTGGATTCGTGGAACAAATTACTGACCAGTATTATAGAAAAAGCTCTCTCAAGGGATTAAATTAACCTAAGCAAGCTCTCAGTGACTTTTATTCCAATTTTATTTCCTTCTGTCTTAGATTCTTAGATTGGAGTAATCTGGAACATATGAAAGTAAAATTTAATCTAACTGGTTTGAAAACGTTGAAACCAAAAACTAATTAATCTTAAGCCACAACATCTAACCACCAGAGAAGGTGTAGCAACCAAAATAAACTGTCCTGGAAGTGGGATGTCTAGACCCCTTCCTGCCCCCATCCAACCCCACTCTCACATGTATAACTCAAGGGTTGGCATTTACAATGAACTGCACAGAAGAGGGTAGGCTGTTAAATACTGGGTAGTAGCTGCTTACCTGCCTACTACCTGGATTCCAGTTGGAACAACATCCAAAATGAATAGAGTTCCTTGACCTGGAAACACAACGAATGAGCTACGGGTTTGATCATGATCATTATGTTTTCAAAGATGTCTAGTGTTTTACATATTTTCCCCAATAATAATATTACATACAAGTTCAACTGCCTTTCATGAACTGTTACACTCACCAATGATTTACTCCTGAAAGTTGTTGATAGCAAATAAAGAAGATTTAGGCCAGTCCCACACATTTGATAAACAGGACGTTCATTACCTGTGCATTATCAATGAACGGACACACTTTGAAAATCATAATGCTGTAAATCTAACCGCCATGCATAAGAAAGAACCCATTTAGTTTTGTCAATTTATTACAATTTATGATACACAGTAATTTATGAATGATCTTCAAGTTGATGAGTTAAATTCGGGCCTGACACTAGGCGCCATATTGCAGGGATATGAAGTGGGGACATGTTGACAGGGCAGTTTCCCTCATGTGACATCCCTGTTTTTACGAAAAAGTACTGTTGCCAAAATATAGGAAAGTATGAAGCTAAATATTTGGAATTTCCAGATGGGTAGGAGGGGTTATTATTGGCTAGTCATAAATTATCATGCATTTTTCCATGATTCCGCATTACGAAATCGTGCCCATTGAAACACGTCGCTCGTAAAATGCAAATGAGCTTCATTTTGAACGTCAATCACAGCAGTCTTTTGTGTATGGTATTGTTAAAGTGACAATTCGTGGAACGCATCTATTCATTGAAACAATAGCAAAATAACGCAACACAAAAGAACGAAAGGCAAAGTTTATCAGCAGAAGTTGCGTGACTAAACTAAAACAAATAAAAAATTGCCTTGCGCTATCAAGGAAGTGATGATTTTTAGGTTATTCGATGACAAACGACAGTTCCCAATAAGAATGGGCATTACAGTGAATGTATGCTATCATTGCGATAAAAAAGGAGGAAAACAGATCATCACAGTTTCCAGTGAATTGAAAGTAATTTGCATATCGAGCGGCACGGCGGAAACAAGCAAATGTAATTTTCAATAAAGCGTGTTTTTACGGCAATATACTGCGATTCCAAGCAAAAATTTTGAATGAAATGATCCTAAATCAACCACATTCAATGTTAGAACTTTAATACTTTAATACGTTGCTTTCAAAGGGTGCTGCTACCGTTTCCTTACGTAAACTCCTTCTTCTTGTGTAAACAAATAAAAGAACAATCTTGAGGATTCATGCTGCGAAACAAAAGATACCGCCAGCAGCGGCACCTTTTGTAATACTCGCAAAGCATCATGGTACCCCACTTTTGTTGGGCGACGTGTTTCAATGGGCGCGATTTTGTAATGCGTCCTTGATCACCCATTGGCTATCACAATGTCTGGTGTCATAGAGTGCCACAGACTTGCCTGCTATCCCATAATGCTGTGAAGAGGTACACAGAAGTCTGTGACCAAAGTATGGTGAAAATTTGACTGCATATCCATGGCGTCCACGAGTGCGAAAAGCAATGGCCATCGCTGTGAAAAAATAATTGCCATAAATTTTCATTTAGCAAAGAGGTTCTAAGTCATGATCAGTTAGGGATGGTGTCTACTTCTGTTGCTGTGCATATGTTCTGCACATCTTGAGATACTCGGGTTTCCTATGGAAGGTGTCTACTAATACAGGGTTATTTTGTGCGGTTTAAAACTATGCGTAGAAAGCAGAACTAAGCAAGTGCTTTTGGTATCTATAAAGAAAATTAGGGGTAGCCATGCCTTTTTCAAAGATAATCAAGCTTCAATTTGGAAAAAAAACCCATACGTTGCTTTGTATTTTACTGTTTTTTAGAATAATTGTTGCTTCGTTATCTCTGAAAAATGCATGGTTACCCCCAATTTTCTTTTTGGATTTCAATAACCTTTGCTAAGATCTGCTTTCCCCGCATAGTCATAAACCACACAAAAATACTTCCTTATTAGGTACCGTCCTTGACATGTTCTGATCTACACGATTTAGAACCATACCATGAGCATGTTGAAAATCTCTGGCATAAGTCAAAATATTTTAAAACTAACTAAGCTGTTCAGGCAGTTCCTTTACCTTTTCAAGACTCCGTCATTCACCTTTCAATCAAGTTGCTTGGAAATTTGTCAAGAATAGACTCCTGTCCGCCACTCCTGTCCGCCATCTTGACGGCTTTTGCTACCAAGTGTTTTATTAAAGGATACGCCAATAGCCTTACATGAAGGGAAATTTCAACATTTACCGCTGGCAGTCTGCCAAACAGGTCAGTACTTCATGTAAGCCTACGTATGTGAAGTACTGACCGCCAAAGCAACGTTTCGAGTCCGTCTTAGGTGCAGAATTTTTAATTTACCATTTTAGTTTCCATCAATTTTATTCAAGTTTTCAGAATGAGTAGTTCAGATCCCAAAGATTTCCTGCAAGAGCTCAAGGAACAGGCGAAGAATGCGGAATCCCAGGAGAATGATGAGGAGCTGACTTATGTGGATCCGTCAGATGGAACAGTGTATGAATGGGACGGCGAGAAAAGGGGATGGTTTCCTAAGGTACGATAAATCATGTTTATTCTCTTACCGGCAACAAAGGTCAATAGGGTCATCAATCTTTGTTTAAATGGGATTTGTAATTAAGTTACCGTAGTTTTAAAAATTTAAAAAGAGATTCATAATAAATCTAAAATTGCTACAATATCGAGGTACTGTACTTGTGTATAGTAAGCTTAGTCAGTATTTTTATTTATCCGCGTTACAAAGAATGGGGAGTGAGCTCATTTTAAAGCTCTTGCTGTATTTTGTACTTGGAAAGCTTCCCTGTAACTTTCACAGAGATGTTATTTTCCGATGGGGACTGAGCAACTATAGAGGGAGAAATATCGAGAGGTATAACTGAGTGACTAAGCGGCTCGCCAGTCGCCATCAGAGTTTAAAGGGCAAGTAAGGTTTATAATTTAGTGGCTCAACAGTTTGGCGTGCCGAACCGCTTGAATAATACTTGTTCTATTTGGCCAGTGTACTGGCCGGGCTAGTAACCTCCAATGATACAACTTGTCAGTCCAGGCACCCTGAGACATTGTGGTTGATATGGTGTTTTCATACTTTCCAAAGATCCTGCATTGTGGGTCTGTTTCATGCTGGATGATGGAATGGGGATAAGGTCTGGTGGCGAGACTCTGATCCTTTACAGAGATGATGATCAGGCCGTCTGTCTCTTCTATAAGCCATTGGTGCATGTGTTGGTGTGTTGGTCCATGGCTGTCTCTGTCAATCTTCTTGATTATGCAATGGGCAGAATAAAATTCACATTTGATTGGTCAAGAGAAGTCTCAGATACATGAATGACATCATGAGCCGCAGGGGTTTCTCTTAACCTTCCCTTGTAAATTAAGGTGGCAGATCATTAGCCAATCATAAGGCTTGTTAGCCTTGCATTAGCCAACTGGCATGCTATCCTTGTGACAGATCACTAATCATGCAATAAAAAATCAAATTTGCCCTCGCAGTCTCCATGTAAACTTTCACCATGACGTGTTTTGAAAACATTATCTTCTAACTTTTGTGTAGGATAACCAGTATCAAAACAATGCATGAAATAAATAGATTCCATTTGGTTGTACATATGTACTCTTACTGATAACGTACAGAGGATGTAAAAATGTGGCCGATTGTAGCATTAGTTCTTTGTTCTTCCCACTTTTTGATGCCAGTGTGCATAACAGAGTACACATGCACATCTATTTGGAATCTATTTGTTAAGTACTACACGTACATTGCTCAATCCTATTTGCCTTTAACCAGCAGAGAGTACTCTCATCAGCTACCATAGTTATGAGAGCACCCTGACTAAGTATGATCATAACTCCCAAATCAAGCAACTTCACAAAAATAATTCTCTTCCATTTTATACCTGCCAACTCTCACACCTTAGGCGTGAGTCTTGTGCTAGGCTCGATTTCCTCTGTCTCCCGGGTCCGGTCTGTGTTCTTCCCCAAGAGAGACAGCGGCTGGTAATCAAGCCTTGTCTTGTGCATGTGTGTTGAAAACTTCAATCTCACGCTTATGGACCAATTCCGTCACCTTTTTAAAAAATGTGAAATCCTACAGCCTTAACTCACACACTTTCCAAAAATATGTAAACTTTAACCAATGCAAGAAACAAGAAGTCCATGTACAATGACTATGAGTAATACTTTCCCCTAAATCTCTGATTTTTGAAGGTCCATATGGAGCATTATCATTTCTTGAGAACTTCAGAATTATTTGGAACCTCTTATATTTTCGGGCATCTTCCGAAGTCTTTGGAAATCTTTAGATATAGTCGTGTCATCTTTGAAAATCCTGGCACTCCCAGGAAAAATTCCTATGCTTTTGAGTCAGATAAAGTTGGCTGGTATACCATTTTATTCCTTTTTTAACATATTCCCTCTCAACTAGCGATCCACTCCATCATTTTAGCTTATCATCTCCAATCAACATCTCTATCTATAGGTAGATGAAGACTTCCTTGCAGCATATCAAATGAATTATGGTTTTACACCAGAAGGTGAACAACCTGATGCAACAAATAACGATATTCCCCAACCAGTTACTACTGAAGATATAACACAAACCACAAGTAATCAGGTATGTGGAGTATTGTCATTGATACCCCAGGTTTTCACTTTCCTTAGTTCCTTTTCTAGGTACTCTAATTTTATTTTCCACTTTGCTGAGGCTGTTTTTCTCATTATTTTACTCATTTTGCACAAGTTCAATGTTCAATCTCTACTGTGCTTTCTTCCATTTCGTTGTCCCCTAAAAATGTTGTATGGCAGTGTTCAATGCAATGCCAGTTTGCAATAAATGAACTGGTGATGGACAGATCTACAGCTGTAGGTGGTCAATAGATCTATGTTTTTCGGATGATATGTTAATATTTTTAAA
This sequence comes from Pavona decussata, assembly GCF_977016875.1. Taxonomy (NCBI): domain Eukaryota; kingdom Metazoa; phylum Cnidaria; class Anthozoa; order Scleractinia; family Agariciidae; genus Pavona; species Pavona decussata. The sequence goes on along the minus strand of NW_028145827.1, from coordinate 1,080,938 downwards.
ACTGTTTACTGTTCCTGTTGTGTTAGACCCAAAACCAAGATGAACAATCCGCAGAGTTGAAGAAGAAGAAGCGGAAAGCAGATGAGGGTACATGTACATTGCATTTGATTGTTAAATTAAAACCGCAGGTTGAAGTCTTTTGTCATTGTTGTTGCAAAATAAAATTTGTGTTCATCTACAGGTATATGTCTTTCTAATAATTTATTGATCCTCTCTTTCAGGCTGGTTTGAAGTTGAAGGAAGGAAAAACCCCAATGTCTATGTTTCTGGTGAGTTTTCATTGATACATGTATCACTGACAGTATCATGTCAAACCAAAGTGGTTCTGAGAGCTTTTTTCATTCAAGGCCAAAAATAGACAGCTGTAAATAATATAATGGTTGTAATCCAGGGTGAAACTGCAGGACTGTTTCTGTCTGTACATAAGGCAGTGCTGTTCTTGCTTGTATACATGTATAGCTAGAAACACAGACCTCCACAGCAGGACTAGTTGCCATGGAAACTATAACTTGGTGTGTCCCTGTTACTCACTGGAAATCAGAACGGGGCAGAACAGCAGTAGCATAAAGCTTTGAAATAGCATCCCTGTTAAAATTTCTAAAAAAGACACCACTGCTTGTTTTGACAAGACCGCACTTAATAATAATTATAATTGGTGGTTTTATTCAACATATTCTCGTGATCAATCAAATGATATTTACTTTATACTTAAAACAAAGGTAAATATACTTAAAAATAATTTTTAAGTATATTTACCTTTGTTTTAAGTATTGTTTAAAGTTGTGCCTATTTGGTTTTAATCATTGATTAAATTAAAGATAATGTGTGAACTGTTAAAGTGTATATAACGCGAAATCTTTTATTAGCTTATTAGGAAGAGCTTTCAAAATGATGAAGAATGGCATTTATTTTATTGCAATAGCATTCTTGGTTGCCGAGTTATTCAAAATTTTGGTTTATGCAAATAAGACAACTTGTGGCGTCACAAGGTGGACACAAAATGAAGGGAAATCACAAAATTTGGAATATCTGTGCAAATACTACATCTGCAGGGTTGAAATTTTGCAGGGTTGATGTGCTGACAGAACTACACATTGTGATGGTGGCTATGATGTCACTATAACAACGTACTCCTTACCAGACCTCTACCTTCCCAAAATGACAAATGCCTTATTTATTGCTCCACAGTCAAACAGAATTTCTTATACTTGTGCTGTGTAATGTCCATATTCGCTCACACCCACTGAATAAACATCAAGAGCAAATAGCGCTTCTTGGAAAGGGAAACTCTGATTTTATCCTTTGGATGGTGAGGGCCTGGAGCCCATTGTGCTACCATGGAAATGTCACAGTGGACCATATCATGAAACTTTGTGATGAGTATAACAACTCTACAAAGTTTCAGTTCTATACAGAATCAAAGGCTCCTGTGAGCCAACTCGTGAATGCAGATGACACATAGTAATTGAACTTTAGACGGCTCAGGAAACTTCCTTGAAAGCTAAAAGAAATTATATCTTTGCCTGATTATGTAACGAAAAATAACCATTCTTGTACTATAAAAATGATTGTCAAATTATCTCTACAGATTGAATAAGATAATTCTGATGCGCCGATTAAAAAAAAAATTACGTGTTTTTTTATTCAAAGTTCATAGAAGCACGCCATGTGCAGCTACATCGTGCAAATTCGTGTCCCCGATACTCCGGGGCTACTGGATTTTGCGATCGGGCTAGTGGATTCTGACCATCACTTGCCCGGCAAGTGAAGTTTTTTTGGGAATTAACATTACAAAATTACTGTAGGGCAAGCCGATCTCACAAAGGGAAATATGTTCAACAAAGTATCGCATTACATTTCATGCCCGACATAAATGCGTGAAATTTTTCCTTTGCAGTTCAGTCCACGCAATCCTCATGTAAAAATAATGTATCATGACAAGCTCTTGCTAAATAAGAATTATTTATCGACCGCGTCCTTTTGCTTTCCCCTAAATTACCAGTTGTAAATATTTTCGAAAATGAAACATTTTTTCCCTTTGAAACCTCTATGAAAGCTGACAAGACCTTTAAGTGTTCATTTCACCAGAAATTTGCATAATTTTGTTTACGACGTCAATGATGCGTGACATGGCACGTTCCACTTTCGCGTGAACACTGACAATCAAATTTTTTTTAAATTAAATTATTTCTAAATTAAATTATTTTTAATTCTTAAAAGAAACCGCACTTTGTAGAAAAAAACGGAAAAACCTATAACTTTGCTCAGATTCAACGAAAAATCTCCATTCTTACACTAAAATGATTGTCAAATTATTCTCTACAGAATGAATGAGAGAATTCTGACGCGTCGTGAAAAAAAATTTTCACGTTTTTTTTTTCACTAATTGAGTTTACGACCCCGGACTTTCTGAAAAACTGAAAAAACTTGTAACTTTGCTCAGATTGAACGAAAAATCTCCATTCTTGCACTAAATGATCGTCAAATTATTCTCTACATATTGAATAAGAATTTCCCGATGCGCCGTGAACAATAAATGTTCGCGTGTTTTTTCCACTAATTGAATTTAAAACTCATTCACTGCGCACGCGCGAAAGTTAACGACAAAACCGACCTAACCGACCGACCGACCAACCAACCAAGTCAAAAGTCAGCTATCGCTATAACCTCGTTCATTGCGCTACGCGCATTCACGAGTTAAAAAGGCTTAAGAGATATTCCATTTTTTTTATTTTACATTATTTTGTGCCTACCTTGTGACGTCACAAGTCCTCTACTTTGCAAAAACCAAAATCTTGAGTAACTCGGCAACCAAGAATGCTATTACAATAAAAGAAATGCCATTCTTCACTACTTTAAAAGCTCTTCCTAAAAATAAGCGAACAAAATATTTCGCGTCATATACACTTTAAGTAAGAAATTTAAGTGAAGCTCAGTATACTCCAGACTATGCTTTACCATTAGCTTAAAATTGACTTTTAAAAACATTTTAATCAGCCAGGTAAAAACCTCGGTTAACTTTTAATCGTGGATTAACGTTTAGTGGCTTTTGAACAACTGGGCTCAGGTGTGAACATTTAAATACACTCCCCACGATTACAGGATTACCACTGGATATCACAGACGAAGAGTTTACTGATATGATGAGCAAGTATGGCATAATAATGCAGGACCCTGATACAAGTATGTCTTATCTCCTTATTGTCTTTGGACAGTGTTTTATTCAGAGATTACCTTGAGAAGATAATTATTATGCATGATTTAATGACCTGAATTGTGTGACATTCAGCTGCATCTCGGATATTTATTTGTGCTTTGTGCATTTTAAACTTAAATGAAAAGTAATACATTTTTACTGAAATGTAGTCGTTACTGTAATGGCTGCTAATTTTCAGGAAAGGAGAAGAAATAATTCACCCTTGTAACGGGATTTTAAAACTGGTGATTACATTTTGTAGAACTGTTTTTCAAAACTGAAAGTGATTGCAAAATAATGGTGAATATCAATTTGAGAGTGGTATTGAAAATCTGAGAGTGTTCATCCCACAGGTGACCACCCATGGTGTTACGTCATGGTCTGTCATGAGGATGTTTAATTTAATGTTAAAAGTAAACTGAGAAATTAATTTAAACAATAATCAGTTAAAATTTTGTTTATAAAATAATATTTAATTTTTTTTTTTACAATAATTGTAGGTAAACCCAAAATCAAACTTTATCGAGATGCCAGCGGTCAGCTGAAAGGTGACGGGAGATGCTGCTACCTTAAGGTTACTATACATTTTACTGTACTCTTACTCATACTATACTCTACTTCACTCATTGAAGATTAAGGGTGCATTTGATTGACACTATTCTGGACGAGGAATACATACAATGGTGACAAGAAATCCCTCAATATTAATAAATAAGAGGTTTTTTGAGTCTCTTAAGTTATTGTCCATCAGCAAAAGTTTGCAGAAATGTCTTCCCAAATTTACTTAAAAAGAGAAATCTAACAGGTTTAATTTGATTTTCCAGTTATTCTTATTCTGTCATATGGTCAATCGAACACGGCTGAATTAATAATTAATTCAATTTAATTCAATTAATTATAATTATTGTATTACTAAAGTATATTGAATTGTAGTGTCTTATCATAAGTTTCCATTGCCCAAGTTTGCAATGTTTTTGCTCCTTCAGCGTGAAAGTGTTGATCTGGCAATTGAACTGTTAGATGAATCAGAATATAAAGGATCTGTTATTCATGTTGAGCAGGTAATGTTTGCAGCTATTTTTACAGAAAACTTTTTTTTTGCAACCACTGTATTCTCTGTAACAAAGCTAGCTTAAAGTGTAACATTACAAAATTTCATGTGATTGATCCTGGCCAGTTGATTGAAAAAAAAAAAAAAGTAAGTTGCAACAAGTCTCACAGGGGTCTTAATCAGATTTAAGAATGGATGTCCTTATTTGTTGTTATGCATCTGCATTTTCCAGACTGCAATACAGGTGACTGTTATTGGCAATTGTTGTTATTGCTACGTTTTGTTGGAGTATAAAGTGCCTACACTGTCTTCCCCTTTGAAGTGCTATATACTCAGATAATGATCATTTCCCAAGAATTTTGTTGTGAACTGTGAAGTTGTGGTTGCCACGAACCATAGAAGATCATCAACTGGATTTCATGAGCAATGATTGTTTTACGTTCTGTGAAATATGATCTGGGTTTCCTCCCCTCCCCTCCCTACTCCACTTAACCCAGACCAAGCTTTTCCTGACCAACAATTTCACATAACAGTTGTGGTTATTCAAAGCAAAATGTTTCCCTTTTTTAGGCTGAATTTCAGTTAAAAGGAGAATACAATCCAGCTTTGAAGAAAAAGAAAAAGAATAAAAAGAAGAAATCTGGCAAAGGACAAGAAAAGTATGTACTGTCACATGCCAAGTTTGGTTGCTAAGCAACATTCACATCAGCAACAGTGCACCTGTTGCTCTTCACGCTAAAACATAAAAAGAAACATTTGTTGTCTCACGTGGGAATCAAACCCAATGATGTCTCCCCGGTAACTTGTCAGCTTTTCCAACCACTACACTTAGCACTGGCAACATGTAGGCCACTCCTATGAGACATTTTAATTTAATTTCAAGGTACATGTATGCATATGTGTTTCATGGCATTTATGGATTTGGAAGCCATGAAACAAGTCTTTGCAGTTCATGGAAAATGCCGGCCTGTATCGGATTCTGATTTGTAAAGTGGCCATGTTACTGTGTTACCTGGCGAGACTTCCCGACACATTTGCACGCGCATAAAAACAAGCACTTAAATATTGATAAGGCCTCTCACATTTTCAAGCATCTACAGGATTCACCTAGGTGTCAGACACTTTGTTCGAGCGAGTGCTTTGTTGTCATAGATCAAGAAACAACACGGACACAATTAAAAATCAAGGAGGCAGTGCATATTCACTGGGAGAAACCCTCCCTAAATCAACAATTGTTTCATGTAAATCTTAATCTTTCTTTGTAATTAGTTGTTGTATCATGCCATTGTTATTTTAATTTTCCGCTATATATTGTTCATCAATGTAATTTCATCCTTAAACTGACGATGGCACAGGAGTTGCCGAAACATGTTTTTCAAATTTAAAAGTCTTGTTCTCTTCTTTAAGATAATAGAGAGATTAAGCACCACGTTTACGGCAAACGGCAAACGAGAGATTCACCCTTATGTTTTCTTGAAAATATGAGTACGTAGATGAAAATAGTACAAGATAATTCTGGCCTTTAATTCTAACGCAAAAACACTCAATTTTTCTAAGAAACTGAAAACAGCGAGCGGCAAATGAAGGATAAACATGGTCACGTGGTCATTTCTGCCGTTTGCCGCAAACGTGGTGCTTAACCTCTCTAATATGTTACAAAATTGCTACTGCTTTTACGTCCTTTTAATAATAATAATAATAATAATAATAATAATAATAATAATAATAATAATAATAATAATAATAATTATAATAATAATAATAATTTTACCCTGAGGATGACTTGATTAGTCGAAGACGTTTGGTTTTTAATAATATTAATAGTGGGACTTTCCTAGCTTTGAAATATTTCTTCAGATTATCTGCAGACAAATAGCTGTAATTGTTTTGTTTGTTTATATATATTGTTTTCTAGGTTATTAGATTGGGTGGATAGAGACTCAAGACAAAAACAGGACAGGATTATTGTGTTCAAAAATATGTTCAATGCGGATGATTTTGAGGTATGAATGTTTTTAAAATTAACACTTCCAATGGATCCTACTGGTAGGCAATATTATGTTGTTCCTTTAACCAACTTAGTCACAAAAGATTGGATTTTCTGTTTACTGCAAACATTGAAATACGCTCAGTAGACTTAATTATTGTAACTACAGGAAGTACATGTATAGAATAGGTCAATAAAGAGTTAAAATTACATAATTAAATTTAAGTTCAAACAGGAAATTTGTACTGCACTGTTTTCTCTTGCTGAATAATCGGAGTATTGAGTGTCCAAAGAAAATCAGGCTAACTCTTTTCTCCTTGTCAAGCAAATCTTTGAGATTACAGGGAATGTCCATTTCTGGCTGATTGTTCTTTTTCTACTTTAAAAAACCAGTTGATGTGTGCTGTCTATGCATGGCAAATGCAGGCTTTGAGCATGCGTGCATCTCCGAACTCTTTTTTGACTTTTTTTAGGATCAGATATTATTGGCAGCAGGAGGTGAATAATTGCAGCACTGTGCGATCCCTGCTCACCTAATGCAGTTATTTGCTTGTTTTCTTTACAGAAAAACCCTGTTTTAATCACAGATTTCCGTGATGACATTAAAAAGGAATGTGAAAAGTTTGGTGAAGTGAGAAAAGTGATTGTATTTGATGTGAGTATTTAATAATAATAATCAATTTATATAGCGCTTTTTATATAATATTTTAAAGCGCTTACAATATAAAAACGAAAATTTTAGTCAAAATCAATAAAATATAAAATTTAAGAATAATCAATCAAACAAAAAGTAAGAAGTAAAATAAACAAAGAAAGAACAAAGGAAGGTCTGTTAGTGTCCTAAACAACTTTGAAGGAATTTAAGTGACCGTAAACTGGCCTAAAGGAAAGTCTGTTATTTAGTGTAAATTGCTCTAAATGTAGCCTGCAAACGCAGACGTATTTCTCGTTGTCGCTTCTCTTTCGGCGGAGAGAAATACGTCTACGCTCGCAGGCTACTCTAAATGAAGCTCTTTATAATTGTAAACTGATCTGAAGGAAGGTCTGTTAGTCTGAAAACTCTGCTGATGAAGGAAGAGGTCCATTAGCCTGTAGACGTGTTTCCAGTAAGGTCCGTCAGTCTGTGAACTGCTCTGGAGGAAGGTCTGTTTGGCTGTAAACAGGCGGCCATGTCCAATACTGTCACACTGATACGGACTGTCATTTACGATAGACAATCCATGATTTTGTACGGACCATCATCATTTCTGACCGACATTGGCAATTGACGGCCCGAATACTAAACGTGCATGTAAACAGGTTTAAAGGAGGGTCTGTTTTTAAGTATCGACTGCTTTGAGGGGAGTCTGTTACAAAGGAACATCTGTTTATTTTACTGTCTGTTTTTATTCAGCGTAACAAAGAAGGAGTTTGCTCCGTGGCATTCACAACATTTGAAGCAGCAGCTGCATGTTTACAGGTGAATACATATGTTCATTTCTAAGCTTTTTATATTGGTTTTTAAACCGGCAGAGATTGGTCTAGTTTTTCTTCCTTAAAGTTGTAGTAACCATGTTAACCCATGCCAAACCACTTTTCTCTAATGAGAAGGTTCCAGATTTTCATACGAAGCAATATCAAATAGATGTTTGGAGTATGAATGGCACAACCGAACAATATCACGTGTTTTGTGTCAGGTTATGAACGGCCGATGGTTTGCAGGGCGAAGAATATCAGCTGAGAGATGGGATGGCGTGACAAATTATAAAGTGGAAGAAACAGAACAACAACGAGAAGAGCGGCTAAATGAGTGGGAAAGATACCTGGCTGGAGAGCTTGATGAACCCACGGGCTCCAGCAGCAAGGTACGTTACTGCTAAATTATTGTTTTCATCTGAAATTTTAATGCTGGGGTCCACATCTAAATTGGCGCAACAGTGGGCACAAGTCTTGTCGTGATAGCTTTAGGTCTCTGAATGGTTGAAAAACCTATATAAGCTCTAAGATTTTAGTAGATTTTATGTATATTCTGAAATGTAACATGGATATTAATGCATATGTTACAGGATCAGTTTTGTGCTATCAACAAGTAGCCCCACATTTTCGCTAAATACTGCGCCCTGTGCTCAAAATGTAATGGTTTTCCGTGATTTTCTTGAGGTTGCTGACTGTGTAAATTCATTAACTGATTAAGTTGTTAGTTTGCTTTTCATTTGTTAATTTATTTGTTTATTTTTAAGGCTAACTAGTTGGCATTTATCAGCATCTACTTCCCAAGAGAAAGAAGCAGGCGAATACATCCCTTCTGAGCTGAAAACCAACTGGGGACAGTTCAAGGCATCTTACATAAACGCCACCTGTTCGCTCCATGTATATTCTTAGCACGTGCTGTTCATATGTACTGGATGGTTGGCGCATGCTCTAAGTTACTTAACTGCAAAAGATCATGCTTTGTGGGCAGAGAGAGAGCAGTAACCCTCAGTTATGGCTTATCTTAATGAGGCGGAACAGTTTGTCAAACCCTTCCGAATTTTCCAAGACTTAATTTAGCCTGCGCAGCAGTCGTTTCCGTTTCCTTCAAGCCAACCGGGGTAAGTGCGCGAGGGCATTGGGCAAAAAGAAGCAAAAAAAGTAGGAGCGCTCCTACTTTTTTGCTCCTTTTTGCCCAATGCCCTCACGCGTTTGCCCCGCTTGGCTTGAAGGAAACGGAAACGACTGCTACGCAGGCTAGACTTAATTATGACATGATAAGGTCAAACTTATGTATATAGAGACGCGACTAGTTGCACCGTAAAAACGTGAAATAAAGTTATTCTCTAAGACTTCCTTCCCCGTTCCGGCTTCGTAATAACTAATACAAACGAAAAACTTGGATCGAATTGGTTCCTTGGAATTTGGATCTGGATTTATTATTATTATTATTATTATTATGGATTTGTAATTTCATCATAGTGATAAAGAAAAACCTCATTTGCATTTACTTCCAACACACTTTTACATTCGCGACTACAAAACTAGTTTCGTCAATAGACCTCGTCATTTGGTAGCCACAGATTTGTAATTTGTTTAATGGAAATAAACCCCTCCTTCAAAAGAAATATCATTAAATAAGTAATTATCCTTCCAAGTTTCATGGTCATGTTATGAGCTTTTAAAGGTCGAGCAATATCCTCTTCAAAATACCTTGAAGTTTGGAATATATTTCGTTGTTGTTATGGGACCAAGTATTCCTAAACTCTCAAACCAGTCAAAGGTTGTAGGTGACATGCGGGTCGTGTGATGGGAAAATCACAACCCTTAAGGACGGTGCCTACTTGTGTTACTGCGCATACGTTCTGCGCATCTCGAGATACTCGGTTTTCCTATGGGTGGTGCCTTCTAACACAGGGATATTTTTGCGCGGTTTAAAATTATGCAGTGAAAGCAGAACGTAGCAAGTGCTCTTGGTATCCAAAAAGATCATTTGGGGTAACCATGCATTTTTCAGAGATAAAAAAGCTTCCATACATTTCTTTGTATTTTACTGCTTTTTATAATAATTGTCGCTTAATTATCTCCAAAAACTGCGTTTTTCTTTTTGTAATTCAATAGCCCTTGCGAAGATCTGCTTTCCCCGCATAATCATAAACCACACAAAAATACTTCTTTATAAGCAGGCACCATCGTTAAAGGACGATGTGCGTACATTCTGAGTATCTCGGGAATGCCTGAGAGGCTCGGGTTTCCTACAAACGGTGCCTAGTACTAAAACAAAGATACGAGGTCTTGGCAAGGGTTGTTGGAATCCAAAATTAAAATTAGGGGTAACCATGCATTCATATATTTAAAGAAAAATTTCATACATTTCTGTATATTTTACAGTTTTTTTCGAATGATTGTTGCTTAATTATATCTAAAACTTGTGTGGTTATCCCCCAATTTTGTTTTTGGATTCCAGTAGCCTTTGCCAAGATCTACTTTAACCACAGCCATTAAGTGCGCAAAAATACCTCAGTATGGGCAACGACACAGCGGTAAAATGAGTGCGCATGCTCGCACCAGCGGAAGGAGGCGACAGGAGGCAATGTCTTTAAATGAACATGCGCACTGCGTTTTTCCACTCTGGCTTCACTAATCTCAGTTTGCCAGCGGATTGTGTGTGCGTGGGCTCTGGGAACGAGTTCACGTGTAAACACAGTTGGTTCCAGTCCCCTTTTGAACTTGGAGAGGCTTTGACACCAGAGACACCCTTGGAGAAGGCGTTCTACACCTTATTGACAGTGGGCAGTTGCGCCTGGAACAGACGTCTCTTGGAAGAAACGTGATGGAATATAGACGTCTCTTATTTCCTTCAAATCTACACTACGGTATTGTTTTTTGCGTCATCATCGTGATTTCGACTAGTGCTGTGCGCAATGCCATTGCCATGTGTGCACATGACATTAAAATGCGGTATAACAGCGAATCAGAGTCCACAAAAGTGTGAGTTCCGTCATTAAGCGGCCAATCAGAGCGCGGTCCTCAATTGACTCAATTTCCGCCGCTCACTCGGGTCCGGTTTTCTTCCCAGAGAAGATGAGACTTTTCTGGTGCGAGCGTGGGCTCATCTCCCGATCAGTGGCTGGTAATCGATCTCGTACCAGAGTCCTCAGGCTCTTTGGCAAGCGGTTGGTCAGGAGAGAGTTTCCAAGGTTCCAAGGAGTCTCTCATGGCGACCAACCGCTGGCCACAGAACCTGAGGACTCTGGGTACGAGATTGAGGCCCTCAATAAGCCATTTTCATGATGGCGTCATTTTACTACAACTACCAGAATTCATTTCGTTTTCCTTTTCAAATTCAAATTTTGCAATCCTAGTGGGCGGCAAAGAACAATAGCTCTAATTAGCATGAAAAAACAAAAACCAGAAGGATTCTGGTAGTTGTAATAAAATGACGCCATAGTGAAAATGTCTTGAGAAACAACAAAATACTGGAACACGATTAGAGTCGCTGTTTTTTTTTTTTTTTTTTCTTTAGTTTGTGTGTGTGGGGAGAAAAAAGGAGACGTGTTTGCGGAGGCCATTCCCATGTTTACCACCTGCGTTTTGTATTTCCTGAGCTCAGGATTCTTTTAACACAATAAATCAACATAACAATAAACCAGCAACAGAAAAATTGAACTTGCCACGCTCCAATTTTGTTTCTGCTGGATCGTCAACAGAAAAAAAATACTGGTTTCTAAATTTTTCAAACAGGCAAAACAGTCGCATAAAACTTATGCATTACCGACTACATTTTCAAATTATACACATGTCGTTACAATGAAATGAAATCCGAATTACCTGAGGCGCAAACTCTTCTCGCTACGGGAAAGTGTACCTCAATTAATAAAGCTTCCCCTAAAGCACTTGCTAATAAGCGGCCAAAATACATTAATACTCTCGAGGCCGATTTTATGCCACTAATGAGGTCTGACCAAGCTCTATAATTGTACGTTAATAGCATTTATTTGCTTTTGCATCGCCGAATTTCCTAGACGTATTGGTAATGACCAGTTGATATCAACTGCATACTATCTATTTAGTCATAGATTGTCGATTATTCGTAAAGCGAAAACTTTAATTTGGTACTGGCTGGCTGCTTTAAATTCAACTCAAAAATAAAGCGGATAGGTGCGCTGTTTGTTTTACATGAAGTAATTTCGTGATCAGTTGAAAATTAAAACAGCTTTCATGTGTCGATTGCAAAGAAAATTTACAATATGCGGCGGCCTTTCTATTTGCTAATGGAACTGTTTCAAAACACTCGTAAAAGTCTACTTATATACAGAAAGAACCAGCGCTTTTGCAGCCTGCAAAAAACCATAACTAATTCACTTTATTCAAACGTCAAATTTAATTTTGTCAACGGCAAAGTGAACCTTTCCTACGGGTTTCCTTTGTGAAGCCCTTTGTTGAAGTCATTGACTGTTCAATTCTTTGCAAAGCTTTCGTTTTACTTTTCACCGTCGCAAAAACACATGGATGGTGAAATGGTCCCATTTATCCTCGTCGCTTTTATTGCTGTCGGCGCTGTTGCCGCTTTTCCCTCCGCTACTAGAAACAAATTCAAAGTCGCAATCTTGCAGCCGCTTAAACGCCTTTTCCACGTAATTGTGTTTGAGATAAAATCTGTTAGTGTACCTGTTTCCTTCAGGGTTTGGGTCTCGACTCTCGTTAAGAGTTTCTCCAAACACTTCACGGCACAAAGACACTCTTCCACATACCACAATTCTTTGAAGTTTGCGAAAATTAACGTCGACTTGTCCAGTCCTACCAAACGCATAAGTACTACGAATGTGAAGGGTGATGTAACCAAAGCGCTCATCTTGTATGGTCGCAGCTCTTTCCCGCGCTCTGCTGATCAAATCAAGTTGCAGTTCTAAGTCACTTATTTCGTAAAATTCTGCTTCACTTCTGAGCCTGGAAATCTCGGAGAAATCCTTTGGAAGGTGCAGTTTTTTCGTTCGAAGAAAATCGAGGATGTAGCGAAACAAAACTCCATCTCGATCAATGAAATATTTGCCAGTTTGGTCTTTTTCCAACTGTTGCCGCCCGCTGAAGATGCGCCCGAGGAGTGAATCTGGATCCCTTGTCAACGTGAGAACCGATGTAGAGTAAAACTTTCCCCCAACATTTAACTCGATGTTTTCAGGAAATAATCGTTGATGTTGTGAAGAAGTTGCCATGTTTGCTCTCGACGGCCGATATTTGTGCTGATAACCCAGGTGTACTCGCTAGCTTTATTTGTTTTTAGCTGAGCGAATAAGAGACAAGTGAATGAAGACAGAATAGATTACCATCTGCTACGACGTGTTGTGTTTGGTTTTAAAGCCTTGCGTCGTGGAATAATTGACGGTTGAAAAGACAAGAAATTAAACATAACCTCCAGTGGTGCATCCGTAATACCCACAACTTGATGTTATTATCGGTTCACGGCCAACACAAAAACGTCATCAAGGGCTCAATCGGACAACAGGCTAACAGCGTGAAGTAAAATTTTATTGACACATTCGCATTTAAAACCTTTATGCACTCTCTTCCAAATAAATTAAGCTGGGCTAATCTATCCGGACTGGTCAATCAATCCTTAGTGACAGCTCGCCGAAAATTTAAATCCTCCCTCTCTTTTTTGTTTTTCTTTTATTTCCCTTGATCGTATTGTCAATGTATTGGCTCAACTAAATAAAAAATTGAACGAGCTGTAGTTTTTAATTATTCACTCGACACGTTGTTTCACGGGTGTGTATTGAATAGCAAAACACTTCCGTTTGGCTCTCAAAAACAAATGAAACGGTTCGCTTCGCAGATTTGCCTTTTATTTTCGCGGAAAGCACCAAAAAATTCAAAATTAAATGCTCTTTATCATGCAAGAGTCGAATGATTTTCGCAGAAACCCCATGCACTTCTCGCAGCCCACAGAGAAATTTTAAAAAACTGAAGACGGCCAATATACTGAATTCATGAGTTATGTAGTTTATTCAAATGAAATTAGATTAAGGAAAAAGTCATAGATTTGCCTAATCTTAGTTCGATGACCATCGCATTATTATTCTCGAGTAATATTTAAACCTCCAAAGAAATGACATCTGATGTCAACAATATATTTCACAAGGCAGAAATGTTCTATTTTTATGAAACTTCAAGATGAAATTCATTTTTTCTTTCAGTGGCGCGAGCTTGCTTTCAATTCAATTCAATTCAATTTTTATTTTTCACACGTACAACGAGATTCAGTACAATACATAAAAAACAATAAACATTTATATTACAAAGGAGGATTAAAAAGAATTAGGATAAATTTGTTTGGTTTAGTGTGAGCAGTGCCCAAAGGAGCATGCTGCTTTCGAGTTGGGCACTGCGACTCTCTTGGCCCTCAAAACTATTGTCAGCTGCTGAAAATGGCTTTACGCTCAGGCCCCTGCGTTACAAAGGACCCGGCCAAACCGTCATACAGAAATCTGGGCACGAGAACAAGATTCCTCTCGACTAACCTGTCGCCATATTGAAATAATCAGCTTCCGAGATCAATAATAAAACGCACTTAAAAAAAAAAAAAAAAAAAAAAAAACTCAGTAAGCCTTTAATTAAAGACCACTCGATAATGTTAACATTAAGAAATATAAGGCGGCAATAAAGTAAGCGTTGAATAAACATCTCGCGGATATCTCTGAACAAATTAATACCGGGTCATACCGGAAAATGAAAAAAGAAGTTTATATGCAATCTGTCAACACTTCTGTCAAATTTTATTGGAAAAAAATTAAGTCGCAAAGGACATCCTCCAGTGATTGGAACATCACTGGATTTTTTCGTTTGATTTTCATTTCCCCACACTTATTTCAATCTACACTATAAAACAATTTATTCAGTAATTTCCCTCATTTTACCGTAAATCTGTTACCGTCTACCAACTCTATAGAACTGAAGCATCATCAGATAGCTTATACAGAGTGAAAGTTTTGCCAATCTAGAGAGTGTGATACATTCAACCTTCGCCTTCTCGTCGTAAAGCAGGCATCTTATTTATTCGTATAAATTTCCGCACTACGGCATTTATCAATTCCAGAATTTTCTTAGAATTCACTTATTACATACCTCTCTCCTGAGAATTGGACAGTTTTATCTGTTTCAGTTGTACGAATGTTTTTCTGAAGGGCGTTTTTTCATGCTGCATGCAGCTATTTAGGGAGCTAAGTGAGAATTGGCAAATATACATTTCTTTCAAAATGTAAAATTAAATGCAAGGCAGATCGGTCGGCTAAAATAATTTTATTGCCCAATATTTCGGTTCGATCCTTCGCAGCCGTTATTAGGGTCGTCACGCAACGCTCCTTAGTGGGGAGGAGCGTTGCGTGACGACCCTAATAACGGCTGCAAAGGAGACCTCCTACTGAACTGAAGGTGTGATTAAACTAACCCAAGGATAACACAAAAAGTGTTGCTAACTACATTGTTCACACGCAGCTAATTTCCGACGTTTAACAAGTCGCTTCATTTCCCTTATTTTTGCCTAGCTCTGGTAAAAAATACGGCCTACAGAGAAAAACGTTTAACCAAAGAGTTTCATTAGGTCAAAGTTCGAAGCATCCTACGACTACACAACAACATGAAATTGATAATACGTTTGTTATTTGTTTATGGAGAACGATTAACCCAGAAGACCAAAGAAGTTTCCATTCAACTGTTGGACTGTTGTTTGAATATTTGGTGGCTGTAAGGAAGTAAAACAAACTGAACGACTGTGATCCGGGGATTCGTTTTGCTTCTGTCCACTGTCGTAAAATGAGTATTTTATTCATTCCTTTGTTCATTTACCAGTAGAATATACAAATTATAAATCTGACGTTCCTGTTTGCTGACGATAACGCAGCTTTTCTTGGAAAAATGTCTGCTTCTACAAACTGCTCTGATACACTTGCTAAGGCGCATGCGCCTTAACTGTACCGCGTGATGCTTTCTGAGCTGTTACTCAGTCCCAGTACTTTATCAATCCATCCCAACCACACGTAACCACCTTGGATGTCTCGTGGGGGTGCCACAGACAACTGATGCACACTGCGTCATGCGCCTTGAACTTGCTGCACAGGGACACCAACAATGAGGAAAAAGAAGTAAAAGACGCAAAAGAAAAAAGTGAGTAAAACTAAACTCAAAGCAACTGATGTCCAAGCCATGTGCGAGCTATCAGTTTTAGTAGTTAAAATCTACAGCTGAGTCAGTCGTTGTGAGGCAATAACGACAAGTAATAAGAATAAGGAAGTCAGGCGTGCTGTCAATCATCTTACCTGTAGAGTTTTGTAGATTTCCAATCCCAGATACAAAGCTTCCCATCAGCATCACCAGAAATAAGGTAACTACAGCAACAACAAAACGAGCAAAAATTGCGTCATATATAGTTGAAACAACTGGAGACCAACGGAAAGAAAACTACACGAATGGACTGTACAGTCACAGAAATATCATGGACATGGAGCAATGAGAAGCTCACCTTCCGTCTGGAGAGAAACTCAACTGACAAGCGTAGCCTGCAACCTAAGAAAGAAAAATAAACTCACACGAATTCTTAGTGTGAACGCAAACAGCGCAATGAACCAATCAGAACTCCAAGCAAATATCTCTAACCTTTCCTCCCAAACGCGGGAAAACGCGCGCGACCAAGTCACCATTTTTTAATTTTGTTTCTCACTGGTTGAGAAAGTGGCGCGAGTTTTTCCAACCAATCACAGAGCGGGCATTGTAAGACCAAAGCAAATGCGAATTACTTTCGATACTCAATTGAAAACCGTTCTATAGTGTGTTGCTAGACGCCTAGGCAGCCTCATTAACCCGAGAGTAAATTAAGTTATCTCTCTCAGTGCAATTTCGTCCCTACTTTCATAACCTTTCGAGAATAAGCTCCTTAAATACAGGCGCCTCCCCTCCAAGCTAAATACCCAACAACTTACAGCGCGTTAGAAAACCAGATGTTTACAGTACAAATAACTAACTGTACATATATCAAGTAATATTTGTACTCGTTTCGCGCATTATTCAAATAGAGTTGGGTAATAAAACAGGTTCTTTTACGAATCGACAAAATAACCTGCGATCAAGCCTCCCCTCTGCCAAACTATCCAGTTTTGGATTTTTTTTTTCACTCGGTTTTCTAAAGCCGGCGACACACCTAGCGATGTTATACGACGATCGCGGCGAATTTGATCATGAGCAAAAATCGCAAGCGATTTTCAATTGAAGCGGACAAACCTGGCGATTTTTTTTCGCCGATCGCGACGATGTGGCACTTCAACCTTGTTCCCGGGCTCCATCGAGGAGCGTTTTGAAAAGTCATAAAATCACCCAACCTGATTAGTTGACTTTACCGGCGATTCGCAGCGATAAGCATAGAAAATCGCAGAAACGGGCACACTAGGCGAATGCCGGCGAATTTAATCGCCGATATCTGACATGCCAGACATCGGCGATTTTATACGCCGATCGGGGCGACCGGCGAAAATCGCAATCGCTGCACCGGGCACAAAAATCGCCAGGTGTGTCGCCGGCTTAAGAGAACAGGACAGGCTTATGGCAGGATAAAACACACATAAGGCATCTTACCATGTGGCCTTTGAACGTTTTCTTCCTGTTCTGGCGAAAACGGTTGAGCACTCCGAATATCATAATTTGATTGTCCATGGACTGGCAGGCCATCCACTTGTCTGAGGAAAACAAAAATAAAAATAAAGAACGAAAGAATTCGGCTTATTTTTGTGTCATGCCACGGAAAGCAAATTAATATGCACCAGAACGAATGCAAAGAACAGAGCGTAATTCCAGCAATTCCAATTGCCTGCCGTTACCTAGACAATATTCAATTCTTTTACAATTGCTTCATGTAATGAGTTTATTATTTCGTCATTTTCGCACTTACTTATGCATATATATATTCATGCATTCGCGCTTTTTTTACCATTCGTCAAAGGCTGCAGTCTGGTAACCGAAAGCTTATGTTTAAAAAACTATTAGCCAGAGAACGTTTTTTAGATTTTAAGATTTATAATCCTGGTTACTTGTCTGTTTTTACAAGATGAAAATACCGTTTTACACCTAGATTGGGAATGAAAAATATCTCATGGTAATAAAGCTTTGTATTTTTACTATTCAGTAGTTTTCAAGCCATAAAACCCTCTTTTATTTGTTATCGGTTTCACACTTCACACAGACATCGGCCAAGGAGAGAATGGAAGCGAGTAATCTGGAGTGCGTAACATATAATGCCGGGAGAAAAACAATACCCGCACAGCCTGCTGGGTAACAAGTGGACACAGGCTTACCAACTGAGCGTCGCACTTGTCCCATAAGATGTGTGCAGAAACTTACTGTTTGGATGTAGTGCAACAGCAGGCATCGAGTGCATGCTGGGTTCAGCGATGTACTTAAAATCCACAGGAATGTCCCTGAAATAAAAGCCAACCAGAGTGCTTAGTTAGGAGAAACAGAATTCTCGTCGAGAAACATAAGAATGATAGGTAGAAAAATACTCAACTACTGTAAGTCAACTCTAAAGTATCGGTATTTATAATATGATTGAGATGGACTCTAAACTCAACGACTTTTTATTCATTTAACCCAATCAGAATATATAAACACGAATTTCGATTAAAATTTCTCATCGCAAAGAAAATAATCATCGTTGCTACCTGTCAAATTAAAGTTAAAGTCAAGTGTCAGTAGTATCTGCGCCATTTCTCCCCGGGGGGGGGGGGGGGGGCGGGTACTCCAAAAAAAATTGGGTAGGGGTGTGCGGCCCGCTTCTCAAAACCCTTACCCTATTTATGACCAAAATCTGCGATTTTCCCGACCCTATTTATGACCTGAAGTAGCTTCTTCTAAAAGAAAAAATGAACCCAGGACTAGACTGCAAAAATCTATACCCTATTTATGACCAAAACACTCGAAAAACCATAACCTTTGGCGCCGCACATACCTATATAGCCCATATAAGGGACTACCCCCCCCCCCCCCGGGCATTTCTCATGTCTTACCATTCCCAGACGCGGATGCTTTTATCATCTGACGTGGTTACGAATCTTCTGTTTTGATCCACAAATGTGATCGTGTTCACTGCACCAAGATGCCTGAAATGAGATATTGAGCGTCGACAAATAGTCTACCAAAACTTATCGAATGTTAGGTCAAAGCGTTTAAGTTTTTAAGGAAAATAAACATTCAAGCTCTAATTTACCTGTCGTATTCTTGGACTATTTCGTTCGCTCTTGTGTCCCACTATGAAAGGGAAATTCAAGAATCAAGAGAATACTCATTCAGTTCATTTCATTGAAACAATGTGTGAGCTTTTTATTGTTTTTTTTTACAAGTTGAAATCGGGAATACTCCCGAGAGGAAGCTGAGCCGATGGGATAAGGTTCTTCCTGAACTCTAAAGCCTCTCGCTAATTAGACAATGCAATCACTCGGGTACTTTACTTGTTTCACGGAATGAACAGTTAAGCCTACAGACACTTCCATGCAACGGGCAACCTCAATGATCATTTAGTAAATCTGTTCTCGAGGCGAAATTGTTAATGATATTTCCCTCATCGTATCTGAGAGAGATTTTCACCAAAGAATCGGATGTCCACTCCTATAACTTGAGAAATTCATCAATTAATTTGCATATTCCTTAACCTAATTTAGTGATTACTAAAATAATGTATAGCCTTCACTATAGAGGATATTGAGGATCTGTCCTGTGGAACAACATCCCTGTTGAAGCAAGAGTTCAGGGTAGCCTAAGTACAAAATAAATAAATAATAGAAATCTTTTCCAGTAAATTATTCTAATTTTAGGGTATATTTTGAAAATATTGTAATTTTAATATCATTGAGGTAGTTCGCACGGCTCGCAGGAAGACCACTTTTTGTACATGATTGCGATACCGTAACTAAATAAAGATGAAAAATGATGATGAGGCCACGTACTCCATATCTCGCTGAGACCGAATAAAAATGACTTTTGAAGCTTTCATTGTTAAGGTTAAGGCTTACTTAGTGACGAAAACAGTCTGACTGAAGTCTGAAGCTTATTCGTTGGTCGCACTGATTCATGAAGTTGACTTAACGTTAAACATCTTACCGTTAGTATCTTCTTGTCCGATGTACCACAAACAAACAAATGCTGCTTGTCCTATAAACAAATTTGCGGGACATCATTAAATTAACGTCAACAGGAATTGGTCATGCTTTGTACATCACCAAAAAATGTCAGTTACTTAAAAATTGAGTTTTCAGTTCGCTACCGAACTACTTGCAGACTCCTGGCGAGGGAGGTCATTTACTCCGTGCGATCATGAAAGTCTAATGCACAAGGATAAGGGGGTTTGTTTCTAAAGAAACTGTGGTGCTGCGTCGGTGGGGAGTAGAGACGAATGTTCTGTTTAACGACAGAGTTGATGACTAAAGGTAAATTGGCCACCGTAAAGAGATTTGAGTGCTGACGTTTCGGCACTCAAATCTCTTTTCGGCGGCTAAGTCATCAACTCTGCTGATAAACCAAACATTCGTATTGCACGAGGAGGCGATTATAGGCGGAACAAACAATCACAACTCACGAAGCAACATTGGTTGGGCGGCAAGTTGCGTGAAAGTGTTGCACATTACAGCAATGTTTTACGAAATACGATAATAGGCCATTTTCATGATGGCGTCAGTTGACTACAATTACCAGAATTCATTTCGTTTTCCTTTCCAAATTCAAATTTTGTAATCCCAGTGGAGAGCAAAGAACAATAAGCTCTAATTAGCATGAGAAAACAAAAAACTGAAGGATTCTGGTAGTTGTAGTCAAATGACGCTATAGTGAAAATGTCCTATTGGGGTCCTCCTGAAGAAAATTTAAAAAAAGCTATTACTAGTAAACACTGAAACTAAATACTGAAAAATAGTCCGATAGGAAAAAACAATGAAACAGAAAGCTACCGGTACGTTGTCACAAGCGAACAACACAAAAGTCCAGTAGCAAACTTCGAAAATGGCGTACAAATTTTACTTTATTAGAAAAAGCTATTGAAAGGGCACGCTTGAAGAACGACAGAGATTTAGCTTTCTGTAGAGAGGTATCGAGACTACATCAAACGTCCACCGTTGGACTTATAACACTTTTCCTGCTTTCGTTCTGCGTGCGTATTTTTTTTTTTGTTTTTGTTTTTTTTCAATTCCTGAATGGGGTTCCTTCTTCGGAGTTACTACTGACAATGATTGTCGCTATCACTACTTCATTTAACAAACACTGAAAGGTTCATAATCACCTCATCTGGATTGAACTTGACACAATATGGAATCTTACGGTTGGTAAAGCGACCAATACATTCCCCTGAAAGATAGCAGTCAGAAAATCAGGAATAATTATATAAATACATGTTCTCTTGGCATTTCACATGCAGTTGACCAACCGTTGAGAGGAACTAGACGAGAATCGCTCAAACTCTGAGAAGGTTCAGGTTCAGGTTTCAGTTTATTTACACTTGGATATAGTTTTTACATTGTATATAGGAACATAGGAATAAAATAACAAATAAAAGGAGAAAAGAAAGAAGTTAATGGCTTTGGTAGAAGTGCACGGTGGTCAGAGGAGCTTAGCTTTGGGAAGTTTTAAAAAATACAGAAAAACGCATCACGTAAGGTTTTCATACCTTAGTATAACTATTGTTTGGTTCTATCAATTGAGTTGACAAGGTAAAGTTCGCCACCGTACAGAGATCTTCAATATAACTACGGCAGCTTTTGGAAGGAAACTTGTTACTTATTTTTCGATCGAATTTCACATCCATGCTTTGGTTACCTGTCATTTACCTTTTATGACAATAAAGTTGACAGTTGAAGCAGGTTAAAGTGGACTAAACTTTGTTTATTCGGGGGGGGGGGGGGGTGGGTGGGGGTTGATACGAGAATCATATGTTTTAGGATGTACCAAACAAGTGGATAGTCTGATTTGCTACTCAAACTCTGCATGAATAGTATTATTTTGTTATTCACCTTCCGACATTGTCGCGAGTTTATTCGTCAATTTGTCAGTAATAAAGTGGCTGAATTGGACTGGCTATTCACTGGTTTGGTAGATACTAAAACAATTATTCACCTCCGTGTTGGTAGGTAATGGCAGATATTTGTCTCGCCACCAAATAATATCTTCCAATATCCACCTTCACTTTGGTGAATAACTTTTACTTATGCCATAAAAATTGTGTTACATGTAAATCATCCCAAGTGTTGCCTTTACACCATTTTAGTTTTGGAGAATCTCGTAACCAAAAAAAGAAGACAATTCTACTTCCATTCAAAGTAAAAAGTAGAGCCTCCTGGAACAATCATGAACACAGAAGGAAGTGTACAATTTGCATACCTGTTTCTGTGTCCCAAAGTTTAACATATCTGTCATAAGCAGCACTGAGGAATTGTGTGCCTGTGTTGTTGAAGGAGATGTCACGGACCGCCTTACTGTGACCTAAAACAAAGGCACAATGGAATGATCAACAGTACTTACGAATTGTTTTTGAAAACAATTTCTCAAACTCATTAATAATTCAAAAGCCCAAAGACAAAGGAAATCACGCACCGTGACGTGTTTGGATATCTGTTGAAAAACTCCCGTTTTTGCATCCTTAATTTCCCCATCAAAATCAGTTTGTTTGAGAAGTTATATCAAACACTCATCACAGTGTTTCCTCACAATATCAAAAACCTTGAAGTTTGCCAAAAATAATCCGCTACGCGTCGTATTTTCAACTCTCTTCTCGGTGTTTGATGTGTGATGAAACACTCGTGTTTGATATATTTATTTACTAAACTTTTTTAAAAAAAAAAATGTTAGAATTGTGACACGCCATCATCATGTCTATAGTGCAAAATGCATGCAAATATGATCAAATAAGTTACAGGAGACCTTATGTAAGGAACTACAAGTTAGGATAATTAATTGCAGGATAACTACAAGTTAGGTAAAATGCAATTTCTTCCACAAAAAGTGTGGAAAGAGAAGCCGGAAATAGGTCTGCGTTCACAGGCTACAAAAAGTGAAAATACAATAAACTACATACATGTAGATAAAAACACTTTCACAAACAAAAAAAAATTAATTAAATAAATTAAAGATAAATAAAGAAATGAAGCGCATTTTCAACACACTACTGTGCAGAATTAGCAACTTACCCATGAATGTTCTCAAGCACCGCCTTTTGCCGTAAACTTCCCACAGCTGGAGTAAAACCAAAAAATGTTATACTACTTGTATAGCATAGTGTACACGCAATTCTTGGTGTATTAACAGCTGATGAACTGAGATTGAAACATGCAACAACCACAGGAAAAAAAATAATTATTTATGTCAAGATTTAACCTTAGTTTGTAGGGATTATATTGATTTTCTGCAGTTCAGGGATAACTTCCAAACTACCTTTTCAAGATTTATATTAAAAGAAGCAATGCAATGGCTGTTTGACAAAAATGTTTTCATACTGTAAGAAGCGTCTATTCTTAATCCCATAACATAATTTTTCTATTTTGACTACTAAGTGACAGTAAATTGTCAACAATTGAGTTATATTTCCATAAAAATTCTCCTCTGTGCACAGTGATATGTGAGGTTATTTTCTCCCTTTGGTCGCTCTTGCAGAAAGGGATTAATTGAAGGGGTTTGCGGAATAAGGCCCTAAGTGACTTTTGATGTAAGGTCCAATTCTCCTTTTGTTTCACAAGCAAATACAAGGCAATTTGGCAGGAGAATTTAGCAGTTTATCAGAAGTCACTTAGGGCTGTTTTCCAGGCACCCCTTCAATTGCTATCTGCTATGCAACACACCCCTTGTCTAATATCTTATTTGTTATAGCATTAGGTTTCAGTTTCGTAATAGCTCTAGTAGCGTGCAGTGTTTTAACAGTCATGTTGTTTTCCTTCGTTTACTTCTATCCATTCAATGGGGCAAACCAGTCAATGCCCAGGTTCTAAACTCCCCCGCTCTGAGTATTCCTTCAGAAAACCTGGAAAAAATTGTTCCAGGCCAATGCAAGGGGATCTGCCACCACCTCCCATGACCAGGTCATTTCATCTCATAAGGAGAATTTTTCAAGTTCAGGTTGTTGGTTACCTTGATCTTACAGTCCATACTGCAGGATAATAGAAGATGAGCTGATCTGGGAAAGAATCTGATGCATGAAACACCTTTTGTGTGTCCAGTCCTGGTGATTCAAATACAACAGAATAAGATTGCCAGAAATTATCAAAACAACAAAATGTTGCATGAAAGACATTAAGGCTCTATTTGGATATGCATGTTGCACTTTATATTAGGTAACATAGAATGTATTTCAATCTAGAGAATTCCAAAATCCCAGGAAATCAGAATTAACAAGTAGTACACTATACACCTTACAGTTGAAAAGAAGAAGACTTTATTTGCATTGTATTAGATTAGACTGAAAAAACAAATGAACTCCACCTAATGCAGACCTCCCATTTTTTGATGTGTCACCAAAACATTTTCGAAAACAAAAACAGTGCAGTGCACAATAGTGGTATAATCTATGGGTGAAAAGATTATGTAACTCACCATGTGTGAATGTGTTTCTTTGGTAAGTAGCATCGCTCTGGTGGTTCATCTGTATCCAGTTTAATATCGATGTCATGTGGAATGTGCAGATATGATCGGCCTTGGTAATCCACTGAGTCTTGAACTAGGACCAAAACAGTAAGCAAAATATAGTTAAGGCATACCAAAATATTAAGTCAGTCAGTCAGTCGTCAGTCAGTCAGTGAGTCAGTCTGTCAGTCAGTCAGCCAGTCGTCAGTCAGTCAGTGAGTCAGTCTGTCAGTCAGTCAGCCAGTCGTCAGTCAGTCAGTGAGTCAGTCTGTCAGTCAGTCAGCCCGTTGTCAGTCAGTCAGTCAGTGAGTCAGTCTGTCAGCCAGTCGTCAGTCAGTCAGTCAGTGAGTCAGTCTGTCAGTCAGTCAGTCAGCCAGTCGTCAGTCAGTCAGTCAGTGAGTCAGTCTGTCAGTCAGTCAGTCAGCCAGTCGTCAGTCAGTCAGTGAGTCAGTCTGTCAGTCAGTCAGCCAGTCGTCAGTCAGTCAGTTAGTCAGTCAGTCAGTCTGTCAATCAGTCAGCCAGTCGTCAGTCAGTCAGTGAGTCAGTCTGTCAGTCAATCAGCCAGTCGTCAGTCAGTCAGTCTGTCAGTGTGTCAGTCAGTCTGTCTGTCTGTCTGCCTTTCTGTTTGTCTGTCCATCTGTGCCTTTGTCTTTCAGTGTACATGTATCTCACTATCTGTCAAGTTTGTACCATACACCTCTCTAAGCTTACCATGTAACGTGGTCTTTTCTTCCACGCTTTTGTCTTCTTCTTTCTTGCTTCTCTTTTGCTTTGTCATCTCAAACTCTTCTAGTTTGGCAGCTTGCTCCTTTTGAAGAGAGAAAGATGTACAGTGTACATGTAAAGTCCATCATGTAACTAGCATGGGATTCCTATCAGTTTTGATTCCTATCGGGGACTCAGGTATTTCCTTCATTCTAAACTCATGACATGTTGAACATGACATGTACGTCGGGGAGCAGAGTGAGCTGGTGAGGAGACTGGGGCAAGAGTGAAAGGTAATTTTTACTATCGCCCCACTCTCTTAGCTGGTTTGCTTTGCTTGTCACCTAGTACTAATATAATATCATTCCATCTTATTTCATGACCAAGCTTAAACTTTTGCCATATGCATCTTTCTTCACTTCTAAACACAAAGGATGCTTTTGACATTGTGTCGTTCAAGAAAAACAATATCCGCACCTCTCCCATGGATGGTTGTCTGGTTTGTACCCACTCTCCTCTCTGGAAATTCTAGTTCAGCAACATATTTTCCTTTAAAATTTGGCTTTGCAGACCTTCCTCCCCTCAGAAATTCAATTGATTTTCCATGGAGGAGGTATGGATATTTAATGGTATCACACATCGCTAATCCTAGGTTTTTTTGTTTTGTTTTTTAATCGCTTGTTCATCTTTATATACCTCAGATGGTTTGGCGACTTTAGACTCATCAACATAGGATGCCCATGGACCTGATAACAAACAAAAAATTTAATACTGTGATTGGCCAGAAAACAACAAGACATAATAGTGTGTACACATGCTACTAAACCATAGCAAATTAGCTGGCTGCTCTGGCACAATGAGCGCCACAAAACAGTAGGTTAGACAATTCAACAAGAAGATTTCAAAGAGCAGGGAGAATTTATCATAGGGCGTTTTTTAATACCTTCAAGAGCGGTTTATTGTTATTGGATATACTGGTTCATTGTGAAAAACAGCAATTTAATAATTATAATAATTTATTGTTTAGGTTCTGACTATCGTTATTACACCAGCAATTAAATTAATATCACATAAGGTACACTAATATTGTCTACAAATTGCATACTTAGATAGTTACAAGAAAATATAGTGCAGCTGTGGTTTCCGATCATACTAACAAATCCCATAATTTCAAAAACTCAAATATTTGTGACATCACACTTTAGGACTCTATGGCTCATTTACTTATTCCTAATAATGTACCTTACCTTTGTATCCCTCAATGTCTCCTGGATCACCTGGTTTTTCCCGTTTTCTTTTGTCACCAGGCCGTGCCTCTGCTGCTTCAAATATTGTTAAACCTTCACAACAACAAAAAACTGCTAATTACCGGTATGTATTATTTGGTCAAAGTTAAATTTTACCTTTTATGGCTCCCTAAACTCATCAACAATAGATGAGCTTGGGAGCTGGTGCCTAGCCAGGCAGCAATCAGGCATGGGGAAGGCTTTATCCATGGCAACCCTGCACGCAGCCACCCCCAACAGCACCATCACACTGATCCCAATCAGTGGAATACTTACCAGACCCAATACTAATACCAACTGGAGGGCGGAGAGGGGGGCTTGAAAATGAGGCAAGCAAAATGACTTATCTGACAGGCCAGCAAGCAAGCAAATGCAATGCGAACCATGGGGCGCCCCCCCAGCAGAGAGCTCAAAAGTCCCCCCTGAGCCATGACGTGAGGCGACAGCTGATCAGCATTGAACTGACTTTAACCTTGCCTAAATTACATTTAGCCACATGGCCTAAGTAAGCACACCTGCACCAGTACATATAAAATAACAAAAATTGGGAAAATTCAGCATGACTGAAATTCAAACTTTTCACATTAACTTTTCAGTTAAACTCTCTATGGTAGAAAAGAATTTGATGTTAGACAAAACTGCATGTAATGCCTGAAGAAGCTTCTGGGAGGAAAAACTAGACTGACAATAACATTAAGAAGTGCTAGTCAAGCCTATTTTTATGAGCCCAGTACAACATTTGGAAAGTCCTTCACAGGTGTTCAGTTCAGTACGGTGTAGGTAACACTAACAGCACAAAATTTGAAGGACAGACTTTCGCACTGTTAATTATCATCCTCACCCTTTTTTTCCTCTGCTTTATCTGCATCACCAACAAACCTGCAACAACAGACACAAAAAGCATCATAGCATCACTGATTATTCTTTTATTTGTCGTCTGTATAACTGACACCTCTCATAAGTGGGTAATGGAAGTGAATAAATGATATGAAATTCATATATTTCAACTGTGGATGAAAGAATAATGAGAGAACATTGTGGTTATGTACATAACTTAAGCAGCTGCAAAAAGATTTGCATTTTTTAACTGCAATCTGGTCTAGCATTGATTAATTAATGGATTTTATGACTGTTATGAATCATTAACCCTTTCAGCCCAAAGAGTGATCAGTATCAAATTTCTCCTTGTAATATCAATGCTTATTCAACCTCTGAGGATATGATCACCAAGGGTAAAGTTTCTTGATATTTTAATAACTTCTCCCCAGTACTTTTATAAGAAAAGTATAGGGCAAGATAGGAGAATTTTTTTTTTTTTGATATTAAGGTTTATTAAGGGCAGTGCCTACTTTTGTTACTGCGCATACGTTCTGCGCATCTTGAGATACTGGGGTTTCCTATGGGTGGTGCCTACTAACACAGGGATATTTTCTTTACGGTTTAAAACTATGCGGAGAAAGCAGAACTTAGCAAGTGTCCATGGTATCCAAAAAGAAATTTGGGGGTAACCATGCACTTTTCAGAGATAATAAAGCTTTAATTTTGAAAAAACGCCATACATTGCTTTGTATTTTACTGCTTTTTAGAATGATTGTTGCTTAATTATCTCTAAAAAATGTGTGGTTAGCCCCAATTTTCGTTTGGATTTCAACAGCCCTTGCTAAGATCTGCTTTCCCTGCATAGTCATTAACCGCGGAAAAATACTTCAGTATTAGTAGGCACCATCCTTAAGGGTTAAAGCAGCTGAAGATGCCAACCTGTCAGCACTTGTGCTGGCTCCCCCCATAACACTTGGATCCAAAGCATAACCTGTTGACATTCAGTAAGAGAAAGCAATTTGTTAAGAAAGCCTTGTTTGATGCAAGCTTTGAACACGTATTAAATAAAGTCTTACAAGAATTATTGAGTTGGAAACCAAGGTTAAAATCAAAAACAATGAAGCGTTTAAATGCTCACCATAGCTGGTAAAAGTTCTTCTCTGTGTTTCAAATGTAAAGTCACTCAGGTGAGCTGGTTCAATATACCCTGCAGCCAAAAAACAAATAAAGGAATTATTATTCCTGTGGGCAATAATAGTTTATTATTAATTATTAATAATAAACAAACTTGTGTGAGCAAAGAAACAATGACAGTTGGCAGTAAAGTGTTTGCAAAAAATTAAGCTGGGTCTATCCTCCCAAAGTTTGGTCTACATCTCCTTTGTGTACAGGCAATCCAGCATAGGAGAAATTTTGTTATTAAACCCGTGTTGTTTCAATGTATACATACATCATGAAAATTAATGCAAGAGAGAGAATTTAGAAAAAATTGAAATCAAATTAAGACTAAAGCAAATAACTTAAAGCTTCTGGAGATTTAAAGTACTATATACAGCTATTTCAATTAACATTGTCGGATTAAAATCAAGCTTAAAGACAAGACCGCAATGTTTTGTGGGATTATTTTTTATGAATTATTTCATCAAAATCATCCCTGCACGTGCAGGTCATTGCACTGCTAATTACAACCTATTGTTTTCTCCAGGGATGACTGATTTTGATGAATTTATTCATAAAAAATCCCACGTAAACTTTCGGTCTTGTCTTTTAGCTTCATGCTTTGAACCGACAAGGTTAATTGAAAAAGCTGTATATACAGAGATGTACTGATTTCAGATAAACATAAAAAAAATATGATTTCAATCAAACAGAAATCAAATTACCTGCAAGGGTGTTCTTTGGAGCACTCTGTTGTCTTGTTTTAAAAGGGTTTGATGGTCCAACCTGGATAGTAAATAAAATTGGACTACATTGCTCATGGTTTATTTTAGGCTAGCTAATGGTCCAGTATTACCCAGAATATCTTATATCTTTTCAAGTACAGTCAACTCCCTTTATTGTGGACACCCTCGGGACCACGAGTTAGTGTCCTTAGTAGTGAGAGTCCGTAATAGCGGGAATTTATTTAAGTCAAACGTCTGCAATTCATTTTTGCCGGGGATTTAGCTGCTGTCCGTATTATCGAGGTGTCCGTAATAGCGAGGTGTCCGCAAGGCGAGAGTTGACTGTATGTGTGTTTTCAAGCCACAACAAGCAATAAAGTGATGGCTGTTTAAGATTTGAAGTGAAAGTATTTAGATTCTTACTGTCAGTAGTCACTATCTTGTTTGATTATGAAAGCTATCAGTGCTGATGAACCTGCAATGAATGAATTTCACTTCACAGTCACTTCAACTCAAACTGTTACCCCTCTTCCTTAAGATGTCTTCTGTATACACAGTACCTGCAACTTGCAGAAGGTGAAACTTTGTCCACGAGATGAAATATGCAAAGAACTTTACTTTGACCTGATAAAACTGCAAGTTGAAATTCATTCACAGCAAGTTGTACAGCTGTAACTGTGTCTCAGTTCATTGTAAGGTGGCAGAACGCTGAATGGGAGATCAGAGTTCTAACTTAAACTGGACCAACACCCAGGGTCTTACAGTAACAAAGGAAGAATGTGCTGTCTTAAGGGAGCAGTATCACCTATTTTTTTGTGTCACTTTGAAAAGCCAAAAATATATTTAAGTCAATGGAATCATCAAAAGATAGGTTCAGTTTTGTTAACAATAACCCTACTAGTGCACAGAAACTACTATTAGTTATGCTTGGCTGCAAATGGCTTGGATGGAAATGGATTGCAACTTGAAAAATTTGCCACTTTTTTCAAGTTCTTCCTATGTATTGTACAAAAGTCATTTAAACCTGATTACAAATTGTTTTTTTTTTCTCAAAGAAATCCCCCAATATTTTCTTCCTGGTGCTCTAATAGCAATTTCATGTTAGAAAAAAAGGTTCTTTGTCCAAAATTTGAACAGCAAAATGCAGAAAAATCTCTGTGACGGTACCCCTTTAAATGCTACATGTATGACATCTGCAAAGTGGTTAGACCTTCACATGGTTCAGATGATCAGAAAGAAATGGTGACCTTGAGTCTCTAAACTAGAGTCGTAAGAGAACCACCAAGGTTGTAATGAACCCTTGCTTAGACCACCCTCAACGACAGCATGTGGTCAGCTTGGTGTATGATTTCTCTGGAATCAAGTTGGTTTATAATAACACACTGTTTTGAATCGAACTAAACATTCTTCTATCTCAGGTGAAAACTTAATTTTTGAGCTTGCAGTAGTAAAGGCAAAAGATCTCATGTATTGGGTAGTTACCTGAGGGCTGAACATTTCCTCATAACGTGGATTGTAGGTGACTTCTTTTGCTGTAGGATCCACCTGCCTTATGACACCAACATCTTCCTGAGTAACAGGGCAGCAATAACAAATTTAGAATGCTGTAATAAATATTCATTTTATGATAAACACTGAGCAGTCTTGCTGCTAACAGGGCCTGAGGTGCTCTCAATGAAAACAAGTTTGACTGTTTTGAAAGTGAATACATGCAAATACATACATTTGAACTGTGGAAGAAAGAATGAAGGCTTAAGATTGCAGAATACCCGTCCCACCAAATATCTAACTTAAAAAACTGCAAAACCTGCTACCGCAGTCCTGCAGTCATCTAATTTGCATCCACTACGGGACTGCGGACCGGGGTAGCACTCCAGTTTATACATTCCTCATTCTTTGATCCATCCACTACGGGACTGCGGACCACGCTAGCCCTCCAGTTTAATACTTAGATCAGTTAATTATTCATCTGTTGAGTGTGGTAGCACGGACCACGGGTTTCAGAGTAATGCACCTTGCGAGTTGACGGGTATTCTTCAATTGCTCCAGAATAAATAAGTGAATGATCATCGTAGTTATGTTCCCAACTTAAGGTTACCCGGTACCTTCAGGGGTGTCTTCAGAGGTGTCTCGCGTCCAAGCGATGTAGCGCGTCCGGTTTAAACTGTAGATACCTGAACCGTTATATATACTTAAAGCTTATAGAGCTGGCTATCCAACTAAACCAAGAATTTTGAAATAAAATGAATTGCCGAATTTTTAGCGCTGTTTTCTCGCAAAAAAAAATTTTCGCTTGGAGGAGCCACTTCAAAGAGCTAAAACTCAAAAGGAATTCGTTCGTTTGCCTTCAAATTTTGACAGTAGCTAGCTTAACATATTAACAACAAAACGGTGTCTGCAAATTTTTTCTTTTGAAATATTTTTTCTCCGAGAGCGATTTTTGTATGATTACTCCACATTTTTTTCATCTTATTTCGAAAATGCTCTATAACTTTTCACTGCGATTGAATATGGCGAAACGCAGACACGCTCTTTTAGCGCTTTGGGTCCAGAAACTGAGGAGCCAATTAAATTAGCAAAAAACAAAATTCACTTTGACTTGTAGCTTTAAAAAGGTGATTCGGACGCTCGCAATTAGAGGTCGTGAAAAATTCGACAATTTATTTTATTTCAAAATTCTTGGTATGGTTTGATAGTCAGCTCTATAAGCTTTAATTTGATATAGGGGTTTAGGTATCTACAGTTTAAACTGGACCACTACATCGCTTAAACGCGAGACACCTCTGAAGGTCCTGGGTAGCCTTAAGCAATTGTGAAAAGAAAGCCTGAAAGTCTCAAACATAATTGCGATGAACATTACCTTATTTATTTTGACTATTTTGCTTCTAACTACATGTAGTAAGCTAACCATAACGTAACTTTTATTTATACACAATCGGTTTTAAAGTACATAACAGCGAGGCACTTTTGGACTTCGGAGGGAAAAGCACTATAGAAATTGAACCATTATCATTATTATTACAGAATACGATTCTAATACTAAAGTAATGCTAATACTAAGGTTATATATGTAAGCTTTAGTCTTTTACAGTCTAATAGCTACATGTAGTCAGTATAATTTGTCAGTTTATCAACACAGCGTAAAGCTTAATCGTATGAAAAGTTGAGATTGCAGAACCAACCTTCGCAGTGACCTCCGGTGCACTTTTGAGTTGAATCTTTGATTGCAGTTGTGAAATTGAGACTTTAGAGCTAAGATGGGTGGTATGATCTGGCGTAATTTCTTCTTCAGTGTTTTCATTCTCCTCAGAATCGCTATCATCGCCATAAGCCGCAAGTGCGTGTATTGCCGCCATCTTGTTTGAAATTGGCCAGGTCACCAAGTCTGACAAATATTTTTTGGCAGGAGAGAAACTGGGAGCGAGGATGCATAATTTGCTAAAACTGACGCTAAAACTAAACCCAACAACAACCACTGTTTATTGACTTCTTTGGTATTTGACAAGTTCTAACAAATTAGCGACTTTTTCTGAAATCTATTTGGGAAACGATTACCATGACAACTATGATTTGACAAAGGCAAATTTTCGCATGAGAGCCTTTGCTTTTTCTATTTTGTCGCCGATACATATTTATACGAGGGACTCGAACCTACGTATACCAACCCTTCGTCGCCTGACCAACTCAAATTATTCCGTAAGTGTTTTGTTATTAGTTTTTCAAGTCCATTCGTTATTCTTTCCTCAGTTCAGCTTTTTAATAATTATTAGCCAAGCCCTTAAGCTTAATAGCATTTCTGTTTATGGTTTCCGTATAAACCAGGGGTATGAACGTAATCATTTTTATACAAATTCCTCATCCTTCCTGGACTCATAAATATTTTTAGTGCATATGCAGCAAACTACTTCACAACAACAACAATTACAATGTTAACTGTTATGCAGGAGAGCAAAGTATTCTCTCAGTAAATCCTAAAAAAACCGTTTCAATAGATCTGACATTCTAAGCTACATGATTATGTGAAGCTGGGAGTCTAAAAAATACCACGACATTGTGCATGTGTACACGGTAGGTAAACTTTCAGGACGGGATCGGCTATTTATCAAGTTACGATAATTTTCTTCACGCTCAAAATGATATTTGCATACTGAGTTTTAAGTGTAAATATATGAAACATATATTTTGAACTGCGGATGAAAGATCAAATAGAAGAAAGATCCTCGCAGTTATTACGCAACTTAAGCAGTTGCAATAATAAAGCCCGAAAAAAGTTTAGGCTTGAACGGGATTCGAACCCATGACCTCTGCGATGCCGGTGCAGTGCTCTACCAAGTGAGTTATCAAGCCAACTGCTGGTCATAATTTACCCTTGAAGGGTAAGCCTGAATTTTCTTTTCGTAATAACTGCGAGGATCTTATTTCTTCTATTTAATCTTTCATCCGCAAGTCAAAATATATGTTTCATATACTGACATTTATTTATTCATCCTTCACGGGTATATTACGAACTCACAATATTATCAGCTCCCATTTGGGAGTTGGCAAACATACTGAATACATTTTATTCACCTGATGAGGCACATATGATCGAGGCGAACCGGTTTGCGAACAGTTTACGCCGCTAAGTCTCACTGTCAATCTCAAGTTAAATTCTATTTATCAAGAAAGCCATGCGTAAACTGAATTCAGAGAAAACTGAAGGCTAACTTACGATAAAACTGACTTCAAACATATCCTGGAGTAATAAATGGGAAAAAATGTGATATTTCATAGGAACCAGTATACAGAAATAAATTTAACAACTATCTTTGACAAATTCGCATAGCCTTTGTACAGCCGCCCCCTCCCGTCAGGAAAAATCGGGGAGAGTCCCTTTTCTAAGTGCAACAAAGGAAATAGGAGACGTCTGTACGCAGGCTAAATTCGCACAACTAACCAGTAAATATAGAGCTGTAACCGGGATAAGACATTTTGAAGTAAAAAGCGTTCTCTGCTTAAAAGATTAAAACATAAGCTTTCGGCTATCAGTCTTTAGCATACCTCAGTGAACGACTATCGCGTAACGCGCAATCTGATTGGCTACACAAGTGCCGCCTATCGATCGATAGACGGCAGTTTGTCAGAGCGCGCGCGATTTAGCATGCATCATTGCACAAGTATATCAAAATTTATGAAATATAAAGATTTTTTTGCTTCATAGATCGATCACTGAGGTATGCTAAAACAATTAGACGGCTCGCTCTCGGTTTCTATCGCATTGGATAGTTGGCTCGGGTCGGGCTTCGCCCCTCGCCAACTATCAGCCGATAGAAACCTCGAGCTCGCCGTCTAATTGTTATAGCCTTTAACGAATGAAAAATGTGGCGCGCAAACGGAAAAATATACGAAGAGGGTACGAAAATTTGAGAATAAAGAAGTGTGATTCTAGGAGATTCTACGTAGGAGAAACCGGAAGATGTTTCCAAACCCGAAAAAAGGAACATCAACGAAACTTGAAGAACTATTCAAATGGCTCTAATGTTGCCAACCATGCGTGGAAAAACAACAATCATTCCATTGATTTCGATAATGCTTGTGTCATAGACAAAGGCAAATACCGAGTTCGAAAAACACTAGATTCCTGGCACACAACAAAAAGCGTCGACGCTGATAAAAACTCAAAACCGTTGCCTAGGCAATACTCCATTTTATTGTAATTAGTACTCATTTAAATTTCTATCTTCTAGGTTTTTTCACATTTCTTTATTCTCAAATTTTCGCACCCTCTTCGTATATATTCCCGTTTGCGTGCCACATTTTTCATTCATTAAAGGCTATATCTTATTATTTTAAGTATTTGTGTTTGTTTCTGTCAAGGTTGTCACAAATCCATGCTAACATTAGACAGAAATGTGTGCAAGAAGAACTTGCCAGGGTTTATGCCAACGATAGTGATGGGAGGCGTTTGTGTTGTATTAAAGCCAAGAATCAAATTTTATTTAAATGAAGCAAAATGGGACGAAATTAGAAAATTAAAATCGAAGGGAGATAATGAACATGGAACGTAAACTGAGCGCGAAAGACTTCTCTGCATGCAGTTATAGCAAAATGACGTGTCAACATTGCAAGAAAAACTGGAAAACAACAAACAAGCAAAGTCGCCTCTTTGGAGTACAACCAATCCTTTTCAGTAATCCTTTTGAATTCTTGCTTCAACAGAAAGATTTCAACGTTTTGTCGCGCCGGATCGGGGCAAATGATTTCAGTTTCAGGTTACCGTGGTCAGAGATAGGAAAATTCAAAAGTCAGATTGTAGGATTTTCAAAATACCTCCCGCTCACAAACAAAGAGAGAGAGAAAAAAAGAAAAGTACTTACTATCTCTGCTTCCACAAAGTGCACCGATCCGATTGAAAAGGAAAAATACTCTGTCTTTACGGCTGGCATTTCGTCAGTCGCTGTATTTTACGTTGAACTTTGCTTATTCATCGCATGCGTTTTCGTTTTCTTTCTCTCTCACTTTTTCTTCGATCCACGTTTGTCGACATATTCAACCGGTAGATAAATTTATAGCTTTCTTCAAAATTTCCCTTTGTTTTTTTAAAATGCAGTTGACCATGCAACTTCCCGCCGAAAAAAAAAAATGGGTTGCCGTATAGGGTTAACTTGAGTGTTACAATGGCTTACATAGGG
This sequence comes from Pavona decussata, assembly GCF_977016875.1. NCBI lineage: Eukaryota > Metazoa > Cnidaria > Anthozoa > Scleractinia > Agariciidae > Pavona > Pavona decussata. The sequence goes on along the minus strand of NW_028145827.1, from coordinate 1,045,253 downwards.
GGGCGGACGTACGTACGGACAGACGGAAGTGACGTCATAGCCTAACCAAAATTTTTGCGCATTTATGGGTTTATCAATTTCTCTTATCAATGGGGCTCCGCGCGCGGAGCTCCGCTATTATTCCACTCATTGTAACACTGCCCAAATATGGTCAAAGTGCCCTGAATATTCATCGTCCGTAGTCAACAGGGCCCAGTTGTTCAAAGCCCGCTTGAGCTAATCCTGGATTACCGTGAACTTTGATTCGAGTTTAATAACTACTCAATAAAAATTCTTCTAAAAGAGTTTTGGCTCTCAGTTTGGACTTAGACTTTACTTTACCTTTAGCTTGAAATTAGCTTTGAAACACTTATAAAGAGCGAGATGAAAACCTCGTTTAACTTTTAATCGTAGATTAGCGTTAATCGGCTTTCGAACAACCCGCCCCAGATATCTGCGATATTCGTAATTTCGTGTAGGGAGGAGAATGGTAATGGAAATGGTAAATGGTAAAATTAAGATCATCTCCATTCTTTCTGCAATAAAACTGTGCTTTTTTTTATCAATGTGTTGAATAATAAAACAATTATCCTGCTCGATCTTGCGGAATATCCCCTGATTTTAGCCAACTCGGCCTACGGCCTCGTCAGCTAAATATCAGGCGATATTCCGCGCGATTTCGCAGGATAATTGTAAAATGGCTGGTGTTTCTAGCCGATATTACGCGATCAGTAAAGGACAGGATTTTTCCGTAATACCCAAGCCGGGTGCGCTTGGTATGAATCAAATAACCCCAAGATGCTGAAATGTGCACCAATTAAAGACAAACAAAACTAGAGTGGAAGTTTTCTGACTGATTGATGTTCAACTGGTAACAATTTTTACATCTAAGGTGACAAATCTCACTTGCAAAGCAAGCCTCAAAAACACGTTCTGACAATCAGATCTTCCCCAGCACGAAAACTAATATACTACGAAAGACCGGACAGGGTGTCCGCTTCTTTTCCGAGTTATCTGGTATCAACGAAAACGTCATGTTCCTTCAATTTAGGGAGCTATAAAATCGAAATAAATTCATTTCAGTTTCAGTTTATTGATTTTTCACATAAATTTTTCAATCACTGCTACAATCACCGACGGCGGGCTTTTGTATGGCGGAAGCAGCGTCTGAAGTTTCTTTGATATCATTATAGTATATAAGCTGAAAAATAATATTTCTACAGCTGGCTCCTGGTCTAATTTGTTACTGAAGTCTTGGTTTGCTTGTCGTCAGCTCCTCCTTCTCGGCAGAGTTTCCTACTAAAAAAAAAAAAAAGGAAAGAAAACGGAGAAAACTCGGTAACTGGAAAGAAACGGAACTGTGAAAAAAAGTGGGAGGGAGTTCCCAACGCTTCTTATTTTTCATTTTCTCCATTTCCGCTAAAGCGCTCTTTTCAGTCAAAGGATAAAGTCATCGACTCGCATCCGATCGGCGCAAGGAACGCTTATCCAAAAGAAGACTAACCTGACCAAGAAGTTTATGCCGGAGGCTTTGGAAAGCATACCAAAGGCCAACAATGAAAGGAAAAAAATCGCGAATCACTTTCGAAAGCAATTATAATGGGAAAGAACTCTGCTACGTATAGGTTTCTTTAATTTCGTTGGAACTGCTAATGTAAATTCGCGAATCGGGATGGCAAGAAAGTATCGTGTCGGATTCAGTTCGTAGTAAACATTGATTTACTTTGAGGAAAAGCGCTCATCATTAGCAACCAATTTTGACCTTCGTTTTCTCCTCTTCACGCTCGAGAAAAGTCTTCATTTTTTGTATTTATGCTCATGATAAAGGTGAGTTTACTTCGACAAACGTGCTTCATGTAGGAGCTGTCTATTTCTTATTTAGAACAATGAAAACTCCCGTCCAATTGATTTTCGCATATATATGAATTAATAATTTTCTCATATTTTTGGGGTTATAAGGCGAATCTATCCTTCACGCTTCGGCAAAAAGCTGTAAATCACACGAATTCGGGTTTGAGTTGTTTTTAACTCGTGAATTGCGCATGTACAACGAACGAGTTATCGTAATGAACGAAAATGTTACTCACTCGGTCGGTCTCTCGATGGACTGTAAACTTTCACTAAATAAAATACACATTTTTCAGTGGAGTTCACTCGACCGCCGAAAAAGGGTATGTTTGGGATTTTGAGAATGTCAATTCGATGAACTGCACAAGCTCTCGAACGATTAAACCGAAGTACGGACTTCACATGGATTTTTAAATACTATAAAATCGTGGAGAACGCTACATTACAATAAATGTTCAATATTACCTCTCAGTCTGAAAAAAAAAAGCAGACTGGGAAAAAATGAACACAGAATACGTCCTCTCCTGGGAGTCGATCCCGGGACGTACATATTACAACTGGCCCGAGGGCTAGCACGACACCGACCCAGCTGATTAGGAAGGCCACATGGCGGTGTTTCTTTGTTATATTAGCGAACACCTCTAGACATGAAAATCAAAGAAGCAAATAACGTTACACTTAATCCGAAATTAAATATCATTTCATTCACCTGTCCAATTCACGAGTTCGCTCACAGAGCGCTTTGATTCGTTCTAAGATACTGTGTGCCCTGAGTACGGAAAGGTCTTGATTTGAAGTTTCAATCGGAGCAACTTACCGCATTTTTTCGACCTTTTCGCAACCGAATAGAATCAATGTTATCAGTATGGCGTAAAATCAAAGTGCAGCGTTAGTTTTTGCAGATCAGTGCAGGCCAAAATATAAACTTCTTTAATATCAACCTCCCTTTCTCGGGCTAAGCTTGCACTAGCTCAGACTATTTGTCCTCGATCGGTTTTATACCGACCATATTTCGCTCCAGAGTACTGTCGCAACCTCCAGCCGTTTCTGCAGACTACTTGATATACAAGTACTGTGATGTTTTGTCCGTATTTCTGTCGGATAACAGGAAAAATATATATATGAAGGTGGTGTTTCAAGTATAAAAAATTATTTAAATTAAATTTAACAATTATTCTCTCAAGCAAAGTAAATGTTGGTGATTGTTCACCGAGATCGAACTCTAGGTAAATATTCAGCGATATTTACTCAGTCCTTTATGTTGCCATTAGGCTGCTAGCTTGTTTAATCACACGGGTAGAAACAATTTCCTCAGGAGAGCAATTTCCCGCAGCAAATATGTTTGTTTTCGTTACCTGAAATAATTGCAGATTAAAAACTCCACACCGTCTCGGGAATTATCCATTTACTGTTATAAGTTTTGTTAATTTGAGCCTGAATTGAACGCGAAGAACAAAAAATGATGCCTCTTTTGCCCTCTTGGTACCGGTGGAAGGTTTAATTTCTGCTAAACCAAATTCAATGTTCCATTAAAACATTTTCCGTCTTTATTTGCTCCAAGTAAGGTAAACATTAATATATAATGCGATGGCCTTGTTCAGAAGCAAAATAAGGAAATTTACAACGAATTTACGACGATTTATCACCGGATATTTCACCGGCCTCTGCAATGATACCTTGTTCTGCACTTCTCTACTATCTTAACTTGCAATGTTTTCTTTTAACATCGCGCCGTTACTGGCTTCAAAGTTACCGCAGAGGAAAGTAAAGTGACGTCCCCTGATGAACATGAATTAATTCTTGACAGTGCTAATGCTTTTATATTACCGGTAATTACCTTACAATAAAAGTTTTGAAAAGGGCCGAGAATCTCCACTCCTCAGAGGATTTGTTGATTTGCAGAACACGCGACCAAATTGAGGTCTTTCAAGGTAAGTTATCTAAAAATCCAACAAAAAAAGCATTTTTTTAATTCGAGACATTGATAGAATACTCTAACAAAAACAAATCTGCACTGCCAGTATTAATAGAGTATTTTTTGTGCTATGTAGATGGCCGCTAAACAAATGAATAACCCGTCCAAAAACTTCAGCAGAATTTCCCTACGTAAAAAAGATGAACTTCTTATGTGGCGTAAAATTTTCAGGTTACGCCCGTATTTCAAATACGATTTGATATGAAAAGAACAATTTTCCTCAACAATAGCCCAGTCCTATTTCACGCATGAAACAACAAATACGAGTTGGTAAAACGAGTTCGTATACTAGTGTACAATGTCATCCTGAGTTGTGCACCATCTCTCCCGGAGAGATGACACACAACTCGGGACGGTGAGTGTATACAAATACTGTGAAATGAACAGTATATGTTTGCGTGCTTACACTTGTGTCTACTGAAGCCAGATACAAGTGTATAACTCCCTGATAATTTCTTGGCATAGCCTTACTTAGCCTAGAAAGGAGCTGTCGCTGTAACGGATTTTCTATTATAGTGATGCCGTTCTATGGAACACCGTGCCTTGAAATCTGAGACAGTGGGGTTTTGAAAAAGGAGGCAAAAGCGCACCTTTCTTCTTTAGTCTCTTTCGGCTCCCACACGGCAATCACAAAAAAACAGTTTACTTTTTACCATCTTTTATTCTTTTATTTACCTTTTTACTATACACACACTGATCCCGGCCTATAAGATCCTTGTATATCATACCACTTCTTAAAATCTCTACAAAGTGACTGTGTACGGGCTGTGTAACGGACCGTATGTCGATCATTTTATACAGCGATTATATGATGCTGTTGCTATGGCACTATTAAGCTAACTTAGAATTGCAAAAGAAGGCAAAAAAAAAAAAAAAAAAAAAAAAAAAAAAAACACTCAAAGCAAATTATGCTGACTTGTTCCAAAAATAGAATAAAATAATTTTTCGGGTTTCTAAGTCGCATGAACACAGAATTTGTACCACTTGCGGTACCCTCTATAACATTGAAGCACCGCGTACCGTAATAATAAAGTTTATTTTTATTTAAAATGACAATGTTAGTGTACACATCTTTTACCACTGTACAACCTTAACCTCCTTGAATTCGATCCCCAAACGCACTGAAGTATATATTCGAAACTGAATTTCATATTTGCCTTGACTAGCACTGAATTTAACCGAAAAGATTCAGTAACGTGTCCACTCCAATTCGATTTTTTTCTCGCTCTTTAGACCCTTTGAAAAGGAGATGACTATATTGTGAAGGCGTCACCGTGGCAACCCATTTTCGACTAAATCCCCAGGAGTGGTGAGCCGAGAAGCTATCAGGTTTTTTAATTTCGGTTAATTTGCTCAGTTTCGTTTGTGATTACGTTGAGAAACTTGACAAAATCTCATCAAATTCTACAAAAAGCTGTTAACATTCATTCAGTTATCAGGTGAACATCAACAGATTAGAAATTAATTGTTTTTATAAAGACAAGTCATAGTGATGATAATGAAAACACATGTAAACTGCGGGTTTGAAATAACCCGAAGAAAAGATTCTCGCAGATTAATTAGAAGGCACACCCATGCAATTAATTTGACTGCAAATTCCTAGCAAATACAGCCTGCAAATGTTATGGTTCCAACAATATTTGGGCTCCGACATGCACCTTCGGCAAAACTGTAATTAAAAGGTCGTTAGGTAGATTGCTCTGAAAAAATTATAATATGTAATTTAAAATGATCAGGAAACTACAGGAGTAAGGAGTGATGAGGAGAGTTACTCCCATAAAACCTTCGCCGTTTTTCATTTTATTTTCGGAAATTTGATTTTACGTACCATTTTGCAGGTACTTTTCAGATCTAAAATCCGGGGTTTTTTTAACAAACCAATAGAGAGAATCATACTTTATTTGAGAACAAGAGAACCAAATTATCTACTTTTTGTCTAAAACAGCTGCAAATCAAATATAGATACCTTGAAACGTCACGGCCAAGCAACATAGCTAGCGCTAAAGAACGCGAGGGAACTTCAGGAAATTGCGGTTCAACTTTGCTCACTCATATGCACTCAGTGATTAATCGTTTACTTATTTATGACTGAAACAGTTGGGGGTTGAAAGAGGCGTCAATATACGCCGTTACTTTCTAAAGCAACTGTGGTGTTGCGTCGGTTGGGAGTACACACGAATGTTTGGTTTATCAACAGAGTTGATAGCTAAAGGTAAATTGGCCACCGTAAACAGATTCGAGCGTTGACCTTTCGAGCGTTTGTCCTTCATCAGAGCTCTGACGAAAGGCTAATGCTCGAAATGTCAACACTCGAATCTCTTTACGGTGGCCAATTTACCTTTAGCTATCAACTCTGTTGATAAACCAAACATTCGTCAATATACGCAATTTGCACGTGCAGTCCAACTGACAACCCATGTACCCAGGGTAACCATATAATCTCTGTTTTCTTCCAGTTGGACCCTCTGACCATGATCCAGTTTTACCTGTTTGCATTCCTGTTTACTGCAGCAAGTGTGACGTCACAAGGAAAGTTGTTGCTCAAGTTGTCTTTGCTTAGCGAAATGAATAATGTTCCCAAGCTATCTTCGAAGATTACATAAATGGGACGTGCTTTCAAGACAAATTCCGGATACACACTCAATAAAAGTCCTCCCTTTGAAATTTTCAAATTTTCTTAAAGCCAAATTGTGGCTCCAATGTATGAGGAAAAAAACTCAGGTCTCTATGCATTGGTCACTTACTGGGGTTATACAAAAAAGATTCTTTTTTGGGAAGATAGTCTTTCTCTTCAGACATTATTACAGTAAATCAGCACTTTGCGTTTGTTTCATCTCCGAGTGCACTTTTACCAATAAGATAAAAGAAGAAAGAAAAAGCCTTTCTTTATAGCATTGCAGCCATAAGTATTAAAACGTGAAGAAACTTCTGCCTGTAATAAGCGGACCCCATATTAATCGTACAGCAGCACAAGTCCCATATTTTTTTCTCCCCCACATTTACTGTAAAAAGAACCTGTATTCAACTGATACTTCTATTAAGCGGACGCAGACACCTTAAACTGGACTCTTATGGCGATTTCTATTGTTAAAAACCTGCCAATAGGATGCATGTTTTTGTCCACGTTTTAAGAGATCGGTGATTTGTCTTTGCCGCCCAAAGATCTGTCACATCTTTATAGATACTGTTACGCTTTACATCTTCTAATAAAGCAAATGATCAAATACACTTGCGATGGGAATAAGGGTATTCCACACTTATCGTATAAATTTTGAGGAATATTAATATGACCCCTTTTGTTTATAACACCACGTTTAAGCCAACGAATAGCAAGAAGAACTGGGCAAACGAAGGAGCAATGGACAAAACAGAAACGCAAACGAACGCACAAACGGAACAACGAGCGAACGAACAACCGGATTAGTAAACGGATAGGCGAATGACCGAGTTAACGATTAAACGGTCCACCGAGCGCTCACCAGGGGCCCTTCGTTTGCTCATCTTAAAACTCTTTTGCAGAATTGTATTTCTAACAACATTCACCTTCTCCTAACTTTTAGATGTGAAATTCCAAACATGCAATATGGCTTGGAGAAAGATCGGATGTTTCAGAGATTTGGTTAATAGACAAAGGACCCTTCCAGAGCAGTTGGTCAACATCCGGGACATTAGAAGCAAGGTGTTTCAGCCACCCCGCCTGGACTGGACACGATTATCAGATTCCTGGCGCAGGTTCAGTCATTTTATCTTAACTTCACATGATATATTCTAACTTATCAGTGAAAGAAAGTTATTCAGTGTTATGTTGCTATTTTTTGCAGTCTCGCTTGCCAGTGTGCAAAGGCAACACGCGAAAAAGGTTACAAAGTGTTTGGCCTACAGTTTTATGGCGAGTGCTGGAGTGGGAAGAATGGGACCTATACCTATAACTTGTTTGGAAATGCGGTAGAAGAAAAATGCGTCATGGATTTGCAATTCAGTGGAAACAAAGTTGCATGGAAGCACTGTGATGTCTCCTCAAAGCAAGCGTGTGTCGGCATAGCGAGTACAAATTATGTCTACGTTTTAGAGGAGGGTATGTGTGTCAGATTCATGGTTGAAGCTTAGGCCCAGTTCAGACGCCGAACTTTTCATGAGCCGAACTTAACTCAAATTGAGGTCGGCCCAAATCACGAAAATCCCGCCTTTTGATTCAGACGCCGAACTTAACTAGCCGAACTTAATTTACTTGGATTTTGTTTTGCAAGTTATACACGTAATTCAGTCTCCGGACTGCGGGGTGTTTTTTTCCAATAAACAATTTTTACTGAAGCAAAATAAATCGAAATGTTGCTCTCTACGAGAGACTGTATTTGAAATACGTTATAATAATTTATGCATTAGGTTCGGCTCATGAAAAGTTCGACGTCTGAATCAAAGCTGTTCCAAAGGCGAAGTTCCCGGCTGGGCCGTTCCAAAATTGAATCAGCCGTTCTCAAGACGCCGAACTTTTCATGTACTTAATCCGAGGTATTAGGTTCGGCTCATGAAAAGTTCGGCGTCTGAACCGGGCCTTAGATGCTCTGTCTTATATGAAATGTTTTACCACTCTTTGTTTTTTGTTTCTGTCTCTGATTTTTTTTTTTTGCTTGATTAATTTCACAATGATATGATACAGGAGACCATTACCCGTAGCCTCTACCTCTCATTCTAAGTCGTGTAGTCAATCCTTTCCAGAAAGGATTTATTTATTTATTTCTGGTCCCCTGAAATCCGTTTCAAACGGGTTTCAGGGGACCTTTTGAACGCCCACAGTTCAAATATTCAATCAAAGAAAAGTAACGGCAATTAAACTGCGCCATAACTTTTGGCGGGAAAAGCTGTTCTAAAAATAAATTTACTTAGGAAAGGGTTGAATCAAGGAATTAATACAGAGGCGCCTAGGAATAGGCTCCTGTATGATGATTATGATGATGATGATGATGATGATGATGATGATGAGATGTTAACAGTTGGTGACGAAGACAAGGGCTTTCATTTAAGGTTCATTCTTTTGCGTGTAAACACGACTCAGTAAATGAACGAGAAAATGAATTCGCTAAAAAATATTCCTAACCATATAATTGCGCTTTTTCCAAGAATCGAGGACAGCCCATTATTAATTTACGCAGGCACAATTGACACAAATCACCTATAAATACACCAATCACGGTTGACCTGAGATGGTCATAAACAGGTTGCAGTTGTTAATTTTGTGATAAGTCAGGATTCATCATTCCATTTAATTCCACAATCGTGTTTGGAGTGCTTTGTCCGATAACTTCTTTATGTAGTGCAAAAGTCACCCGGTGACGGAGGATGGAGCAAGTGGGGAGACTGGACCCAGTGTGACAGGACGTGTGGTACTGGGAAACAGGACAGGGAGCGAACCTGTACAAATCCACCCCCAGACCCCCAGGGTAAGGACTGTGAGGGGCCTGCTGAGGAGAGCCAAAGTTGCAACTTGGTTAAATGCCGTAAGTATTTATTAAAGGTGCTGATTAATATGCGAACAACCCTTCGTTTCACGCAATAAGCTCCTTTCTATACATTAAAATTCAGCTTGACAATAGGACCAAACAGGGACAAACAAAGCAAATTTAAAACCCAGAATAGCCATATTTATTTATTTCTGTTGTTCCTATACTCTGGACCTCGATAACAAGTTTAATTTTAATATGCCGAAAGGAGCTGCTTATTCTGATCACGATATCCAAGCCGGCTTTTTCATCATCCCTGGTCGGAAGGGAAGGGAAGGACGAAAAAGGAAATGAACAACCCGCTCTCCACCCCCCCCCCCCCTCCTTTCCCTCAAAATTAGGTCTTTGCACCCTTGAGAGATGCCTTTTGGCTTGATTTTATTTTTCAAGTTTTCTCTCTAACTGCCGAATAAATGATCAGCTGCTAGCATCACGGCGAACGTCTTTCAAAGTACAAAATGTTTCATCCCCAATACATATATAATCAGTTGATATATTCTCTTTCAAAAAACTAATCAAAAAAATGTTTGAATTAAATGATTTATATTAATATATAAGTGATAGAATACTAAACTAAGCTCAATACATACATACCACAAGCAGAAGTTGACGATCCACTATCAAACCAATTTTTCTTTCCGCTTGGATATATTTGACGACTTTGAATTATAAATTTCAAAACCTGACATTCCTTATGGTATCTGAGTTTCCTTAACATCTAGCTTAATTAAGTGGGTTTTCCTAAACAGGGCCACGCGGCTTTTTAACGATTATGTAAGTTTTTTAACTCGATCTCAAACGTGGGAAAGTGAGAGAACAGGTTTCCTTAATTTAACTCTTATTTTAAACCATTTTGTCTAGTTCTCAAAAAATTAAAACTTAAATTGTGATTTTAATCAAGAGAACATCACAATGAAACTATTTTAATGAACTAATTATTGATAATCAAATTTGCCAAATAACCCTTAGGCAATTTATTTTATCTCTCAGTTAGTACGCGCCGTGTGATTGGTCAATTTTGCGAGCCATATTTTACTGTGCAGCTCGCTAAACTTCGATAGTTTCTTTTCCCGCGCTCTCGAGTAGGCTCAGAGATACAATAAATATCTTATTGACCTCGTTTTTTCAGTCCGTGCTGTAAGTTACAGATCCTCGTTTTTTCCGTTGATTTATGGCCCGCTTGCTTCACACTTGGGCCATAAATCAACGGGAAAAACCCGGTCCGTAACTTACAGTACGGACCTCGAGCCCGGTTAGTAAGAGGCATGTATTTTACTGTGAGATTGTATAAAATTCGAACCGAAAGACATTCTAAGTCTAAGTATCTGAAAATGGTTTCATATTAACTCTCCTTGTTTTTCTCTCATAAGAATCATACCTTCTCTGCTCTGTAATCCGTGTGGCCGTTTCATTGAAATGTATTGAATAATATAACCAACCAATTTATCCATATTGTTACAAGAGATTTTATTTGGTTAGTCTGTCTGTTTTGCGAAGGAAGCAGATAATATAAAAAGATTCAGGATCCATAATCAAGGATGGAGACTGTAAGCGTGGGGCCCACGCAAACCCCTGTGTTGTACCAAAAAATCTATTCAAGAAACAAAATGGCGCCACCCTTCACGTCATAAGCCCGAACAGATAAACGTACATTTGTGCGGGGTTACTACCTGATTATGGTTCCTAAAAAAAAAGTTAACAAAAAAAAAACCGACTTTCGGGCGTTCCTTTCTTACCCTAATTTACACGCTGTCACGTGACTTGGTAACAAACTGTTTTTGTCACCTGACCTAGTAACTGACTGTTTTCCATCTTAAAGCTATTGATGGTGGTTTTACTTCGTGGGAGCCCATCCCAGAATGCACCAAAACTTGTGGTGGTGGCTTTCAAAAGTTTGTTCGAACCTGCACCAATCCCCCTCCTCAGCACGGTGGAAACGATTGTCATGGGCCGAGGGAGAAGATTGGGGCTTGCAACGACTTCGCCTGTAAGTAAACACCAATTAAAACTTTATTAGATTCACTTTAAAGGACTCTTAACGCCGCAATATAAACTAAAAGTTACCAAAAGGGAGAAAAATTCAAGTGCTAGCGCACGATAAATACTACCTAAAAATTACACATATAACGTATGTGCCAAGAAGCCGGCTTTAAACACATTGTCAAGATCTAGAGATATTGTAATAACCTTTTCTCAAAATTCGTGCCGGATTGTATGACTTAATGTCAGTGGGCAGGAAATTTCAATTTTTTGCTTTGGAAACTTCTAATGTCATGCAAAAAACGTTTCAGTATCTAGTGGAAGTCGATAGAACTGCGGTGTAAGTTGAGGTCACTCAGTTTGGTTTGAGTTGTCTTAGATCTTTGAATTGTGCAGATTTATCAATTAGTTAGTCAGAGATGTCTTGTGATGTAGACAGTTATGAACCAACTCTGTATTTATCCAAAAGCAATTTTTTCACAACGGGAAATTATCACAGCCATTTGAAACGCTTGGAAATGTGATCGAATTGTTTCATGGATTCAAACAAGAACAACCACTCCTGCGAATTTTCAGACCTGACCGTGAGACAAAATGCATTCCAGAACATGTTAAGTAGGTCAAGATAGGCACATATTGAAAGTTGTACGCGTATTACTTGAAACTTTCAACTCTTATACTGTAGTTTATGTCTTTAGAAAATTCGAAGTTTTCATGTATAATTATTAAACAATTTTCTAATAACAACTCACTGTCTTTAATAGACTTTTGTATATGGAAACAAAAATCACTTTAGTAGAAGACTGTTTACTCCCTTCCTAGTCATATTGTCCTGTACGTTCAAGCAAGATAAGATAAGCCTTCATCCTCTCTTGCTTTACACAAACCCTGTAGTTTTTCTTTCCAATCAATATTCTGCAACTGACTCAGCACGTGTCTCTCGTTCCAGGCCCTACCCCATGTACCCGCGCCATTGATCTTGGAGTCATTCTGGACGCAACTAATAGCGTCGGAAGGGCAAATTTTGTCATAGCCAAACAGTTTGTTTTGGCTCTTGTCAACTCCATGAAGATCGCTCCAGGTGCAAGCCACTTGGGACTCATAGTATACAACATTCAAGCCACGATCATCATAAGATTTAACGAAACCGCTAAACAGGATCCTGCAGTTATCGAAGGCATTTTGAAAGCAACCACAAAGCTGCAAGGACGAACCTTTACCGACAGGGCGCTCCGTAAGGCTGGCGAGAAGCTGTTTACCGCAGAGGCTGGAGACAGACCCGTCAAACCGGATGTACTTGTTGTGCTGACTGATGGAAAAACTAATCCTAAAAGTGAGCCGTACGAAACAGCCGTTGAACCTCTTAAGGTATGTCTGTTGCACAACATGGACCGCGTCACCTCAGAAAAGAAGACGACTTCTCTCGCGACGTCAGCCTTCTCAGTTTTTGCCATTTTTAAAAACTAGTTACAATACATCCAACTTAACAATTCCTTTCAGAACTACTTCACTCTCTGATTTTCATAGTTTTTATTGTATCTGTCAGTTAGTACGCGGGGCGTGATTGGTCAATTTTACGGGCCGTATTACACCGTAGTACTGCCCACTCACTTTAACTAGTTTCCTTTCTGGCGCGCCCGATTAACCTCAGAGATATAATACATATCCTACTAACCTCGTTTTCTCGGTTCGTACTGTAAGTTACGGATCCTCTGTCTTTTCCCGTTGATTTATGGCCCGCGCGCTTTGCGATTGGTCCATAAATCAACGGGAAAAAAATCGGTCCGTAAGTTACAGTCTCGGACCGAGAAAACGAGGTTAGTATGAGGTGTTGACTAGCAGAAATCAAAGATAAGTGTGAGACCGAGAATGCTGAGCTGGTACGCGTCGCCTGCATCATATTAGGGTGTAAGATACGTGAATTAACTAAGAAAATGGCTGTAATTTTTTGTGTGACTTTCTATATATATGTTATCAATCGTCGCGTTTGCTTGGACAGTAGGATGTTGTATTTACAATGAAAATGGTTTCCGATTTTTTTCATCTTGGTAACACAGATCTGTGCTGTTTTATAGATTAGTATTATGATGGCAAATGAGACATAAACCGCTTTCAGCTATACTACAAAAACATTTACAGCGTTTTAATTTTTATTTCTGTTCAGAATAACGGTGTCAAAGTCATCGCCGTCGGAGTTGGTACAAACATCTTGCCAGCGGAGTTGACAAGAATTGCCATGGGCAAAAAAGAGAACGTCGTGCAAGTGTCAGACTTTAAAAAGCTGTTTGTTGAGTTGCAGACAATTATAAACTCGTCTTGCCAATGAAATTGTAAGTTTCTGATACAAAATTTCCCTTTAATTTACTGCTATTTACAAAAGCAGTGTATATAAATGAAAATGCCATCATAGCATATTTCAGCAAATGCCGCGGATCAGTCAGCCTTGAGCTATGCCCAAACTGCGCGCGCAATTTTAGCTGCAATATTAAATTGAGGTGTAATTAAATGAAGGAAGATAACTTTGTAACACATTGTAACACCATTGCATTGTTACACCATTGCTTTCTCACCTTCATTGGCTCCTGATTGGTTACCGTATGCAGTGTTTTCACATGTCGTCACAACGGCCATGTTGGTGTCCCAAAACAAAGAAATGGCGACCATGTTGGTGTCCCAAACTAAACCTCTGGGTATTGAACTCTATTTTTATGCAAGTACTTTATTTTGTTTCAGTAAGCCAATATGGCCAGTAGTCACGTGAATGAAAACACTCTATAAACTTTAAGATTCTGATTTTGACATTTAAGTGTTTATATGGTCTAGCTCCTAATTATTTGATTGAATTAAGTAGCATCAAAAAGCAATCCAGATACTGGTTTTGGTTTGGTTCTCCATTGGTTGAGAGAGTGGTGCGAACTCTGCCAACAGTAAAACAAAACCAAAGTAAACACGAAATTACTTTCGACAAACTCTCAGGAAAAAAGCTCTAAAGAAGTTATTAGCTCCAAGTTTTTAAATTGTTTGGTTTCTCCTGTTTTAGGAAGAGAACCTGCAGCACAGCTAACACCTGCCATGAAGAAACAAATCCACTGATTAAACTGTAGTAAATCAATAAATATTGAAAGAAGTGAGATGATTAAAGTGGGGAAACTTGCTGTGACCGCTTGTCTTTGTTACTCAAACCTTACCTGTAAATCTAAATCGTTAGCACTACATCATTATCACGAAAAAGGCATGATTCAAGCCATGAGAATGAAGAGTAAAACATTAAGGAGACGTGAGTGAGATTATATTTGAGATTTCTGCGTTTCCGTACAGAGATACAGAGACTTGGAAATACAAGTCGCAAGCGTTTTCTGTTTAAATTAACACGCAAAACATCTACTGCGTTTTATTTTTTAAAAAAGGTTTTATTTTAAAAAATGCAAAAAAACTGCCTGGCGACTCAAAGCCAAAAACGTATAGGCTATCTGCAGCTGATCTCAAGCGACTTTACCAACAAAATCTTTGTGAGTTTGCAGTGATGTGAAAGTTCGCTCTGCGTTTCCCCAAATACAAACTGGAGACTGAAATTTGTAAGGGCTGTAGTTTTCGTGTACAATATCGGTCTCTTTTCGTGGTCAAAAAGAATGGAGCGCTTTCACGGCCGTGTTACCAGAAATCAACTCGCAAAAATATTCATTTTTCAAATGTCTTCATTAATATCTTGTTGCATTCTTGAATCATTATCTTCCAGAAGCTTTGGACAAGTTCTTATGAGATGACTTTTTGCGCCGCATTTGTGGCATGTTCGAAGGTCACGCTTTTCATACGGGCATTTTCTCATCCTGTGTCCATTTTCATTGCAGTTGTAGCACAGACTGGTGAATTTTCGCGCGCCTTTTTTCACGCGGCTTTTCCGACCCAGGTTCCCGCCACCAGGTGACGTCACAAATATAGCGATCTTTCCTTTGTCTGTGTTGACTATCTGAAATTGAACTTTTTCTCCTTCTACAAGACTACGGTATCCTTTGGATTTTATAGCGCTCTGTGAAAGAAAAACAACGAAAAGGGGATTTAAAATTATCATTACGCACAAATAAACTGTTCTGATTACGTTTCGTCCGGTTACCGGATCTCTTGTAGTAGAAATGCACTATGCCATGTACACTAGTTTACACTTTTTATAGCCTTTATTTTTTTAGCTATACACCGAATTCATAAAGATGGCCGCCGCACGGTATTGAGTCTGGGGCGGGTTAGGACAACACAGAGTCGAGGCATTTTAGGACAGACATGACATTTACGACCATTTACCACCAAATCCTTTCTTGATTTCACTCGATTCGCAGTGCGAAGAGCAGACTTCAGTTGTATCTTTAACTTTAAAGTATTTGCCTTCTTCTCTCGGTATTTTAGTAAGCCAGACATCTCTCAGCTTTCCTTTCGGTGGGAAACTAAAAAATCCTACCTTTTGCCCTTCTGGACTGACCATTCCTTTCTGATTGCACAATGGAACACAACAATTTACATAAGAATTAGATTTCTTCTCATCGGAAGCCATTGTTGATTCTAAGGCTGTCTTAAAATTGCCTCGCACTGGTGCTAGGTCCCAGTTTCAACTGCGTGGCGGCCATATTTATGAATTCGGTGTACACATGTATCTTATTTACCGTTATGTACGCTATGTAACAGTCTATGTTTACGTTCAAATTTAAACTTTAAAGAGCCGTTATTTTATCTCATTGTAACCCTTGCCCTAAAGAAGACTATTGGTACTAGTTTAAATATTGGCCCAAATAAATAAGCCCTTTACCGTAGTGTCAGCTCTGCAATCAGTTTGGTTTATAATTATCATACTTTCCTGATGGTGCGAGCCAGTCCAGGTAAGAGCAGTCCTGCGCATGCGCCGCTTATGATATGGTATTTTTAGCCGGCGGGGCATTCAGTGTTTATTGAGTTTTGACTGAAGTAAAAATTGTGGTGATAACTGATACCTATTGCTCAAGTTAGGTTGAGCCGGCGGTGAAAATACATGGCTTATTGTCCACGGACCTCGTGTGCAACCGAGTACCCTCCCATTTTAACTCTAGGGTTGTTCCAAGTTTTGCGCGGTTAAAGAAGCGTAAAATGGAGAAAACCCCACCGAAACTCTTGCTATGCAGGCTTGACAAGTTGATATGACTTCGAGGTAGGAGCCATATCACCCGGAACATATTCCGAGGGAAATCTTCCTTTCGGCCCTTCTACTCAGTCAACAAGTACTCATAACCACTGACCAAAGAGCCTGAGGGCTCTGCGTACGAGATTAGGGATCACCCAATAGGTGGAATTAATTAAATGTCATTTTAATGTGCCTTACCGGCGTTACTACAGGTAATTGAAAAACGGAAAATTTTGATTTCAAAGCTCTACGCGAACGTGTACGAAAATAAAACATACTGGTTCGGTTTTGCGGGCTCTCCAATGCAGAATGATCAGAGCCAGGACGAACGATCACGTGACTCGAAAAGGCTGAGCGTGAGCGGCGGCGAATGAAGGAGGCCTAAGAAATAAGATGAATTGCTTATAAATCTTCCTGGGGTAAGGCCCAGTCTCCCTAATTGGGCTGTCTCCTGAGCCGCCAAAAGGGAGGAGTTAACGTGTTAAAGCAAAATATAACGTACTATGTGAAATTGTGGTTTTTTTTCACATAGTACGTTATATCTTGTTTTTACCCTTTAACTTACTTTGTTCCTTTGATATAACAGGTCATTACAGTGATCCTATGTGAAAATATGGCTGATTCACTCAGTATGAATATTCCCTGCTATCTGTTTCAAAAGAGAGGAGGCCTGGGATAGAGAACGCTCTCAAGCAATAGTTGTCATAACAAGTGACGTCATGAGGTTATCGGAAGTTTTCGCCGGAAGAAACTCGAAGAAAAATGACCTCATCCGCCTTGCAGGATTAGAACATAAGGCTGCACAAATTTAATATTTCGATCGCCGGAGGCTTAAAAAAACGAATTCATTGTGCTTGTGTAGATATCAGCGGAAGACACAATATTGTATGAAACAAAGCAGCATAATTGATATTAGGACATTTTCTATTATTTTGAGTCGCGTGTTGGTACCACTAAAAGTATAATTGTTTGTCTCCCTTTCCCAAAAATATACATACATTTTTTTTGTGGTGATAATTCTTCAAAAAACCACATCTCGACATTTTTCAAATTTTCAGTTTTTCCAAACCTTTTGAAATAAATAATAAATGAATCAGGTTTGGTAATCTTTTAAGATAAGATTTTTCTGATGAATGCACGCTTCGAAACAAAACACTCCCGCTAATGAAAAACTTTTAGCTATTGTTTCTCTAAGTTTTATTGTTCGTATTGTGTTTTTCGTTCAATAGAAAGTGAATTGAATTAGCAAGGCTGATCATGGCCAGGTGCAACCCTATGAAGGAAAGACACAAACAAAGAAATGAAGAAATGAAACTGTCACATAACGAAATTAAAATTAACAGCGAGTATTCTAATGAATTTTCGAGGAAATCAACAGAGGATTCAAAAACGTGGTTAAAATCGCTTACGAGGAAAGTACGTGGCTTGTTTGCTTACGATGGCGGAGAAATCGCAAACCAAAACGTGACATATAACTGACAAATATCTTAGAAAATTTCACAAAAAGCAGGTTCTCTAATTAACGACATGCTACGGTCATAAATTTTGGCATTGAGCCAGTGACGATAAACTCTCTGCAACATAACATGTGGCAGAATTCCTGTAGAAAACGCGCAAAACGAACATATGTTTCTCTGAATAGCAAACCGATGTCAGAGAAACTGTCGACAATAATTGACATAGATGAATAATTAATATTTCAAGGTGCTTTCAAAACATAAAGAATGTGTTTGTAGAAGGACATGTAACGTAAGTAAAAATGCGTTCGCGATGCGAAATATAGAGACTTACAACAGAAAACATGCACGCTTTTATCTTAATCGCTGCAATATTCCAGACAATTTTGTACCTGATGAACGAAAATATCCTCTTGTGCATCGTCTGTTGTAATGAAACCGAATCCTTTCACGAGATTAAACCATTTTACCGAGCCTGTGATAAAGCTGCTTCGTTTCCTCCTTTCGTCCTCTGAGGAGAATAATTAAACACAAAACTACCTTTGTTAGTGCAAACTGGGTTAGAAAAAGAAACAACAATACAGTAGTGAATATTTCTTTTTAGCTCCTTTTTTTTTCGAAAACTAATTTTCTCACTGTATTATACATGCCTAGGATATTAAGAACAGTCTCATTTACACCAGAGTTCTAGAACTTTGTTAGGCGCAGTAAAATTAATACGAAATTGAAGGAACTGCGGCTTGGTTTCTTGATAATGATTCTGATTAAGAGCCAAAGAAAAACTATTCAAAACGAAACGCAGGGAAAGTGCAAGATGTAATTCTAGAACGTAAACAATGTGTGTAGATACCTGTCATTTGACCAAATCCCTTTGAGGCAAACTCTGAAGAGGGAATCAGCGTTGGTTTGCGCTAAACTTTTGGAGTTATTGTACAAATTTTCTTCGATGGCTAACCCTTAATTTGAATTTTTTTGCCTGATCACTCGTTGGGTTAAGCCTGGTAAACTAGCAAGTATTTTGTAATATCTTTCTATACAATACAGTCTATTTAATGCTGAGAAGTCTCTGGCAAATGCATCTCCGAGCCAATGGGAGGGCTTGAACTAGCTTCGTAATTGATCTTATTTTAGCGCCACCAAGAAAACTCTGTAAACAGTGATAAAAAAGAATAAGTGATTTATCTCGTGAGCTGTGAACGCTTCATTCCTATTGGCTTCATTAGATTCCGGTTTTGACCACGGAGCCACCAATTATTCAAAGTTCATTGATTACTTCCCCATACTTTTAAAGCGGTTTTGTCATCAAGCACAATATTTATTTTTATACAAAAATAGTTTGATTTCGATGTCAAAGTCCCAGCAAATAGAAAAAAAAAGCCATATGGTCAGTAAAACGATGGCAAGCGATTATGAAAGGCAGACTTTGTCCAATTCGAATGAAAACGAAAAAAGGCATTACAAGAAGCATGCAAGAAATCGTCGTCGTCTTCCTCCAAATAAATCAATAAGTACCTGAATTCATTAAGTCTTTAGTCCCTAGCTGTTCGGTCTGGCGCTATATACGATATTTGTATGTAAGTTTATTTTGTGAAGCCATAATGAATAAAATAAAATAAACAGGTGTTGTCTTCTTCATTTGCATGTCAATACCTAACGGCCTGGACCTGGACCAAACAATAGTTGGGGATGAGAGAAGGATCAGAGCTCGTGTGTTCAGTTTATATCCCAGCGGCCACCGTCGGTCCGGCCAAATGAGAACAACATTCCTCCAAAGTCCGCCGAAAACTGATCAATGTAAAAGAGAAACTTGCTTTAAAAGCTCGAGTCAAATTTCAACAGGTTTAAACACAATTACACCGCACGACGATAGCCGTAGATCGCTCGGAGCGTATGAGCCGGGTCGTTAGCTGTTTTGTCGAAGAACCATCAGTTTAATATTAGAGAGTTAAAATTCGCGTTTACGGCAAACGGCAATCATGAAATTCGCGTTGACGTTTTCCTGAAAAAACGAGTGTTTAGATTATACATGAAAATAGTGCAAAATAATTCTGACCTTTGATGCTAACGGAAAACAGCGATCGGCAAATGTGGGATAAACATGGTCAAGTGATCATTTTTGGCGTTCGCCTGATTCAATGAGAGCGCATGCGTAGTATTAAGAGAAAGGAGAATTGTCAAACTACAGCTAGAGCGCACAAGAGTTGACAAAATGCCGAGAGCGCTTAAGAGATTTGGAATATTTTTTTAAGAGTATTTTTATTTTTGATGATGGTTTAAATTTGAGATAATCGAGATTTACCGAGAGCGCACCAGATTAAAGGCCAACCTACAGCGGGAGTCAATCTGCCGTACGCCCTTTCACATTTTCTTCTTAAATTCGTCGATCACTTGCTCGGGTTCTAAAGGAGAGAATAACCTCCATCGAATGCTATCCAACCAGTTAAAATAAATATTTTTGGCGCTCCTTGGCAATTTCTAGTCAGCAAGGTTGAAAGCAAAAAAACAACAACAACACCAACAACAAAAACAAGCGAACAATCAAAAATTGGTTGAAAAAGTAACACTTTCACCTGTGAAATAAAATCTTCACTGCTGGCGACCCAGGTCTTCCTTATAAGGACTCCCAGATTGAAATCTCAAGCTACAGCGGTCGACTTTAGCGAATTCAATACGGCCAGTCTTCAAGAAATGTAGTTATAAAAAGTCTTCGAGACCACGACAGGTCAAAATTTATTTTGGATTTCTACGGAGAAAACGTGGCCTTAATCCGCCGTTACACGTTGAAACTTTTAGCTGAAACTTGTGTGCAACGGTTTCACGAAGTGGTGTTACACGGTGAACCTCTTGTTTTTTCACCACTGCGACCGTTGCGAGCCGCTGCAGAAGTAGAAAGTGGTTCTACTTTTCATGAAACTTGTCTCCCAACGGAAGTTCGAAAAAGTTTCACGAAACCGACCATGTTTCACGGCGCAACGCCTGCTGAAACTTGTTTCGCAGCGCCGTTGCACACAAGGTTTCGCTTTAAGTCTCAACGTGTATTAAGCCGGCATATCTGCCTTCAGTATTGCAAAAGTTAAAATTACAAACGCCAGGAAAAAGCCTAAAGAACTGGAATGCTTTATTATCCAATGTAGAATACTCACTAAGAGGTACAAACTTATGAAGGCAACTAACAGCCATCCTCGTTCCCAGAGCTCTCGCGGGATTTTGAATTAAACCACTGACCAAACAAACTGTAGGCATTAGGAACGAGAATGACTAACAGCTAACCTTAATTTGATGTGTCGCATATTTTCGAGGAAGACGGAAGACGACTCTTGCAAATGAGTGACATTAAACACGTCTCAAATTCAGGCGAACTAACAGCTGGTTTAACTTACTATAGATACATCGTTACAGCGTCAAAAGAGACGCAAATTATTGGTTACTTAACAAAAGTAAATTAAGGAGTACAAATCGGTCTACTTTAGATGATTCACAGACAGATCTTCAAGCCAAAATAAAAATTGATAAAATACAAATCTTTAAGAGTGAAGAAAGTAAATAAATAAACCTTTGGAAGCTGCAAGCAATATCGACTCGATAACAGTAAAGAGTCCTCTAACAAAAAAAATACAGGTGGTACAAATTGTTAAGCTGGAAAACCTTCGAAAAATGCTGGTAACTGCATTTCTGCTGGATCAATATTGGATCGGCTTCGAGCACTGATCTCTGCAACAAGTTGACTCATATTTTAAACAATTTCCGCTAATGACCCACCTGCGGGCACCTCATTTTTTGAGTCTTGTATAGAAAGAATCAGTAAAACCCCTAGAGCTAAGTCACAGCAATAGGCCATTTCCCAGTTACTGTGAACCTCATTATAGAAGCGAGGCTAAGTGCAAAGCTTTTGATATTAAAATTAGTTTTCTTTGCATATGAATGAAAACTAATTTTCATCGGAAATGGCCTATTAGCTGGGGCCATTAGCTGAGTCCTTAGGGGATCTCCCTTAGGCAAATGGCTGCAAAGGAGAGTAACTCTATAAAAATCGAAAAATTATCCAGCAAAATACAGTATCTTTTAATATATTAGAAACTACTCAGTTCACTTATTTAAAATCTAGCTTAAAATGCTTCAACTAGAAAAATGTGAAATATTTCTAAATAACATATTACACTGATTTTAACGGTGTATTTTGATCTAGAAAAATACAGTCGATAAAGAAGTAGACACTTTGATGTGCATTACAAAAAGAAGGTACTGCGTTGGTAGGAGTGAAAACGAATATTTGTTTTTGTCAAATAAAATTGATGAGGAAAATTGTCCACCGTAACTAAAGAGATTAAAAGCTGATTTATCTGTGTGGAAAAGATTTCTATATGCGAGTAGAAAGGTAACGTTCGAGCGCTGTGGTCAGAGGAATAGGCAGGCACAGCGAAAGTCCTTACGGTGGCCAATTTACATCATCAAAACCTAAAACCTTAAACCAGATATTCGTTTTCGAACATTAGACTTAATACAGTGCAACCCCGGTATAACGAACTGACTACTGAAGGGTTTTGTCATACCTACTACAAAAGTAAAACATTTCATCAAGAGATCGCAGAGCACCCGTACTCCTACCAAAACCGGACTCATTAATAAAACAGCTGAAACTCGAGCCTGTCCAATCACAGCGATGTAACACGTACAACACAATGGACCAATCAGAGCTCAAAAATACATTGTGCAACCGGTGTCCAGCGCGGGAAAACAGCAGACACAAAGTCACGGATGAATGGTGTAGGAGACAAGTTTCCTCTGATTGGCTTCATCAGCAAACAAACGTTAGAAGGTAACCTTAGTCAACATGGGCTGTAATTTGCAGGGACGCACTCGTGGATGCGAGAACACGACATATTAGCGCCAACACCAGCCTGCACGTGTGGCTTGTGTTCTGCAAAACGTACTTGTGTTTCCATTATTTTTCAATCAAGCGCCAGAGTAAACATGAAACTGAAGATAACCAGTTGAGTTACTCTGGGCTCCTTGCACTAATCTGGCATCGGAAAGAACGAAGGATCGTCAGATTTTTTTTTGTCAAGCCAATATGAATCCAATGTAACACAATTTTGAACATGCTGAATGCCACAGACGAGGCTGCACTGTTTTATGCTTTTACAAATCTTTGCAGTGAAAGTACATAATTCCTTAACAGTAAGTGACTAACAGTCCAGTAAAAATTGAGTAAAAAAAGTAGAGAAACTCGCAGTAAGAACACTGCTGCATTGAAAATCCAATCCACGAATTTATCCTGCAAAGAACAAAAATCCAAAGATGAGTATGCCCCAGCTTTACTACACAGGGCCTCTGTAGGCTGATGGCCTACCGATCGGCCGTCAGCTCTTATAACTCATCAAATATTTTCGTTTGTCTGTAATAGTTCAACATGCGACAGTGGTACAATATGCCGCAACTCTAATAAGAAAATAGATTACAAGAACAATTATCTTATAAAACATCGTCAAATTATTGATGATACGGCGTTCCTCAAGCGATTGCCAGTTCGGGTCTGCTAGCATAGTAGAGACGCTACAGTCTCGAGAGTAATTCCCACTGGGGTCAAAGGTTTTAACTTTTTCTTTGCCTGGTGTGATCTCCCATTTCCCTACTAGGGCTAACACTCAGGAGGAAATTCATGGGTTCGCTTAAGCACTTACTGATCTATCATTTGTTGCAATCTGATCGGCTGCACGAGCTATAAAGATTGGTTTTCGGCACTAAAACGACCTTCATACATATACAAGTGCTGTTCGGCCAATAAAACGGAACAATCCCAAACATTATCAAATATCATGATTGTATGTGGGTTTGTACGACAGCCTACACAACGTAGAACTCTTTTTTGACAGTTTTCGAACACTATTACTACCTTCAAATATACCTATCAATATTTCTTTTAACATGCATTTTTGACGTGTTTTTTGTTTTGTTTTGTTTTCTAAGTTGCTGTTGTTATTGTTTTCTTGTCAATGTTGTCAATTTGTGCAAGTTCAATCATTTACTGACAAAAACTAAAAAAGAAAAAGCATAGCTTGTAACTTAGAAACTATGAAAGTGATAATAATAATAATAATAATAATAATAACAATAATAATAATAATAATAATAATAATAATAATAATAATAATAATAATACTACTACTACTAATAATAATAATAATAGTAATAACAATCTTTATACAGGGAGCCCACATCACAAAAGTGATATTCAGTGGGGCCCTGTAGATTGAGAAAAAAAAAGTGTATCAATGTTTGTAAAGTATAGTTAATTACATAAATATAAAATGCTGTAAATTTTTGTAACTTGCATTAAAAATTATTTATAATAATATAAAAAAAAAACATATACAAGTGAGCGGTCACGTGAACACCATCGAAAGAGATCCAAACAGTCGTTATTTCTCGCAAGTATCAATCTTTGTCAAGGAAACCTCAGTATCGATTATATTGAGTGTTTGGTATTGGTATCGACTCCTCTTAGTTTCTATCGACTTTGCTACAGTAGTTGAATTTGAAAGCCCTGAACCAACTATCAGCCAATGGAAACCTTAAGCTTGCTGTTTAAGGTGGGGGTAAACGTGAATTTGAATGGAATTTTAAGAGGTTTAAAGTAGGGATAAAAGAAAGAAAATGATTTTGGGAACACCAACAGACAGTTGATACCCACACAAGAGCGCCCCAGGTTGCTAGTGGACTAACTTGGTTTCCATCTATTAATTATTAACTACAAATTCTAATTTTAAAACTTCACTAAATCTTCCATATTTCTTATTTCTTTTAATTTTACCAATCCTTCTAGAAAAACTATCTCCTCCCAAATGTACCCAAAAATCTCCCAAAAATTCACAAAACACCCCACAACATAGATTCACGGGATGAGCAGAGAGGTTTTGGATTGCTTGAAACGTGAACGAGATATTTCCATTGAACCGATTTTAAGCGGCGTGAAAACAGCTTTCAGGTTTACCCCCCGGCCTTAACTGTTAAACAAAGCACAGCTTACATGTACCACAAGGTTGTAAAAAATAACTTACAAATAATTTTAACATAGCTGACTATGAAACTCTATTTTCCTCCTGGTTGATCTTGTGGCACAGGGACGTTCCTAGTGGGTCCTGGTGGCCCTGCGATTCCTTGCTCCCCCTGAGGTCCTTGTTCACCTGGTGGACCCTGGTCACCCTTGGGCCCTGGAAGACCCTGTGCACCTAAACAACATTCCAAATTTTAGATGTGGATATCCCAACAAATTTAGTGGCACAACATTTAACTAAAACCCAAGCATTTAACAAAATGGAAAAAAATCATTTGTTAATTAAAAAGCTCTATTTAGATCACTGAATGTCAAAACTTTTAAGTTTAAAAACAAACGCATCAGTGTCTGGATGTGCTACTCTGATGTAATGCTGATGCAAATGTTTAACAAAGCAGAACAATGACTGTTACAGAATTAAGTTGAAGTTAAACTCAGCTGTTTAAGGAACTACAGTAAGTTGAGATCCAGAGATGAAAAGACATATACCATACAGTATGCCGGCTATGCTTAAGTAACAGACCAATGATTAGGAAAAATGACTGTCACAGAATTAAGTTATAGTAAAATTAGTTATTTTTTCACCATTCTCTCCGTTTGTTCCATCTTGCCCCCTCTCTCCTTGAGTCCCTGTTTGAAGAAGTGAAGAAACATTATTTTAGGCTTTCTTACAAAGGAGGCTCGGGTTTTAACATGTACATGATGAAGGTTACTAGCAGTGATTTAACACCATTATTGAATCACCAACATTTCAATCTATGTCCAATGTACACACCTTGGTCTCCCTGTGGTCCCTGCGGTCCTTGTGGACCAGAATCACCTGGTGAAAAGAATAAAATGGCATTACTGGTACAAAGAAAATCAATTTTCCATCCAGGATGTACTTGCTCAGAGGTCTTTCTTCACTACTCTGCAAAAAGTTTTCTCTGGCAAGATGTAATGTAAAGCAAATTTATTTACTTGTTCCAGAATACCTATAGCTTAAAGTAAAGTAATAATTTATTTAATGTCAGTAACATGGGGTGTGCTTGTGCAATCTCCCGACCCTTTTTGTCGCAACCAAAAATGCCGTTCCTAACAATATTTTACTTGTCTGTTGGGCAAGAGAAAGAGGGGAATAAAATGGTCCTTGAAACATGATGGGTCTCAGCAAATTTTCAAGGAGTCTCAAAATCTTGGTGTCTCAAACTAGAGTCTCCAAATCTCGAACTCGTAAAAAAACTGAAGAAATAAAGCGGGTCTCGGAATCTGGTGCGGTTGGTACGAGGCTGGCCACCATTGTGACCTAACGGTTTGAGATCCACAATCTGCATCTTTTTTTAGTTTCTGCTGATAGTATTCCTTCCCAAGACAAAAAATTTCTAAGCCCAATTTGTCTGGGACCTGAAGAACATGCTTATTGGATTTTATTTGCATGTTTTATATATAGACTTGAAAGTGGGGTTTAACATACCCTCTTTTCAATTTGGACAACTTGTTCATTTCCTCTCAAAAACCCAGTTGTCGAGATTTCATTTTGATAGAAAATTTGACCTGAAAATTCTGAACATTTAAGTCAGTCCAAAGTTTTCACCTGTTGAATAAAGCTGAAGTGAGTGAAATTTATAGGAAAATCAGCTGATGGGGAACATGGTACAGGACTCAGATTAATGACAGGCTAAAATGGAGGGTTAGAAGTACACTGTTGTACAGTACTTACCCTTCTCCCCCTGGGGGCCTGCTGGACCTTGTGGACCTGGGTAGAATTTAACATGCACCAAAGAACAGAGCTTAACAGTCAATACAAGGAGTGGAGTGTGGAGCAAAACGCAACAGTTTATGATGTAATAAATTGTTAGTAAGTATCAATGCAACTGTACAGAGGATGCTACATATAGCCAACAAGTTGGTGCTGTGTCAACCAGCAAAACTTTGTCCTAATTTGCCTGTGACTTTTTTGTAGTTTTTGGGAACTTAGACTCCTTTCAAAGGACTAGATTAATTTCAGAAGATGCTTTTAAAAGTCAACAATATGCTATGACAGAAATACGCCTGCATTTTACATTTGACAAGTCGGAAGAAGGTGCCTTCCCTTTTACAGCTGAAATTCAATCAACAGCAAGGCAATGACAAAAAAAGAAAGGAAAAAGGATAATGCTACTTTGCAAACCACAGTTGTAGGGTTTCTTTAGTAAACTAAGGAGAGACGATCAAAAATTGCAAAAAGGGTAAAGAGGCACTACATGCGTTACAAAGCATAAAAAAGAGGGGTCAATAACAGGATGCAATAATAATACCAAAAACCATCACTAGATATTTTACCTTATTTAGCAACAAATATTTGATTTTATATTTTACCTTAGCAACATACATGTAGGTCTGCACAATCATTGTTACATTACTTTTGTATGCTAGATTTATGCAAGTGACTGTTACATTTACTGCAAATTTATAAATTTACATAAAAAAAAACACATTCAAACAATTATTCTGGTTAGTTTAAATTTAAATTTCAAAGGAAACAAATTGCATTAGAAAGGGATGACTTCTTACTGAAAGGGTTTAAAACTTTTACTTTACTTTACAGCTGTAGTTTAACTATTTTATCCTAGATTTAATACACATTTTACTTTACTTTACAGCTGTAGTTTATAGTAACTACTTTATTGTAGATTAACAAAGTTTTTGCGCTAAGGGCAGGAAAACGTGAAACTCACTGTGCAGTACTGTACAAGGAAGCAGTTAATTGCTTTCGGTTTTACTCCTCATTAGCACAAGGTTTTGCAAGGTAGCGCAAGTAATTTGTAAGCAATCAAAGAGCAGAAAAATCCAAACAAAACCAGCAATAAATTAATTTTGGCCCTTAATTGAAAAGTTGCTCTTTAGGATGATAAATTTGATTAATATTTTGGAGAGTTAAATGAGAACAGATTGTACTGGCTGTATAACTAACAAAAGCTACATTTATAATTATTTATTATTAACTAAAGGTACCTTTCCCACCCTCATCCCCTTTGGGTCCTTTTTCACCCAGAGGTCCTTGTTGTCCAGGGGCTCCAGAGTCTCCTTTCTCTCCTGGGAGCCCTTGAGGACCCCTCTCACCATTTAAGCCTTGTGGACCTAAAATAAAAACCCAAGATGTCCCAAAAGATAGATTAGACTCTGAGAATGAAAATTTAATGCATGAATATTAACAGATTATAATATTTTAAAAACCTCAAATACTGGAATGTAAAGGGCCTGATTTAAAAGCCAAGGATTTAGCATGTGAGAATCTCTGTTAATAAAAAAAAAAATGTTGTGATGACTTTCACAAATAAATATACCAGTAATATAAAGAAGCATTTCAGCAAAGACCTAAAAAGAGTTTCCATTCATGCCTGAGATGTGGATATTTTCTGAAACCATAGATTGGCTCTAAATATTCTCAAAAATAAAAACACGAAAACAAGTTCACAACAAGAAAAAAACCACAACTGGTTCAACTTGTAACTGGCACAAGTTTCCCCTTTGGAACTGCTTGTTTTATATTTGCTTGCACCAAAAATGGTTAACTAGAATAAGCTGTATTTTGGTTTATAGCATCAACTGATAAGCAATCAATGGATAATGGCCAGTTTCTAAATTACTCTTAAATTTAAAATCTGACTGTTAGTGCATTTAGGGTTAGAGGTTAGTAAGTAACAAGTACAGCTGTAGTCTTCCAAATCACATTTCACTTTTATTATTTTATTTAATATTTACTGATTTATGATAAATGGCAAGTGTTTAGTAACCATTTCTATAGGTTTATTTCTGTCATTTGTTAACATTTCAGCCAGTACCTTGTCCCCCCTGATCCCCTGTATCACCCTTTTCACCCTGTGGACCTTGTTTTCCTGGGTTCCCTGTATCTCCTTTTACTCCAGGGACCCCAGGAGAACCCTTTTCACCAGTTTTGCCAGGTTCACCTAAAGGACGGGTTAAATTGAATGAAGAAAATCAACAACCAGGTTTGGGTAAAGTGGTGTATGCAATGTGCTAGTCCGGTATTAAACATAATATTCAAATTGAAAACAAAGAACCTAGCTCAAGAAATATCAATTAAAAGAAATTGGTCTTTTATTTGGAGGACTTTCATATTGCATCAAAATCCTTCACATCTCTTGTCTGTCTGTCCTCCCTCTCCAAACTACCACTTTAAACCAGATTTTGTCTGTTAAAAGTCTGAGTGGTTCACAAAATCTCAATGTTTCATATAATGTTTGAGTTAATTTAAATGGTTACTGTAATTCTATATCAACTGATTTATAATTTAACACTCTCAATGTTTTACCTAGTTAAAATAAAAATTTGAACAGACCAATGTGTTATGCATGTCTCAGCTTAAGATTTGTCCTGTTTTTGAGAACATTTTAGAGGGCAAATTGGTGTAGAAAGTGAAGTTAAACCCAAATAACGATGTAAATTATGATGAACATTTACTGAGTTAATGTTACAATAAATCTTGCATGGTTATGACAACGTATAACAAAGATCAACTCCATGTGTCTTTATTTTTAATTATTTCTTAAGTCAGGGTTTTTAAAAATAAATTTTAGAAAATTATAAAATATTTATTTATTTATACATTTTTATTGAATCAACTTATAACTTTTAGTTTGACATCATCTACCTTGTATCCCTCTTTCCCCTTGGGGTCCTTTTTCCCCCTGGGGTCCTGATTCCCCTGGGATTCCCCTATCTCCTTTTTTGCCTGGTTCACCTTTATCACCCACTTTGCCAGGAGGACCTAACATAACAGGTTTCAAGAATAGTTATTTCTTTAAATTTAGCAATGCACTGTCTTAAGGGAAATCAATAATTAAGGACATTCATGAGGTTTATTGATATAAATATTATGAAACCCAGGG
Organism: Pavona decussata; assembly: GCF_977016875.1. Lineage (NCBI taxonomy): Eukaryota > Metazoa > Cnidaria > Anthozoa > Scleractinia > Agariciidae > Pavona > Pavona decussata. The sequence goes on along the minus strand of NW_028145827.1, from coordinate 1,015,448 downwards.
CCTGGGAAGGTGCATCCTCTAATAGAAATGCTTGCACATTTGAGAACATATTGATTCCAGACACATGGATATAGTGGAAAACTTTTTAACCTGCCTGGTTACTGTGATCTTGGTCATAGAAATTGAGATCTTGTTAAGTGGGCTAGCCCATGCTTTCTTATAAAAGTTGATTCAAATTTTTACCAAGGAACTAGGAGTGCATGGGCCAGCTCAGTTGACTGTGAGCTTATAGAGAACCAAATATTTTCCGACATGTAATACCATACAACTCAGTCAACTAGAAATACTTCAAGGCTCAGGTAATAACTAACTGATCCCATTATTAATCTTCTAGCTAATTTTGCAACCTTTGTTTTCTTGGGAATGGAAAATATCTACCCCTGTGCACACAAATAAATAATTAAAACTATTTTTACAGTGACACTTAAGTATGATTTAGAATTTAGAATTTTCTTAAGGCAATCATGGGCTTAATATTATTTTCCATGTTTAATCATACACGTTTAACGTTCATAAGCAAATTAATCTTTTATTTTTTTAAAGTCATGGAATTTTTCGGTCTATTTTATTATTTTAATTAATCTTCATGAAATTAACCATGTATTCAATATTTACATAAGTTTTATTAGAAAAATATTGAAACAGCTACTCTTATTGAATAATTCCTACTCATGTTTGAGTAAGTATGCTAAATTGATTAGTTTTATGGCACTGTTTAAATACTCTCATTATACGCTGCACAAAGAAGCTTTCAACCCCAACGAGTTGGGAATTTAACACGGCTGCCACGTCGACTGCCACGAATTAACATGCGTGACACACACAAGAAAATTATTTTAAAATTCTATACAATACGTTTAATCGTATGAGTAAAATCTTCATTTTCTGGAAATGAAAATAAAAAAACAAATTAACGACAAATTGGTTGGCGTATATTTGAAACTCCATTTCCGTCAACAGTGAGAGCGTCAGTTCGTCTTCAAGACAACGTGACATGTCACGACAATTAACTCCATGAAAAGGATATGAAACAATTTGAACAGATCGATAACAAATGTATAAAATTTAGGTAGTGTAGTTTGTTGAATAACTGAAAACCAAAGGTTAATTCTTGTCACAAAATGGAAATTTTCATGAGTGTCATTGATAACGTCCAGACTGAAAATGCCTGCTTAGAAGAAGAGAAAGCCGGATACACTCAGAACATGCTCAATACCTGTGGCTCCGGTTTCCCCGTGAGGACCTGCAGGACCTACAGTAAAATAAATCAAAATAATCGATATTATGAAAGTAAGATCTAAAACGAACAAAAGGAAATAATGTAAAAGATATAAGCTTAGCATTAAAGAAAAGAGCAGTAAACGTAGTGCACGGGGACCGCAATGCAAAGTAACTGATCTGTACCTCTTTCTCCTGCTTTTCCAGGGGGGCCTTGGCATCCTACGAAATTAAAACGATGTAAAAAGCATCTTAATATGAACTAATCGAGAAAGAAAGAGCGTCTACATGTTTTTGTCAAGATTTAAGTTTTAAATAAAATTTTAAGCGGCTTCTTGACCGCACCGACCAGCTTAACTTAAGCTTTATTAAACACTGGTAGCATAGCCTAACCGAATGCATTGCAAAGCATTTCAATTGCCAAGAAAGTGTGTCAGCTTTTAGAATTATATTAACAACAAATCAGAAATTTACCTTTGATTGGAATATATCCATAAAGCATTGCAAAATTCATTGCCATAGAGGAAGTGGCGATTAAAAATATGAGCAACTGAAACACAGAAAAGCCTCCCGCGCCAGACGTGTCTGCGGTGCGGTCTTTCGCTGCTTTTCTCCCCGTCATAATTCTGCACCACAATCAGATGATGTTTTGTCTTAAAGGCTCTAAAAAGAGGCCTATACAGGTGGAATCTATAAAGTAGTAAAGTTGTAGAGTCAGGCCCGCTGAGAACTACACTAGAATTCACAGGAATGAAAATATTTTGACCGAATCAGCAGTCTGAGATCTGGGACCAAACCAAAAATTTTATGTACTAGTTCTCATTCTTCCACGACCAAGTTTTGGGAACGCCTGCTGAAAACTAATTTGCTGATGAATGTAAAAGTTTCGGTGGGTTACGGAAGGTTATTATATTTCGACGAAGCCACCATTCAGGTATTGACCTACAAGTTGTTTCGTTGCTAAGTCGTCGACATGAAAAAGCTATTGTCGATGAAGAAAATGTCGAAATCTGCCACTACCAGCACGGAAAGTGTTCTCAAAAAACATGCAAGTGAGCCAACCGTTGCTTGGAATCTCCTTGAATCATCACAGATTGTTAAGAAACTCAAACCAATCGATTACAGCTGTCCAAAGCCGGCTGGACACACGAGATTTGTCTGTATCTCGGACACACATAACAGAACAGATAGGATGGACCATTCTATTCCTGATGGTGATGTTTTAGTTCATGCAGGAGACTTTACAAACTGTGGAACAAGGGATCAAGTCATTCACTTCAACAAATTTTTGAGCACTTTAAATCATCCTTACAAAGTGGTGATCGCTGGAAACCATGACATTTCGTTTGATCTTGACAGTTACGACTCCTTGTGGACTTACTTTTCAAGGAAAAGAGAAGATCCTGAGGACATTCGTCAACAGCTTACAAATTGTATATATCTACAAGATGAGGAAGTTGATGTACTTGGATTTCGAATTTTTGGCTCTCCATGGTAGGGGCTTAAGTTGTCATTTTTCTATCACAGAAGCTTGTAATTGTTTTATTTGTGTAGCAGCTGGTATTGATTTTAGGGTTGAGGGTCTGTTATTTTTCTTCTGTTTTATTGTTAATGTACTGTATTTAATATAATTATAATTCAAACAAAAAGGTTTCGCTACATACTATCGTCACATACTTTTATATAGTATAATTGTATTTTGCTTTTGTCACGGCAAGTTTTAATATTATAAAAATCTATTGTTGTCGATAATGATATATTGTGAACTGTAAAATTATTAAGGTGAATAATTCATTGTTAATATTATTAAACGATAATAAATCCACTTTTCAATACAGGGCTGTATTTAAAACCTTTATCTTCTATGACATACCCTTGAGCATTGGAGTTTTTCTTTTCCAGGACACCAGAGTTTTGTGATTGGGCCTTCATGAAGGCTCGTGGTGATCCCATACAAGATATGTGGAACAAAATTCCAGATGGGATTGACATTCTTATCACTCATGGCCCACCCCTCGGTAAGAATTAACCATACCTTTTCATAATTTTGCTGTAATCATTCTTATGTCAAATGAACAGAGGAAAACAAAGCTAATTAATTAATGTGTCCACCAAATTGACCCATGGAGGGTTGTCTGAGTAAACAAGTTTCATAAATTCAACACATGTGCAGGTACCTTATTTTCTTAAGACATTTTCAACCAATTGGGAACTTGTCTGTCATACTTGCAAATCTGGTTACAGCAGGTTTGTTGTTCAGACATCCTTTTATGTAAGAATGAAGTGGCATTACTAAAGGTTGACTGACCATTGAACCTCTCATAATATTGTATTTTCCTACAGGTCATGGTGATCGTACATTTTCAAATGTAAGAGCTGGATGTCTGAATCTCCTGCACACGATACAGTCCCGTGTTAGGCCCAAGTATCACATTTTTGGACACATTCATGAAGGTAGGCTTGCAGTTAAGGTTTCTCCAAACCTTCGTGGGGCTTAATTTTTATTTTTTGATCAAATTAAAGTAAATTACTTAAACTTACATTTTTCAAAAAGTAAAACTTACGCCGCCCTGTATTGGCATCTCTTGTGATGTTGCCAAAACTCTAAAAAGGAACAAGACTTACTCTTACCTTAATAACGATATCATTATTTATTGAAGAGAACAACATAGTATTAGTTTGTTCCTAAACCATCTTCAGCCATAAAATTAGTCTTTATGGACATGTAAAGGATGCGATAAATTAAGCTGGCAGCATAATTAAGGATAACAATATCCTTTTGAAAGTTATACACAAGAAGTAGTAAGATGTGTTGGAGTTGTCCAGTTCATTAAGTGATGGATGTCCTCAGTACTCAAGTTTCGGAATAAACCAAAACATGTTTTATCTCTTATGAATTAGGTAATTTTTTTTATCGCCTACAGGATGGTCAAAAAGGGATTTTCCTGGCTATTACTTTGACAGAAAAACAAATCATTAACACCACTTAGGAAAAAGAATCCATGGATAATTTTTTCACTTCTCCTAACACTTAAATTAGAAACAGCCCTGACCTGGATTTAAAGAAAGAAAGTTCTAAAAACCTGGAAAGAAAGTGTCAGCTCTGTAAATTATTCTGTACTTGGAAATTAGATAGGTAAGGATGCTGCTGTTTTTCTTGAATGCAAAAAAAAAGAGCAGAGGGTCTGAAGGAATGGGGAACAAGATGGCTGACATTTCAGAGGTCCCCTACACCTCCTTTCTGCACACTACACAAGGCAGATAGCAAACATACAGACGATACTTTATTTCAGGGATGATTCTATAACTGCACACTTTCACTCTGTTTCAGGGTATGGAATAACTACAGATGAAGTCACAACATTTGTTAATGCCTCATCAGTTACAATCCAGTACCAGCCCTTCCATGCACCTATAGTGTTTGATCTTCCAAACAATTCAACTCATGAACAAGCTGGAAACTAATTTGAACATGTTTTAAAGCCCCTATTCAGATAGTGCCAATTTTTACCACAATTGTTTCTAATCTCGCAATCTGATTGGCTAATTTTCCATTGTCGATAAGAGACTAGACAACGCTGCTCACGTCAATCAACATGCGGAAATTTTGACAGTTATTGTAAAAAATTTCTTTGACGTTGATATTGTGGTAAAAAACAAATCGAATGTGGTTTAGCGTTGTCTGCACTCTTATCGACAACGGTATTCATCATCAAAGTGGTCAAAATTTGTTGTGGACTCACGAGGCGCACAACATTTTGACCACTGTGATGACGAATATCATTGTCGATAAGAGTACAGACAACGCTAAACCACATTCGATTTGTTATATGGTACTTGGCAGTTGGACACATTGGTAATTATATTTTTTGCCCTGGTCCCTATGAATAGTCACTTCCTCCAAACATAGTACTTAGGCACTTTAAATAAAACAAATAACAACAAACAACAGAGGAAAATGGTCTTGCTGTAACTGTACCTTCAGAAAGAAAGTTCTTTTATTGCCTGAAGGTCACCATTCCATAGTATGTACATGTATAAGCAATGTCTGAACAGGCTCTGTGTCATAGATATTGTTGCTGTTTGATTAGAGGACTAAAACTATAATTTGAAATATTTTTTACATGTTTTTGTTGTTATTCTTGTTGCTGCCTTAGCAGTTAAATTATACCTAACTCAACTGTTAATATTATTATTTAAATCTATTTAAAATATCGTGATTATAATAATTTTTAGTGTGCACTACACTTCCTATATTGCATACATTAGATGAAGAAAGACTTGCAGCAGGTCTGTTAAATTTGTTTTACAATAAACATTATTTTAAGAACAACAACAATCCGATTTAAATAACTTAAAACATAAAAAACCTACTACTGCAAGTGATTTGCAATGAAATATAGTATAGTACAGTGTACTATCTGATCCACTCCCAAGAGTTTTTAATAGCAAAAGAAATCAAGTTGAAGGTTCCATCACATTTTTGCTTGTCTGTGATTGGTCACAGAGTTACTGGAGCCATTGTGATGAAAACTTCAGCAATATCACTCTCCACTCATTTCCTTGTCCCCAAAGCGAGAAATGGGCCGGGACACTACAGCAATGTAGTTGTCAATAAAGTGTTGCTGGACAACACTAAAAATCGATTTATCCTAATGTACAATTTCAGTGAAAATATTTGAAGAATGATAAAATGTTTACCTTTATCTGGTTGTAAAAACATGCATGGATATAACTTTGTTTTGGTACACTTTGTCTTTACTTCAGGATGTACTGTACTGTATAATTCTGTTATTGTCTGTTTGCTAATAAAGTAAAAAAAAAAACAACAACAACAAATGCCATCTTCGTCTTTTCTATTAAAGGGGCAGTATCATGGGAGATCGATGGGAGATATCATGATTTTTGGCCAAAATTCACTAAATTTGAACTTGGAACACTGTTTTAATTAATTTCTCAATCGGTTAATTTAAAGAAATATTAATAGTGATTCTAAGACGAAAGGTTGAACCAAATAGTACAACCGGCGATTCTTAGTGCGTTACAACAGCGAAATTTGAACCCCTCTCTATCTTGGTCATCTGCTGGTGAAAATATCCGTGGATAGTTTCTTTGCATTCTGATAGTCTTTTAATGGAATTGTGTCATTATATCTTGGCTGCTATCAACCAAATAGCGTCTTTCCGATTTTCAATGTGTTACTAAAAATAGCATGATACTGTCCCTTTAAGTTTACAGTTCAATTCATTCTTGGAAAACTGTTTTCTCCACATACATTATCTTTGCATCAAATAAATGGTCAAGATTGACTTTAAAAATACATGTACACCTTGCTAGCTTTTTTTCATGGCAATGAGATTTTTCAGCATATCAAAACTGTTTCCATCGGGCTGCACAGATAGTGTTTTGCCAGCTTTTGTTTGTACCAACAGGAAACCAAAGTCATCCAGTCCAATTATAGTGACTTCCTCCACAGTATTATTCATGGACAACTCCACCCGTGCATTACTGCAAATAAATTTAGAAAAACTTTTGTTTAAAAAGAGGTGGCCTAAAACTGGTCCAGAGCAAAATACAAAAGACCCTGGTTACACATTTAGAGCAAGACTGTACATTGGCTGACAGAGTTGTTATCATGTTAGAACTTTTGTTTAGCATTAAAGAAATCATTTCAAACATCACTTAACAGTAATGTTGGTTCAGTTTTCAGGCTTAAGTAATAAGTTTGTCGGGCAAATTCAAGCCCTCAAATCGGTAAATAATAATGGAACTATGTTTCTGACACACGAACCACTGCGAATTACAAACTGTTGAGTCGATTTAGAGAAATTTGGATACCAAGGCCAAATCATCAGTTGCACTGTTTTTGCACTGGACCTTTCAAATGAAGTCAATAAAAAGATTTACTACCTTTAATTAATTTCATTTCCATTAAATACCATATTCAAGTGAACAATGAACAAACCTGTGAAGCCAACGACTGTAGTACTTTTTCAGAAATGAATTGACACCATTGCTCTGAAAGTCATCGATTAATGCCTCAATACTGTTAACTGTTCTTGCCAGGGTTTCCTCTACAGTAAGTGGCAGTAAGTTTGTCTTGTGGTCTTTGTTGTATTGGGAAATGACTTCATTGATGCTGATGGTAGGTTTACTGTTGGCTATGTTGACACCCAATCCTTAGTAAAATCAGAGCCACAGAAAAGTCATTAAGAAGTTACAGCTGTAATAATTATTAGATTTTTTATCATGTTTCAATCTTTGGAGCAGGTATTTGAAAAGATAACTAAAGATAGTTGTTCCATGAAGACAAAGAATCCAATTGCCAATGTGGAGATAAAGCTTATTTATTGTCAGGATTAATTTGATCTATATAAAAAGAAAAATATTGTTGGCACTCAGATTTACAAACGTTCAAATGCAACAACCGGATTAAAGAAAACAAACAAAAGAAAAGTTACTTCAGTCTGTAACTTCTCCACAATTAACACATACGTGTAAACTGTTACAACGTTAATTCTCAACTGGTTAGCTTAAACATTTAACGTTGCTTCGTGACAGGTTAGCTCAGTAAGATTAAATGTTGCTTTCTCAACAGGTTAGCTTAATCTTGTAACTGATTCAACTTGATTGAAAACTCGTTTCGTGACTGTCTAATTGTGTGATCATTAGGCGACTTTAATTCAAATATAGTTTTCACAACACAGCGTGCCTAACAGCGCATACAGAAATAACAAGTTCACAATGTAAATGTTCATCCAAACACAGCCAGGTGCCAGCTCCTAATGGCAGTCCTTTCTGTGACAAATCTAACATGTGATGCTCATGACAAAGTACTTGCCTATCACTGCACTCAGGGTACCACTTGTTGCTGATGACGTTACAATAACACCTCCAATCTTGAACTCTTGGCCAAAATAAATATCATTTGGCCACTTGAGACGGACATTGATATCCTAAAAGAAACAAGAACCTTGGAATTAGATGATTTACAGGATTCAGTTCCAGAAAATATCCATACAGTCCCTGCCCCGAGGTCTTTAGGCCCAATTACCAGCTGCTGCTCAGAAAGGTGCTCTTTTAAATTAAATACCAGAAAATTAAAAAGACTATTAGTAGGAATTCCTGAAAGCATGCACAGCTCTTACTGATGCCACTGGCTCAGTGGATTTGATAGTAGTTGCATTGACAGCGTAGTTGTACCTCATATCCTGGCTGGGATCTAACTGCCTCTACAGCAGCTAGTGAAGCAATATGCTGTAAATATGGTGGCCTTTGACCAAGCTTTGAAGCAAATGGAATCCGCACAGGGAGGGAGAACATCATGCAACCAGCTGGAGACAGCCAAATATTACCACCTCTGCCTGTAGTTCAAGTTGAATAAGATAAATAATTGAAATACAGCTTGTTCATGTACTGTGTCCCTCTGTAAACAGTAATGATAATATTAACAACATTATTGAAAGATAACGACAATAACAATAATTATTGTATATTGTTTTATATGTGTGATATCCTTGCATATCCATTTAAAACAAGTCATGAATTACATGTAACTTCCATTGGAATTTTAATAATTTATTACGTTCAGTTAGTACTTATTTAGCTATTTAGTTTTTGATTATTGACCAATTACTGTCAGCATTTTACCATGTCTAAATGACAATGCTATCTTCTATTCAACTCTACATGTGTTCTGTTCTATAGAAACTATCTTTTATTTTCATTCAAATTAGCCTTACTAACCTCATTCTTGATTTCAAATATCAGAAGAATATTTCACCTTGAATAAGGCTAGTAGTGAGGCTTATCTGAATACAGACAAAAAATGTTTTAATTTTAGAAAACTCAGCCATTTTTGCATAGGGTCTATTCCAATCCATTCAATGATATGAGGGGCTGGATGCGAATGATTTTACAGTTGATAAATAGCGGATATTACATAGCGGATATTATTATAGCGGATATTATGGTTACATAATAAATCGCGCCTTTAGCAGCAAAAATGAAATGGTTTGGTATTTCATTGGTCTTTATATAATAAATAGAATATTACATGGCCGCGCGGAGATACGAAATTTCTCTTCAAGCGTTGAAAAATATTTCACGAGTGAGTGCAGCGAACGAGTGAAATATTTTTCAGCAGGAGAAGAGAAATTTCATATCTCCAAGCGGCCATGTAATATTCTATTTATTATATAAAGACCAATGAAATACCAAACCATTTCATTTTTGCTGCTAAAGGCGCGATTTATTATGTAACCATAGTAACGGTGTTATTTTCACGTGTGAAAATAACGTGTTATCTTCACGTGTGAAGATATCACGTTTTCGTGCGAAAGCTCACCTGGTATTTCACTGTTGTTTATATGATAAAGGGCATTATTTAACTTATGATCTTTTATTTGGTGTTTCTGTGGCAAGTAAACAGCTGTCAGGTAAAACTGACTTACCAACCTTGACCTTTCATTTGCTGCCCCGCAACAACTATAACTCCCACATCACCTGGGATGTTTTGTAGAAATGTATAATTCCTGAAATTAAAATATTAAAAAAAGTATCAACACAAATTGCAGTTGACAAAACTAATTTTATAAAGTACAATGGTAGTCAAGACCATACATAAAAGGGAAAAAAAAGCAACAAAATTAAGTTATTTGAATGTACATAACTGCCATTATTCATTCAATCACCTCAACTAACAGGAATGTTTTTCACTACTGTTATACCCGTCACAGTGGAAGTTGCATTTAAAACTGAAATTCAATTCTGTCAATTCTTTTACTGAATTTCAGTTCATGCACTGTGCTACATGTATGATTGGTGGATTTCAGTTCATGCATTGTGATTGGTTGTTTCAGCTCATACACTATGATTGGTTGTTTCAGTTTATGTACTGTGATTGATGGATATTAGTTCTTGCACTGTGATTGGTGGATATCAGTTAATGCACTGTGATTGGTTGTTTTAGTTTATGCAGTGTGATTGATGGATATTAGTTCTTGCACTGTGATTACTGGATATCAATTAATGTACTGTGATTGGTGGATTTCAGCTGATGTTCAAAAACTCTCCAACTCTCCAAAGTTGGCAAATATATAAAACGTTTTCTCCTTCTCCTCTTTTTTCCTTCTCCTTTCTTCTCTCTCTTGCATAATGTGCAGTTCCAGAAAATATCCATACTCCACCCACAGAAGGTTTTCATTTTTTTGCACCCCCCATCCCCCCAGGAAATTCCAATCATACTTTTGACTTTTAAGAACCCCCTCCCCCTAGGTATTTCCAAGGACCTTCCATGGGGTGGGTATGGATTTTATTCTGGAACTGCACAATTCTGAACCTTCTCTGGACCATAAAACTTGTCATTCGGTATCATTCCATGAAACGCAAGTCAAGTTTGCAATGGCCACTGTTTCAAAAATCAATCCAGGTAACAATATTTTAGATTAGCTATAAGTACACTTACACTTTTTCTTGTTAAGAATTGCCACCTATGAGCATTGAAAAAAATTCCCGGACTTTTCACTGAACTCAAACCAATTTTTAGTGACCATACATGCTCTTGATTTATCTTATTTTATAAACCAATCACTTAATTAATTCTGTTTCATATATTAATAAAAAAAAAAAAAGTATATTAACCCAGTGTTGATTATATCTTCATGGTTTGGTAAATATCATTTACTAACCCATCAAACACTGTTTGAGTGGATGTAATTACATCAGTGTAGAATACCATGTGACCCAAGACTTTGGTCTGTAAGCACTCTTGGTATTTCTTCCAATCAAATGAGATTTGTTCATGCTTTTCAATCCCAGTAATAACTGGTAATACTGCCTCTGTGGTCTTGGGGACAGGTCTTCCACTTTGGACAAAGTGTAAAGAGAGATCCTTGCCTTCACAGACGTCATCCTTGAGTCTTGACTTTAAAGAATGAAATAATTTCTGCTCATCCTTGAGAGAGAAAATTAGAAATCTATAATTAAATTATTTAATTTAATCATTGATAACATGTGAGAAATAATTATTAGTGTACAACTTATAAAAGTTTGAAAATCAAAGGGAAAAAAAACTTGCCAAAACATGCTCTAAATTATTTTTAAAAAGCCACCTTTTAAAAGTGAAGCAGTTGGTTCTGGACATGACATTTCCACAACTTTTAAATTATCCAATTGATTCCATACAGGTCTTAAAGTGCCCCTAACCCTTCAATTTGTTTTCTCTTGGTAGATTTCCATATCTTTCAAGAACTCATTTTCAAAAAAATTTTTGAGAAATATAGAATCCTTTTTTTTACGAGCGCTAGAAGTGAAGGCAGTCTTGTCGATATTTTCACCTATCGTTCGCATTAGTCCCGCACTCGGCCAAATGTGTCCAAATATGGAGCGTGACGTAAGAAAAGGACCGTGCAAAAATATCCGAAGATTCGCCGTAATGCTTCAATTGTAAACAGAGAAAATGGTTGAAAAATGTGTGGTTTTTGGATGCAACAACACTTAAAATGTAGAGAAAGGAATCAACATGCATTAGATTCCTTCTGAATCCTTCTGGTGTCCTTTTCTTACGTCACAGCTAAGAAAGTGTCAAATATCGGACGCTTCTCATTGGCTCCTTCCTAATGAGCCCACGAGACAAAAATTTGTCCAGCGGGGCTTAAAGCCCCCAAAATTTAAAAATTTCAGTAACTTTTAGCGCTCCTCAAAAAAAGGATTTTCGAAAATATTTCCTGCTTTTAGAAAAGCAACCTTTGAAACGGAAAATGAAAAGAAAATGTGAGATGGGGATGGGGGTATATAGGCAGGTCACATGCCGTCAAGGTGGTGGTAGAAACAAATCAGTTTAGTGAAGTATCCCTGGATGTACATATTGAAGCAGGTGATTTAAATTCTTCTGATCAACTATGAATTTTAAATATAATTTTATATTTTTAATGATCTGAATTGATTTGTGATTAGTTTTAGTTTTTAATTTTAATGCACAACCCCACAAGCTGCAGAGGTTTAACTTATTATTATGCTTAACTAAAGTCTGTCTGTATCAACGTATATGTTGTGGTTTACATTTATCCTTGATTTAAATTTTATCTTGCTATTGTTCATGGGTATGGTAATGTGTGATAATGAAATTGAGACAGTGGAAAATAAAATTTAAACCAAGGATAAAATTGAACCACAAATACACAACTAAATTTTGCTGTTTTAATTTTGATTTTCAACTGCATTAAAATAATAAAATACTAACCATCTTTCTTGCCAGAAGAGAAACTGGAGTCAACTCTGGAACGTTGAGTGGCTGACAGTTTATGCCTAGGAGTTGTAAAATCTGTGATAACATGCTTATTCTAGCACCCTTGGACTGCCTCAAATAATTTAAACTTGGGGTGTCAAGGTCATGAGTTTCCATCATTTGCTCATCTGTGAGTAAGTCCAAATGAACAAGACTAAACACAGCACTGCCATGGCCTTCAGTGAGCTGGATTATAACTGGTTTCTTGGTATTCACTTCCCGTGCAATAACAGTTTGAACTCCTGCAAAAATCACGGACATAAAGATGTTCAGATATTTCTGTATGATAAAGATGACTAATAAAAACCTACAAGAATATAGACAGAAAGCAGGATCTGGGTTAGACAAAAAATACCTTTACACAGGAGGGGGAAAAAGTGTGCTTCTATGATGCGATGAGAGCGAATTTCTTGCGATTCCTTGCGATTCATTATTATATGGTCTGTAATCTCTTAATTTCAAGACTGACATGTCTAATCAATAACTTCTGGAGAGTGATACTAACCAGAAATTCCAAACATTGTACACATGCATATACAGTCCTGTAGATGTTTTATCCATAGTCATCCATTGATTTTTTTGTACAAGTTTTTGAAGGATGATTATTTGTTGTCAATTGAAAATTTAAATACATGTAACATTTTGAGATATACAAAGATTTACAATTCTAAGCTTGCTCTAATTCTCCAAAGCTTCAATATTGATCTTTACTTTGCAGCAAGTCAGGGAATCAACATTTAATAAATTGCGCACATGTGCTTCTCAAATTGACAGGGTCATGCGGGTGGAAGAATTTTTGTATTAATTTATTTGCTTGTGATACAATGAACTTTTGTTGTTGTTGTTGGTGTAATATCAACTACTGGTATATGAATCCTTTTGGTCATGAGGTTCTGTGAAAACAAGAATAATAATTATTATAAAACAAAGGAAAAGCTCTCCACACCTAACAGGAGACTTTACTTTTTAGCTTTTCTAACAACCTCTAAGTTATAGCAAGAGGAAGGATAAAAATATGCCCTGTCGTCATTTAAAAATTACCACCGAAATAAATGCTCACCTTCAAAATAGAAGGGCTCACAAAGGGCTGTGACATTCGGTGGCTCTTGTTGAACTCCTGGATAGCTTATTTCAATCGACACAATGAAAGGATTGTGTCTGTCTTCCCAAGGATGTTTCACAACTTGAAATGTAAATGGACTACACAAACTCAAGATATTTCCTCCACTTCTGAGGTAATTTACAAATTCTTTTTGTATGGATGCTGGTATTGAATCATGATTTCCAAAAACTAATAGAGCAGTATTGTCCATCCATGGATGGCTAACGATGTGTTGTTCATGAAGTCTGTATACAGCATAACTGTGCAAATTCAACACTTGCAAAAGTGTCTGCTTTACGCTATTAAATATCTTGTTATCAGCGTCATTCCTGCCGCTATATATGAGAACATTTGGTGGTTTGGATGAGACATCAGCCATCACTTTTTTATCATCACCAGTGATCTGTGTAGCTGAGGAATGAATGAATAATTGAATAATTATATATTTTGAAAACAGTTTAATTTAGAGTAAGGAATTAAATGAAGTTACCTCTCATGCAGGGCATACAGTGTACTGTTTCTTCCCTTGTCTGGGTCTTCTTTTTGTCTGACGGGGTACAGAGGTTAACCAAAAAAATCCTCCGATTTTTTTTTCTTTCTTTTATTTTTTTGGGACGAGAGCGGGCGGCTGACTACACAGGCTAGGGCATTTGATGTACAGAGGTTGACCAAGAAGGATAAATTGCACATCAGTCAATTTCAGCAGTCAGTCTAGGGAGTCACTACCCTGCGAGCAGAGGGCCTTTGCTTGCAGGGTAGAGAGTCGCACATTAGCCTACCCCGGACTTTTGATGGCCTCGTGATTTTCACCTAACAGTATTGTCACTTCCTGTTGTTGATTTAATTAAAAGACCAAACTTTTTCCATTGTGAAAGGTCATTGAGTTAAGATCTGACCTCCCTACAGTCGAACTTCCCTTAACGGCCACCTCTCCACAACGGCCACCTCTCTATAACGGCCACATTTTTTTGTCCCGGCGGACAGTCCATACATTAGCTCTTGTTTAAACCTCTCTACAACGGCAACAGCCACCAAAGTGCGTCCCCAACTGCCAAAATAACCTCTCGACAACGGCCAGTACAGTACTTTTTTGTCAAAAAACCAGGTCATAAACACATTTTTTATAAACCGATGCAGTAATCCACATTTGACTTCGGAACATTACGTTTCTGCATCCATTTTAATGATATACGTATTTTGACTGTGTCCATTTATATGCTACAGTAAGCATAAATTGTCTGCAATAATATAGCGAATGTTGCAAACCTTGCTTGTTTCGTCTTTTTAACATTTTGATTCGAAACATTATTTACATTTTATTGTATATTTCACCTCTATATATTATTTAAGATTGGATTGCCATAATAAACATGTTGTACTTCCCGAAAAAAAGGTGTCATATTACACCCCTACCTCCCCATAACGGCCACCTCTCCACAACGGCCACTTTCTTCTGTCCCCAAGGTGGCCGTTGTGGAGAGGTTCAACTGTATTTTCCTCTATAATTCCTACAATCCCTTTCTCTTGAAGGGATCAACTTAGCTCATAAACTTTAGAATAAATAAAAACGTACAGTAATAGTAAGTTTAAATTAAAATTACGCAGGGTGTGCGCGGATTTGGGGGGGGGGGGGGGGGTTGAGGATGTCCTATTGTACATCAGTCGCACTGTATTCCCCAAATCACGTTTAAATACGGTAACGGTATCATAAGATAAAGAAATTTTATAAAGGTATTATTAGTTCTCCTCTTATCTGCAAGGAGTGATACTAAACAATAAAAGGGGTGTAATGAATAAACATTCATTCAAGTCTGAAACTTGTATTAAGATTAGGTACTCACATCTTGATGATGACCGAAAATGTTTCCTTGCAAACAAAGGACTAGCACACGTTGAAGTCCATTTCAATTTCCTCGAAAATCCAATAAACGTCGTAACAGCATAACCGGACAACCAACCTGCACCTAACAAAGGCATTCAGCTGGCTCTTGATCCACGAGAGCCCACGAGCGAACAACGCTTTTGATGAAAAATGAAAATCACCCAAATCACCCAAGTCCAGAGTGGTTAGTACTTTATGTAAAACTACTCCAAAGGACTCCGAAGCAGCTTCATGTGATTACGTAGGGTAGTGGTGAAAAGTACGCGGCGCTCGAAGAGAACCCACCAAATCACAAAATAGATGGTGCTCTCTACACCCCACTTCCTCAACCACAAAAGATGGCATTTTCATTGCATAGTCACCCCTCTATCCAGCAGTAAAAAAAAAAATATGGCAATGAGCAGTTCAATTTTCGCTTTTATTGTCTATCTAGCAATGCTGACTCTTGCTATAGCTGGGAATTTCTATGTCAACTCAAATTTTGAAGCCAATAAAATTTTGTCGGTAATGTTCATGAGATAGGTGGTATCTTCGACCCCCCTCCCCCCCCCCCCCCCTACACAAGATGGGTCCTCTTCGAACAAACTTGTTATGACCAGTTCCCTAACATTCTGGGCCTGGTTGTTCGAAAACCGTTTAACGTTAATCCACGATGACAAGTTATCCGAGGTTTTCATCACACTCGTTAAAAATGGTTTTAAAAGCTGATGGTAAAGAAACGTCTAAGTCAAAACTGAGGGACAAAAATCTTTTGAAGGACCTTTGTTGATTGGTAATTAGACTCGAATTGAAGTTCACGTTAACCCAGGATTAGCTTAAGAACAACTCGGCCCTGAATATTAGACCATTTGATGAAAAAAGGCAGTGAAAAGAAGAAAGAATGTTTGATAAGAGGGTTCGAGGAAAGAGCTGATAATAAACCTTTACTGCTCTACTAGATCCATCTACAGGCCATAACTGAGTGAGTGAGGTTGCGATAGAATGTCGAGCCAAGTAGACCGAGTGTTTGATCGATTGATTTGCTCTCCTTATTGAGGTTCTATGATAAAATAAGGATGTGGGTGTCTTTATTACATGTTTATTTGCAGGAGCATCACCGATTTGTCTTCCTTTGATGTGGCTGAGTGAGAACTGAAAACTGTTGTATCATGCAGCTCAGGCCCTCTCTCCTCCGCAGAGGCTCCGCTGAGAAAAGTGAGTGCAGGCGTAAAATTCCGCGGCTCCATCGAACCTCTGCGGAGGAGAGAGGCTCAGGCCGAATGCCGGTCAAATATCCCTGGACTGTATCGCATGTGGTAACCGTTGATAGCGATATCGTAGTTTTATTCAGACCTGATCGCTAAAGATTTTGCGTAGTTTTTTAGTTTAAATGGTAGTTTAAACCGGGTAGAAAATTAAACATGAACTTGGTGAAGATCAATTAAGATCAGATGTCACAGCTCAGTTCACTGACTCCGCAGGTGTAGTGAGTCGCTACTGACTTTCTCTTGTCTGGCTAGAATCCATGAAACAAAAACAAAAAAAACTTTCATGTTTTGTTTATATAGTTCAGTAGTTCAGTCACAAGTAATATGTGTTAATTTACTGTGCGAGACTGAAGGCCAGCAAGCTATGCTTTTTAAGTTCTGTACTCTTTTCGTTTCAAAGTATTAGCCATTGCTGAAGATGCTGTCATCAACCGTAGAAGGTAATTCATGACTATCTTCTCTTCGTCTTCTTTGTTTTCTTCATCCTGTCTGCCAGTCGTGTTCGCATGTCTAACGGGACCCTTGCAGTTTGAACAGAGTGGTTCCTCATAGTCATACCTGTATTAAACAGTAAAATAAATTTGACCAATTCTTTGAAATACAAATAATTTTACGCCGGATTGGATCTACGAATAGCACTGAGTGCATATCCGTTAGTCGGAGTTATGACCGCTAGATGGAAAAGACGGCGTATGAATTAAGTCCGTTTATTTACCCTTGACAGTGTTTATAGCACTAGTGCTAGTGGGGCCGAGCATTAAACTTCACAAAGAAAAAAAAATTGAATTGAAAATAACATGTTTAAAAATCCCAAATTCATGGGTTCACTTAATTCTCTGATCCATCATTTGTGTCCTTAGAGCTAGCGGCACAACGTTCATTTGTTCATTTGTAAGTGTGCACTTACTGTCCAATCATTGTGGCTTCAAAGTCCGAGTTGTCTTCCATCAGAAGTTGACAATCGTCTATTAAAAGATAGAAAATTGGTGATAGCTCAGTTGTCTATAGTGGCCCAAGTCACAAACTCAAATTTTTCCGTATCAATATCCGGGTCAGTTGAGACTTTAGATAGATAAAGCACCACGTTTACGGCAAACAGCAAACGTGAGATTCGCGTTTCTGTTTCCTTGAAATAAAGAAAACAAAGATGAGAATAGTGCAAACTAATTCTGGCCTTTGATGCTAACGCAAAACTACTGGATTTGACAGAGAAACTGAAAACAGCAAGCCGCAAATATAGGATCAACACGGTCAAGTGGTCATATCTCACGTTTGCCATTTGCCGTAAACGTCATGACTACCAATATTTAGCCGGGAAATTTTGGGTTAAAACTTTCTTCCACCCAATGTGCATGTGATTTTAAGAGGTAAAATGATATAGAACGAGAGGTAAACAAAGAAAGTGATATTTGCTGAGGTTAGTAAGCACTGCACCTGAACTAGCATCATCGCCATAGTTACTCTGAGGTACAACATGGGATGTCGATGTCTGGAACAAAATATAAAATAAACGATTATATGGTATCAAACAACCGTCCAACTAACGTGGATTTTCTCTGTTAAGCCTCCCTCTCTAAAAGGCTCTCGTTTGAGGGTGAGATTTTTTTATAAGCCCCCCCCCCCCCCCTCTGCCGCGGTATCTTTGAAGCCTCCGCCCGCCCCTCCCATGTTAGATATACTTCAAACCTCAAGCATACCCAAACAATCAGATAGTTGGTCTACATGAAAACTGGGTCTTCAATGCACTAAAGAGTCATTGCGTCAAGGAAAGAATGACATTGTCATACGAGACCCATTACTTCTATCAGTGTTTCATTCAGTTCTATAGGCGTGCTACTGTACTGGTGCACATTTTCTGTACATCTCGCGATGGTTCCAGAAACGCAGGTTTTCTTAAGGACTGTGGTTGCTAAAAATGTTGGAATCCGACAAGAAAATTAGGAGTGACTACACATTTTTCAGAAATAATCAAGCTTCAATTTGGAGCATAATGCCATACATTGTTATGTATTTTTAGCCTGTTAGAATTGTTGTTGCTTGATTCTCTCCGAAAAATGTGCGCGGTTACCCCCAATCTCTTTTTGGATTCTACTAACCCTTGCTAATATATACTTTTCCCACTTCAGTAGTCAAACACTGATCAAAATGCCCCTATATTAGGAGGCAGCGTCTTAAAAAAAGTTTTTACGGTATATCTGTGAGTTTTACATACAGATCTCAAGGGGCTTTGGTGCAACTGATTCAAGTGTAACGTACGTCTGAAGAAGACTGGTCATCATGGAGTCCAAACGCCTTAGCGAATTCTTGTTGCTGTTCCGAAAGGATCCTATTAACGTTGCTTTTCAGTTGCTCGATTTCTTCATCTATTCTGTGGCGTATAAGGTTATCTACCGGAAACAAAACCAAGTAAAAATAAGTAATACAAGTTTGATAGTTTTTATCTCAGCCCTCTCCGGTATATTTGGTTAAAAGCACTGATAATCAATCAGAAGTACTATGGAAAAATAATAATAATAATCGAAGGGTGCTCACAGACTGGTGAAATAAAAAGGGAGTGTTAATTAATGAAATTGAAATACTCCACTTTATCATATCTCTTAGTAACTACGCGCGGAGTGATTGATCAATTTGCGGGCCGTATTTCCCGCTAAATTTCCCTTGACTTCAACAAGTTTCCTTTCCCGCGCGCCCGATTAACCTCAGCGATATAATAAAACGTCGTTTTTTCTCGTTGATTTATGGCCCGCACGCTTCGCGCTTGGGCCATAAATCTAGGGAAAAAACTCGGTTAGTAACAGGTATTTATTTCTAACTGACTAATGGTCAAGGCTGAGGGGAGAAAATTCATTTAAAAGTAAGCGTTTAAAACTTTTCCATTCAAACGTCCGAAGTATTTGTTCCCTAAAATATGAGAGATTTGTACTGCAGACAGGTTTAATGCAAACAAGTACTAGATCAGTGTTTTGTAGTTATTACCGAGATGTCGGAAGACTGCCGCAGCAGCTACTGAGTCGTCTGTAGAGCTCGCTATTGACATGTCTTCTTCTGGGCTGATGTGCCCCATGTTAGCACACACACCATTGTTAACTCCACTGATGGTCTCCGAATAACTGATGAAAGGAAAAGTTGAGTAATAAAATACTAAAACCTTATGGTTTGTAACAAGAATAGGAGGGGACATATTAAACCATCAATCACCTTTCGCTAGACTCCTACAACCATTGATTGGGCGAAAGAGAAAAGCAGTACTATATCGGTAATGCTTCTGTCAGCATAAAAATTAAGCTTAATCTTCATATTAATATCAATGTCAGGTTGAATATTAGCAGTGATTCAGTGGCAGTTAATTACTTACCAGTGCTGGTCGGGTCCCATGCATCCCGTGCAGTAATTTTGCATCAAACCAACATCAGTTTCGTATAGATCTGTCAAGTGGCTTGGATCAGCGGCCATGTGGTAGAAACTGCTTCAGGAACTGTCTTCGTATGGATTCCACATAATTAAATTGCAAATGAATTTGAAAATTAATGATCCGAGAGCTAAGTTGCCAAACTGTTCTACTGAACGCAAGTTTAGTTCACGTTGTTTGTCTGGGAAATTAACTGGCTCCTTCAAGGATTGATTTGTAAGACTAAGAACAAGCTGACACCGAAATTAAAAGGATATCTTCTACTCCGCTCCTGACTCTGCAAGTTTTATGAAGCGAGCTTCAAATATTGGCCGTACCGTATGAAATTCAGTAAAATTATTTATTTTACCACCAAAAAAGAGACCATTTTAAAAAAACTTATTATATGGCTGAAAGTTAAGTTATACACAGTTTAAAGCTTACGCTTATTATAAATAACCTTTTATAAGCTTATTAGTTCACTGATTTCTTGAAAGCTACCAAGAACATTAAGCTTACCAGTGATCTTCTCAACGACGACTGAAGTTTCAGTACTGAATCACTTTGGAAGCAACCATTTTTTTCTGTTTCAGGGCAAACACAATATGCAGTCGAATCGTGGATACCTTTCCAATTTATCCAGTCGACTATACTACAACTTTCTCTTTTGTCCGAAAATGAAAACACTAGAAGCTTTTCCGTGAAGAGCGCTCCAATTTTCGCGCCAAAAACCGGGTAGCCGCGGTCGTTCAGAGCGGAAAAACGCAAAAAGCATGCGCGAACTCTGAGTGAGGGCTGGGCACCAAAAGTTTCAAAAATGGCGGCAATTTTAATTTTCTTATTTTCAACAATTTACTATGCTACCGCAGATATCTCGGTAAGTAGCGATAATTATCCCACACAAGAAGATAGCTGTAGATGTAACCTTGCTGTGGTTCGATTTTCTTAGGGCTTCTTAGACTTTAAGAAAGATTTTCAAACCTTCATTGTTCCCGCGGCGTGTAAACAAATCGCCTCTACGGGTCTGTTATTGTCATGAACCTTTTTACAAAAAGCGACTATATAAGCAAACCCCAGAATATTTAAGGTCGAGAGCTCAACCCTGGGTAGAAAAATAGTTAATCGTTAATTACTGAGTTTGCCAAAGTATATAATTGTTTGCCAGAGCGGATTTTTAATTTTTTTCGCAAGGATCTAATCATCGGTGTCGAGGGAGCAATTTCATGCGATGCGTTACTTTCGATCTCTTAGTATATTGTACTGCTTTATTTCCTTTAGTTTAGTTTATGTCTCTTCAATATATTGTATATTTCTTTTTGTCTTTCACTGCCCGCCTCGATTAACTTTCGCTACTTGCGGTCCAGTATAATTAGCTAAAAGTTGATCATGATAAACACAATAAAAAAGTTTGTTTTTGACACGGGTGTGTATGCATCCATCTAGTAGGCTCAGGTCAATTACACAACTGTTGTGTAACAATATTTATCTGCACAGGTCAACTGAAGGCAGGAAAAATATCTTTAATTGCGGAAACTTCCCAAATAATCCCTTTTGTCACTGTGCTTAGCCGCGGAGATTTTGAATTTGTTTCACAAAGCCTTCCGTGGTCGCACTCTTGCCATCATTCACTCGTCGCGCAATTTTGTTTTAGAAACGAAAAAATAAATAAATAAATGCATCCAGTGAGCAGAGGTTGACCAGCTGCAACTTTTGAAATAGAATTTTATTTCAATTTCAGTTGTGCTGACGCCAAATATGAATTGTCTTGTAATGAGGAACATAGAGAATTAAATAGAGATGAAGCTCGTGTAGCATAGTTATAAAAGAAGTCGAGTGTCCCTTTGCTGTGTTTGTAGTCATGTACCGGAACCTGTACCGCAAATCCAGTTTTCGTTCTTGTACTTACACGGTGTTGGTAACGTGCCCGGTCCGTTTTTATAGCATATTCGATGAAATTGGACAAAACGTAGATGGTAAAATGTATTTTTACCACAAAAGCCACTGCTCAACAATACAGAATCGAAACGAACGGCAGCGTTTTCAATTCACTTGCGCCCGCGAACGGATATGCGCAGAAAAATTGCGCAGAATGTTTTTCCGCTCTGAACCGCGGTCGTCGCCTCGTCGCCTTGCCAGCCACGGATTTTCGCGCCATTCCTTTTGGCGCGAACGGCGCGGGGCGACCCGCGTTTATTTTCAGCTCAACATTTCAAAACAAACCAGCTCTCGCTCTCAGCAAAGCTTGTCTCTTGTTTTATAGTTTGAAACTGTTTCGATTGTAAACTTGCATCAAGTTGTCCCTGTTAAAAAAAAAACCGCCAAAGTCATATTTTTCTCAAGAGTGTCAAATTAGTGAAGGAGCGGTATATTTTTTGGATATCCCAACATGGTTCGTGATAGGGTCGAAGACATCGGAAGTGCTTCAACTTTGTTGCAAGGTAAGATGAAAATGTTTATAAATAAATAAGGTATAAGGTATATTTGGTTGTTGTTAATAAATAAAGTGAATTGATTTTATAATTAAGAAGTTAAAATCACTAAATAGCTACCCGGTCCGTTTTTATAACATTGTTTGTCTACGGTGATAGACAGCTTGCTCTCCCTGTCGTTCTGTAATAAGATGGCCCCCAACGAGAACATTTAAGCAAAATACTAAAATGCTGTGTCCTGCGTTGTGTCACTAAGCTAACAACGTAAAACAGCATACTGTATGTGACTTACCAACTTGTATTCGGGGGCCTTTTATCCGAAGCTTAATTTATGGCACTTCATTCTTTCCTTACCGTTTCAACTATTTTTTTTTTCTTTTCTGGATATTTTTTCCCAACTGAAATCATTCTGTAAAATGTTAAAAGACTACTTAAGCTGAACATTTGCTTTTAAAAAACAAACCTTTAAGGTTCACGTGTGTGGGCCTTTTTCTTTTTTCTTTTCTTTTTTTTTTTTTTTTGGATACTCGTCTAAACCCCAGGATTTTCGATATCCAGCGTTGAAAATAAGACTTATTTCTTTTAAAACTTCTCAAAAAAGAGGCACATTGGAGAAAAATACTTCGGTAATGAACAGTACCGTGTTGGTAGGAGAGATATCGGGTGAACTCTTTTCGTTTACTATAAAATGCAAAAGGAGTGTTACAAAACCCGAAATGCCGTCTGAAGAATAAATGCACCGAAATAAAGTTGTTGCTGTTGTTTTTATTTTTTCATTTACACAGCACTTATCAAAGATTTACG
This sequence comes from Pavona decussata, assembly GCF_977016875.1. NCBI lineage: Eukaryota > Metazoa > Cnidaria > Anthozoa > Scleractinia > Agariciidae > Pavona > Pavona decussata. Next base: position 992,091 of record NW_028145827.1, on the reverse strand, counting down.
CCAAAGTCAAAGCAATAAGGAGAGAGTTTCAGGTCTGGCAAATCGGATAACAAACGTAGTAACAAGATTGCATCAACTCACATTTGATAGGACTGAAAACAATGCAGCGCTAATCCAAATTCATAGCTGTGCGGTCACACTGTGGAATATTGCTGTGGCAATGAAGACTGGTGGACAAACTGAAGCAGTCTGCAATGCAAGATGTAAGTACCGTTACTTGTGTCAGGGTTTTTGTAATCCTTGGGTCACACCCTGCTTGCAGCGCTTGGCTGGCTAATCTCAGTTAGGTTATTTTTGTTCTCTGTGGTGTCCTTGCTTATATAAACCTCACTCACCTTTTAGCGGTCTTCTGTAATGATCCACCTTTAATAAAGGTAGATTTTTTTCTGGATGTTATCACGTCTGCAAGATTTGAACTTATAACCTGTTTTGTATCGAAATCATATTCCTCATACTTATCGACGAAAGACGCTCGCAGTAGACTCCCAGTAGTCCCCATTTTTCTTATAGGGATAGGAAAACAAATCGCGCGCTTCGAGCCTTGACTAATCCCTACGAAAAAAGGGGCTATTTATAGTCTACGATTGCAGTCTTAAGGCAACTGAAAGGAGGACTTGGAAAAAAAAATCAGGGTTGAACGAAATTTGAACCCATATGATGCCGGTACCAATATGGAACTGAATTGTCGAGCTTTCTTCTTCCCAACTGCTCAGCTGAATTTGCTAATGAAGTCCACTGGGATGTTCAATTAGTCAGAGGATATTGCATGATCTGCAGTTCACACATATAATCATTTCATATCATTTTTATCAAAGAAATAAATGCCTATTACTGGTCAAGTTTGCACAAATGATGACTGACACATGTCACAGTCTATTATTTGAAGTTTCCACAATTTCAAAGCAATGTTTCGAGTTATACAGGTACAAGTAACAGACATCTAAATTATGGTGTCATTTCAGTGAGGCATACAGCGTGTAACCTGTCATTTCTGGCTAATGCTACTGAAACCAGTGAAGTAACCTACAGGAAACAGCTAGTGGTAAGAAAAGAAAAATTGTTCATGTTCCGGGAAGGCTCTGGTAGAAATTAAACTAGTAGTACCCTTTCTTAGGAGAAGTAACTGAGGGCCCGTTAGCAGTGAATAAAGGTTGTGTCTGTGGTCTGGGTGGTCAGGTGGTCTGGGTGTGGTGTGGGTGGTCTGGCTTACACCGCAAGCTAAAATCGTATACGTTACCGTTAATGCCCCACTTGGTAAAGCTACTCACTGCGTGAATTACATTTAGAAAAAAAAAGCGTATTCGGAGAATCACACGTAATAGGTTTACAGGGTGATATGGGGTACACAGGCATGATCATTTAGTCACTCGCATATATAGATCTTTACACATTTTGTGAGTAGAGGGAGCTCCACCCGCGCTGGTCCGCACAAGATATTTGGTTTAAAGAAGTTATTATAGCATCCAGCGCTCCACAAACATCTTACAATAAGTAAATTCATTAGTCAATGAATGAAGTGCAATGAACTTACTTTATGGAGTACATGAACATGCTTTAATTTTCAAAGATTTCCCCTATACTGTTATAGTAAACAATCGTAAACCAGCAAGATGTTTTTGACTCCTATAATTTTGTCTATTATAATTCATTTTTAGATGACGACTAAAACAGGAAAGGCTTGGCTGGGTGAGTATAAGAAATCTTAAAGAAATTCATAAGATTTTATAGGTAATACAAACACTAAAAATAAACTGACTCGACTTAGCTAAGCGCATCACATAGACAGTTATAGCGTGGACATTAAACAGCCAGCAATTTGTTTTATTTTAATCAACTGTTCGTTCTTTATTTTAGACTGTCAGAACCCAGCCATGGCAGAGGAATGTCTCGCTTTAGCATCTGAGGTGAGGTCTAAAATTATTAAGGGGAGTTGTTCCTTGTGACACTTAAAACATTTTTGCCGGTTTAGATAAGTTTAACTTAAGTGTTAAGATTACTACCAATATTCAAGACAGCACTCCTCTAAAACTTTATTTTGCAGTGCTGGGATGGATTGCAAAAGCTGTGGTCTTTAAGAGACGACGAATCTTCCACAGTGGAACAAAACAAACAGGCTGCAGAAAGTGAGCGATACGTGTTTAGAGTCTTCTGTTACAGAGCTGAAGCCGTGAGTATAATTTCTTCTACAATGACATAATGTGAAATTGTCACCCCCTCAACCAATTCAGACCCGGAGATCGGGGAATCCGGGCCTAAAGTTCCGGAAAAATCGGAAATCAGTTCCAAGGCTTATTTAAACTTCACAGCTCTAAAAATTCCTCCAAGTTACATCGTCACATTTTGTTTTTACTCTTAGTGTTACTAAGACGGAGGAGGGGGAGGGGGGTTTCTACTAGAAAATTTCTAGAGATGAGCGATAAAGAGCACATTCCAGAACAGGTTTATTTCAACCTCATTTCGATTAATCTTATCTCGTCAAGTTTAGCACATTTAAAAAAGGTGTACAGGTATGGTAGGGGAATTTACTGATTTACAGAAGGCATTTTTAAACCTGAAGACTGTTGATTCGTGTGCGTGCTTGCTTATTGAAACAGGGATTTTCACTGAATCAGCACGATGCAGCACAACGATATGTTGACAAAGCTAAAGAACTCTTGGCAAGACTTCCCTTAAAAGAGGTAATTGAAGTTGCAGCGCCATGATATGAATGCTTTTCCTCTAAAAAATGGCTTTGTAAGTTTCTCGAGTCTTTTCTATTTTCTTTTTTCGAAGAGTACCACTCTAGCGGAACTGTGCTACAACTTTGGTGTTGATACATACTATCGAGAGGAATATGAAAGTTGTATTGGCTGGCTTAGGTAAGCAATAGCCGGAGAGTGACTCTGAAAACTTGCATTTGTTGTTAATCTATTGGGTTACATTTGAAATTAAGTATTATTGAGTCATGCATTCTTTTTAAAGTATAGAGAGAACAGACGAGAACTTAGTAAGAGCCATCTATACAAATAAAAGGAATATAAGCACTTATTCGCGTAACTAATTGTGACATAACGTCTATTATAGGGAAAGCTATGATCTTAGGAAAGGACACAATCCTTTTGGCGCTAAGAAAGAGGTATGTTTACATTAATGAAATTAATTACGAAGTGTAACTATTGAAAGATATCTTTATGGATTAGCAGAGCTGTACTGGTTAATTTTTATGAAAATAGTATATTTATATTTCTTACAGCAGGCCACTACTTTGCGTCTCATGGCGAATGCTTATCTTGACTGGGACTCTCAACAAAACTGGCAATTGGCTCTAAACGCAACTGGTAAGCTCACACAGTTATAATCATAGCCTCGATCTTGTCCGCAGTCGTCCTTGTCGAGAAATATTTAAAATATTTAATGTTGATATTGTTTGTTGTAAAAGAAGGTAAAATGTCTGAGAAGGACAACACTCACCGGGATGATACACTTTACCGACTTAGTATATGACTCCTGGGTTCAAACCATTTACAACTTTTGGTCTATTCCGTTTTGCTTTCAATGAGAAGTCCTATAGTGGATATGCTACAACATGATTATTTTGTAAACTTTAATGCATCCTCGATCTCATTTTTAACAAATACCTTAACCTACGTTTCTCGTTTATTTGCAGACCTTGCAAACTCTGTAAGTATTATTTCCCATCAATTAACGTCATCAGAAATGAAAGCCAGTCCGTGTCTATTTGATGCATGTTTTTATTTATTGATTGACTTTTTGACTTGTTGATTGATTGATTGATTGATTGCTCGATCGATCGATTGATTGATTGATTGATTGATTGATTGATTGATTGATTGATTGATTGATTGATTTTGTAGGAATACAGCCATCCAGCTGGTCTTTATCTTAAAGCCAAACTGCTAATAATGGGTAATGGAGAGGAAACATGTTCAACTTCCAGATTGTTGTCAGGTATTTAATGGAACATTCTTCCGAACACGTTGAGAAAGTATTGTTCAAATTATCTACTTTTCAAGATGATTAAAATAGAATCATGATTTTCATTGTCACCCCAATAGCTGAGAGACCAGAGAATGGGAAACGATTGTAAGACCAAAATGAAGAGAAGGAAAAGAGTATTCAGGCACAAATGTAGAATTTCTACACCACATTTTACTGAAAAACTTAACTAGTGCCGCCTGCCTAAACACGTCGCAAATCCGTCGTTGACATTTACGGCATTGCTTTGATTTTATTGTCCAAGGTCATTTACAACTCTTACATGTAATTACCATGTTTTTTATTCAGCATTTGAGGAAACTCTTCAGCACCCGGACTTAAAGGTAGAACTTGGGTTGTGTGCTATAAATCTGGCCATACAACATAAAAGGTAACTTGACATTGTCATTTTTGAACATTTATAAGGCATTATTGAAGTTATACTGATGTATGAAGAGAAGTTATGCTTTCATGTTTTATTTTCTTTTTTATCCTTTAGGACAGAATTGGCCTTTGACTGCCTGAAAATCCTGTCATCGCGATTCAAAAACTCTCCTGATCTTTATAAGATTCAACTTGAGCACCTAGTAAGAATTCACATTGGTGTTTTGTGTACATACCATTCCTTTTGAGTAATACATGTCGCATCAAGATTGATCAATTTTACTACACAAAAAAAATTACTTAAGATTATATTTGAGAAATCAAGTGATTCTCCGCAGCGGTAACGTATACCATTACTGCCAATGAACAGAACAGAATGCCGTAATATTTTAAGAATTAATTAAAGAAGCGCACATATTGAATTGATTCTAATAGTAGTTTTCTCTATCTTGAAAGGATCTATTGCTGAAAAACAAACAGGATGAAGCTGCAAGAGAACTAATAGAAAACTGTATCGTTGGTATGTACGTTTTACCATCAGAAACACAATCATGCATATTAATCTGACTAAGACAAGAATTTGAAATCGGTATAAGGGTCTAAATTTCAGTGTTTAGATAAAATTTTATAAATACGTTTCTTCAACTGACTGATATTCTTGCGGAGAGTAAACTTTGTCAAGACAGTCAGTTTTCTTACATGTAAAACTTCGTTAGTAAGCGTCAATGCAGCTTTTCTATTTTTGGCGTTGCTCCACTCAAAGAATTTCGCTCTTTTTGGTCTTTTAAAGTCTTTAGGGAAGACCTGAAAGCGGCGTTCATCGTGGATCTGAAAAAGGCTTAAATTATAGAAATAACTCTGATTATGTAGTAAGTTTATTAAACATACCGACAGTCCTCTGTACGTTTGAACTAATGGTATGTATTTTAATTCTCAGGTCAGATAGGGAAATCTGTTGATTCCGAGATGTTACAAAGGTTCCATATTCTTTTATGGGAAAAAGCCGCCGCTGCATATCAGGTTGTGAGTGATAATTGTTCGTAACTCTTTAGTTACATTACCGTCTTTATAATAAGTCGCATTTTGCATCCCTAAAATACAATTCAAGTTACAAATAAGAGTCAAATCTTCCTCTTTTTTTACTTTTAAGTCATTCAAAGTAAAGTGTGTATTTCTTGTTGTTTGTGTTGCTATTCTCCTTTATCACGGTAATTTGAAATTTCGATGTCGTCAGGATCAGTGAGAAAACCGGTTGACACTGTGGAAAAGAGCACCTTAAAATTCGTAAAACGGCCCAAGATGAGATTTTTGTTAAGTTTGGCAATTTAATGAAGACGTTCTGTAAATTCCTTAATTTAAAGAAATATATCTTTGCTATTTTAAAAGAACGGACTCTCAAACTTGGCCTTAGTACTAATTTTAGTGTGCGTTCGATTGACCCTATTCCGAAATAGGAATACATTCAATGTTGACAAGAAATCCCTCATAAGAGATTTTTGGAGATACTGGAATACAAAATGGCTCTTAAATTATCATGTATCAGCGACAGTTGGCAGAAATGTCTTACCAAATGTACTTTAAAAGAGAAATCTAACAGCCATTCCGCTTATTCTTATTCCAGAATACAGTCAATCGAACGCGACCTTAATGCGCTCTTTCCAGCAGTGCCAATGGTTTTTCTTTATCTGGCCTACATCAAAATTTCAAATTATCGTGATAAAGGTCCATTGGGCTGATTTATGGAGAGTTTTGACAGGTTTTCTGGGGCTTGCATTGCATTTCACTCGAGTGAAGTGCTATGTATACTGATTAGCCCTTAAGTCAGTTTTTAAATATAATTTTTTAGTATTCCTGAATCATATTTTCTGAATTTAATTAAGGCCACTCTCACAGGTACATTTCTTCAGAGGAAAAGCACTTTGTCTCTACACTTTGGTGTAATATAACATAATGTGATCAGCCGCTGGTTGAATACTATATGGGTGTAATGGTTAACTTTAGTATTCAACCTGAGAGGGAGTAATTATACCTATAGTTGCTTAATGCTGTAGAACGCCTAACAAGAATGGTCGACCTGATGACCAAGCCCGGCTCTGGGTACCACCAAATATCGCACAAAACAGCCACTAATCAAAAGACATGCCATTTCGTGGAAAGAAAGGACTAATCCAATACCGATTATACAATTTCTCCTCTCACCATCAGGAAAAAGCCTACAATGAGGCGTTAAACTGGTATAATTATTCTCTAAGCCTGTTTAACTCAAGTGAAACAAAAGGCAAGAGTATCGCAAAACTACAGGTTGGTTATAAGAAATTGTGATCCTTTGAAACAAGATTTATTATTAATCAAACCTTTCTGTCTTAATCATGTGTGCTCAGACCCTTAGCACGCTTACCTGGCTGTGCAATAAAAACGTTTTCGTATCACTTAGAAGCATCCATCCTTTGAGAGCCAGATTCCATGGGCGAAATTCCAACGACTGAAACATTACAAGAAGAGAAGAATGGGTCTTTTGTGACTGACTTTTGGCCTCAGCCTTTTCGCGCGTGAAATCTTCGTTCCGTTCCACCCATTTCCCCCTGGTTTCCAGTCATCAATCGTTAACAATGTTACCTACATAGTGGGTTTTTGCCTAATATAAACGGCGCCAATAGAAATCCTTATTTTTAGTGAAGAGCAATCAATCTGATAGACCCTTTTTTTTCTTAAGGGTGTTTTTATTTATTTGTACACAAAGATTATTTTACATTATTACATGATCCAGTTACCTTGAGATAAGGAAAGTATGCAAACATGCAGAAACCTAAAGCACACGTGTAATTACCAAAAGACATGAAAAAAAAAAAAGGTTAGACTAAACTTTTTGCTTTCATATCAAGGCAAACATGGCAGATGTTTTCATTCACTAAACTAGATGAGATCGGTAAATTTCCGCGGCTGCCAAGATGATAGCGCCAGCAAAAGCTATTGATTGAAATAGTCATAATCAAATAATATACTACTGTAGGAATATTTGAACAGTATATCGCCTTGTTAATGTTAAATGCTAAGTTGGTTAGAAAATTACAAACATCCTGAACTGGGTCATTTTTCTTGCAGCGGAATAAGTGCTGTTGTTACATGAATCTTCACGATTATCAGAAGGTTTGTGAAAAATGAGTTGATTGGGAAAATATGTTATAAAAGAGCGAGAATTTAATCCAAAACATATGATAGTGTGATTATGATTTTGAAGATAGTCGCATGGTGTGGTAACTTAAGAAGTGGTATATATAAGGCATCGCTGTAAACGCCCAGTGGAACATTGGAACAAGCGCACAGCAAGAGACGTGATTTTTCCTTCTTGGGATTTCCTCATCTTGTGCTTAGTGCTCTCGCTTTACCTAGTGCTATTTTAACGTTGTTTTTTTTTTTTTTTTTTTAACTCAGGCTAATTGACCGTAAGTCAGCCATGAGCCTTAAAGAGGGAGTATCGTTTGTTGCAGTCTCTAGACATCAGAGCCCAAATTGAAATAAGATTTATGGGTCCAGTTGTTCAAAGCCCAGTTAAGCTAATCCCGGGTTAACATGAACTTTGATTCAAGTTTAATGACTAATTAATAAAGATTCTTGCAAAATATTTTTATCCTTTAGTTTTGACTTGTAATTTTCTTCAACATTTAATAGCTAAAATCAGCTCTTTTAAATATAATAAGCGAGATGGAAACCTTGATTAATATTTAATCGGGGATTAGCGTTAATCGACTTTCGAACAACGGAGCCTATGTGGTTTCATGGCATGCACATTTGGTGCCCGAACCAGTTGAGGCGTTGTAACAGATCTTTTAGCCACTCCCACATCTTTCGTTTTTTGTGCTTTTTATTTGTTTATTCGTTTGTTTATTGGTTTGTTTTCCATTCATTTTAGGCCAAAGAGGCTATAAAAGAAGCGGAACAAAGCGATCCCGAAAGTCCTGTTGTTTACTTCTATAAGTTCAAAATCGCTCTCATGGAGGGAGAAGATGATCTTGGTTGGTGCAGCAGTGGTATAGAATGATATAATTTTAATGAGCAGTCTATAACGTTAACCAGTCAATGAAAGTAATGCCAATTTGTCGTGTAATGCAAATGCATACAAGATTCAAACAACCAACGTTTCGAAGTGTAAAGACTTTTTTTCAAATGTTGTCGTCTGTTGCCTGAATGGACCCGTTGTGCAGCTCAGTACTCAGCAGCTTAAGAGCGGATGTCTGTAAATATCAACCCGAGGTCTGCAATAGCGAAAAATTCAAAATTCTCAAAAAAATTCACAACATAGCCCACGGTAAACTATTGCAAGAAATACATGTTTTACTTCGATCCGATAATTATTTTTGATGTGAGGCTATGATCTTGAATTCACCGCTCCTGAACCGGGTTTTCGGTGTCTGACACCACATGTTGCGAAGACCTTGTTTTAAAAATCAAACTAGTTTCGTTCCAAACGAAAAACATCCAGTCTGATAAAGTACATAATTATAGACATCATGAATGGTATGTTACTCATCTGAAGTGAAAATTAAATATTTAGGAGATTTTTCAATATTTACAATTTTTTAAGCGATTTCTCGTGATGCCAAATTGACAAATTTGCGACGCTAAAATCATCAACTGGTACATGGCGTTGAGGATAAAGATTTACACCACGTGAAAGAGCATCATTTCTTCTTATAAAATCCGCTTTCAAAAGTATGGGCAACACAAAAGGAAATTTTTGAGGCCGCGAATTACAAGTAGTACTTTAGTGAAATTTGAGCTTTTCTGTCACGGCATTCCGATGCTAAAACTCAAATAAACACAACATGAAAACGTTTCAAACAACAATGGTTTATTAATTCTTGCTACAGGGCACTGCCTGTGCATGACCTATGCTTATAAGACTATTTTCCTTGGTTTTCTATCCTTTAGGGGCAATGTCAAAAGATTTTAGCGGAGTTCAAAAGCCGTACACGGGTCAGTTTACGTTGTCAACCCGTCACAACACTAGTAAATATGGAATAAAATGAAACCAGGACTTCTTTCATTCAATCTTACTTTGAAAAAAAATGGAGCAAATAGCTAAGAGTGCTATATAATTCATACCTTTGAGCGGCCACACTGGATGTTTAAGAAATATGGGACATCTATAGGAAACATCGTAACACTTTAGGCCGTTTTATACATTTGGTCACAAAGATTGTGTTACATGCATTTCACCGGTAGACCGCTGACCTTGCACTTACGTACGCCCTTGTCCACGGGATAGAAATTGATGTTTCGTCCAGCTAGACCCCAAAGACAATTAATTATATAATCAGTTCAAACTGAGGTTACGGGTTTGGCTTATCATAATTTTATCTGGTTGCGTCTAAACACACGTAGTTGTTTTGATTTTTGATAAAGTTTTTCAAATTTCAGTCTAACGTAGCCTCCGAATACAGCCGCCTCTCATCGCTCCCGTCCCCGAGGGGCGTTTCGCGAAACGGCCCTCGGGGGCCGGGAGCGATGAGAGGCGGCTTTATTCGCAGGCTACCATGAATGCTACTCAAAGAGAGTTAAAAGCAATGTCACTGTCTAGTTCATCTGGATAAGACCCAATTTTCAATTTATTGTTCACAAAAATTGTCTGTTGTATGATAGTTTTCATGCGATAAAAGATAGTTCATCCATCAGTAATGGAATTTGAGCAGGCAAAGTATGGTTTCTTTGGCCTTAATGGGTCAAAGTGAGAACACGATCCAACAAGATCATGTTGCCTGAATATATGGTGCTATGCTCTGAATTTTTAGAGTACTTGCGAAAGCCAACAGGCACTAATATCGAGGTCATCTTGTGGATAAGTCTAGACTGCACAAATGTGATGCTCCGATCTCCCTTCGTTTGCTTGAAACGATTAGCTGCCCAACTTGGTGGGACCGGCGCAGAATCGGTTTTGGCAGCGCCGTCTGATGCCATAAGCATCTCGATGTCTTGAGCAAATAGACCTGATCAGATGGCTGTCATCGATTTCGAAGATACTAAGGGAAATTTTACGCTGAAGTTTAGTCAGTTAGTTATGTCACTTTGTAGACCTGGCTTTACAGCCAAAGGAGCGTAGCTGTGCCATCCAGGCTGTGAAACCCTGGTCCTCTCTCTGACAAAAATTGCTCCCCCTGCGCTCCTCCCTTATTCCTGCTGACAATGTACTGTGGTCGACTGTCGTAGGTGTGAGTCGTACTACAGGAAATATTGAGGGAAAATAGGGATGACAGTGGTGACGCAACCCCGTTTCCCTCCTCGCTCTTACCCCGCCGCCTCCCCCTCAACCTCCCCATTCTTTACGTCGGGAGACTGCTACAGTGACAAAGCACACGGCCAAATAACTTTTTAAAAAAAATCACTAAAAATCGTAAATGTGTGTGGATGTAATAACCAGTAATTCAGAATCAAATTGCAAGCGTTATTTAAGGTAATTCTTATTTAAGGTCAGGAGTTTTGCGTTACAGTAATTCGATACCTGCTCTGTCTACGAGAAGCTCCGCCTCAGTTTTCAGTGTTCAGTCAGCAAACCCCGCGGCCCTTAGATAGTTTTAGAAGCGGCAGGGAAAAATTACCCTTGGCATGCGCCCGGGGGGTACCCTGTGAGCAGAGGCCCTTCGATCTTCCTAGATAAGTCGAAGGGCCACTGCTCGCAGGGTACCCGGGGGTATATAAAAATTGACGGGGGTGAGCGTAGCTTTCGGGGGTTAAAATTCGTGGTTTGGTACCTGTCAAAGGTATGGCGCTACCTTTTAGCCAGTTTTAGGGTATTGAGCGAAAACATATAAGAGAAAGTTATTATAAATGTCAGTCAACTGTCACTTAGCGTATTCATTTTAGAGTTGGTACCACTAAGTGGGAAAATTGTACAGATCACGGCTACAAAACAATTTAGTGGTACTTTTCAAAATTTTTGACGATCAACTCGCCTATTTGATATGGGAGTTCCCCCCCCCCCCCCCCCGCTGGGGGCAAGTGATCTGTGCAAACTGTAACGCAATCTCTGCCGTTAAACGTATTCTTAAATCGCGGTAAAATACATATATCGTTCCTGATTGATATGATGATTTCTACAATGTAAAGAACGCTCGCTCAAAAGGTATGAATTACGTAGCACTTGTAGCTATTGTTCAATTTGTTCTAAAGTAAGATTCAATGCAAAACATTCTGGTCCGAATTCAAAACGTTGACTACCTAAACTGACCTTTGTGACCTTTATACGCTTTTGAACTCGGGGTCTACTAAAACTGCTACAATCTTTTGTGCCTGCCCCGAAATGATTAAAAACCATGGAAAGTAATGTTATGAACGTGGGCCAAAACCTATAGCAAGTACCAACAAACAATTGTTGTTTGAAACGTTTTCATCTTGTGTTAATCTGAGTTTTGGCATCGGAATGCCGTGACAGAAAAGCTCAAATTTCACTAAAGTACTACTTGTAATTCGCGGCCTCAAAAATTTCCTTTTGTGTTGCCCATACTTTTGAAAGCGGATTTTATAAGAAGAAATGATGCTCTTTCACGTGGTGTAAATCTTTATCCTCAACGCCATGTACCAGTTGATGATTTTAGCGTCGCAAATTTGTCAATTTGGCATCACGAGAAATCGCTTAAAAAATTGTAAATATTGAAAAATCTCCTAAATATTTAATTTTCACTTCAGATGAGTAACATACCATTCATGATGTCTATAATTATGTACTTTATCAGACTGGATGTTTTTCGTTTGGAACGAAACTAGTTTGATTTTTAAAACAAGGTCTTCGCAACATGTGGTGTCAGACACCGAAAACCCGGTTCAGGAGCGGTGAATTCAAGATCATAGCCTCACATCAAAAATAATTATCGGATCGAAGTAAAACATGTATTTCTTGCAATAGTTTACCGTGGGCTATGTTGTGAATTTTTTTGAGAATTTTGAATTTTTCGCTATTGCAGACCTCGGGTTGATATTTACAGACATCCGCTCTTAAGCTTTCATTCTTAATCCACTCAAATTATCAGTGGATGCTGCTCCTCACGTCCTCACGTTTGCAGACTATGTTGTAAAGTATCCATTAGAACACTTTATTTAATAGGTGATAAACAAAAGGAGCCGTAGGCTAATGAAAGCTTTTATAATAAGGTGCTCATGTAATACATTAGTAATTTCCAACAGTGCCTAACCCCTCCCCCCTCCCCCCAACCTGGGTCGATCCCCCGGCATTAGAATTTTTTTAAACAAACCGGCAAATCCCCACTGCCGGGAAAAATGAGCCGCTCAAATACCCCACAGTTTCTTCGCAGTTTCTGGGCTTACCTTTATTCTGAATGAAAGTTAACCCAGGCCAAACTATTAAAGTCTCACATAAGTCCCATCTCTCATTATCGTTTCAGTGTCCATTCGTTCATTGGATATACCTCCGGATATACCATCTCATTATTGACCTCCGTAGACGTGGGCAATCAATGAATTTATCGTCTTTCTCGATGAACTTATCATTGAAAGGAAGTGAGAGTGCCATGACGTGAAAATCACGAGGCCGTCAAATGCCCTGGGGCAGACTAATGCCCCACCTCCGAGACGGACAATGTTGAGAAATACCCCACTTATGCCCGGGGGAGGGGAGGAATGGGCACTGCTGGAATTGACTGATGCATAATGCACACTTCGAGTGCAAATATCCCAATGTCAGCTTGAGAAAATGCCTCTGAAATTACGCGAAATCGTTGTTGTTGTTGTTGTTGTTGTTATTGTTGTTGATTATCCAACTATCTACCCCATGAACAGCTGTCTCTATGCATCAACTTGTACAAACAACAACCGGTGAGCTTGCTTTCCTAGCATGCCAATTCCAAATCCACCTGAAATCTCAGGGCTGTAAGGCTTAACGGCAAGACTGTTAAGTGCCTCATTTCTTAAGCAAAGTTCAAATCAGATGTGGATATGAGCAGACAGTAAAATAGTCCTGTTCACTATTCCCTAGCCGTAGAGGCCATGACCAAGATGAGCGAGGTTGGTTCAAGGCAAGATGACCAAGTCACAGAGACTGATGCTCACTTGCTGGTTTGTCTTGCTGCACAGTTGGCTCTAGAGGTACCGGCGCTTCTACTTTATACAAAAACGATTTAGATTTAGCTGAATGATATAAGTCTTACAGGGGAAAACAAGGCTTAAAAACACAACGGTTCCCTTTTATCTAACCCACGACCAGAGGTGTTTTTTTTTAGTGCCAGGGGCGGCGGTGGAAAAAAAAACCCCGCCTGATCGCAGGTTATCTTTAATCTAAAGATTTTTTTATGGATATTCTATCGTCAGTAGTTACAATGGATTTAGAATATGGAATTATCTATTGTCCAACTTATGCTACAAATTTTCTACATTCAAAATCCATTAACTGACGATGAAGGAAGATCCATTGAACCATGAGCTCAACATTACAGAGATAGACGCTCTGTTGTTGAAAATCTAGTTTCCTGCTGTCGTCCCGTCAAATTGTTGGAACAATAAAATAAATAAATAAAAACTTAATAAAGTTTTACGGTTTACGTTTATGAAAAATAATGGATCGTTTATTTAGACGAAGCTTAACAGAACCGAAGTTTAAACCGATTTCAATCTGGCCAACCCGAAGAGTTTTAAAAACGTTGTCTACTGTAAAGAGAGTCTAGAAGCCATATATCAGGTGACTGGAGACATTCATCTTCTTAAATTGACCCTCTTGTAAACAGATACATAGCTCTATCGATTGATAAGCCAAAGTTAGTGTAAGTTTAACTAAGCGACCCAATGTGGAATTATAGACGCCATGCATATTAATGTTGAATGCTCCCTGTGTGCGGCAAACTTTATGATGATTAACAACAAAAACTGGACAGGGCCCCTATTGATAGCGAGACCTCCGTACTGTTTGGGCTACCTTGTATAAATAAAGTTGCCTATCTATATATGACTTCTTCCTTTCATCTAGCAAAAGAATGACAAAGTGGCTGTCAGTGCCTTGGAACAAGTTATAGCAACGAGTGTTGATAATCAACAGGTTTTGACATCACTGAGGTACGATGCAGCATATAATACTTACTTATTCAGTATTACACTGCTTTGAATGGAAAAAATGTGTTAGCTCTTGTGCCATATGTTTAAACTATTACGTTTTTTTTTGTGATTTTTGTTTTTTCAAGTCGTCGATGTTTATCGGTTTAAACTAAATACACGTAATGTACATACATGATGACTTTATTTACCCCCGGTCCGGTACTCAGGTTGCTAATTAGGCCCCCCCCCCCCCCTAACAAGAACTATATAACATTGCAAGAAATGAATAATCACATTATAAGATTCAAGTTAAAATACGAATATAAAGCCGTCTAAAAGAAAAATGACAAATGCAGAATATTATAAGAGTAAAGTCATTCTTTTGACTTGAACTGCCAGTGAACTATACTGCTCAAAAGATTGCATAGCTTGCAAAATACGGAATGAGAAAGGGCGGGGGTTTCAAGCTTTGGCAGTTGCACTGTATATGACAGGGTGTGGTCTAAAGTCAATTTGTTGACACCTCTAAAGTTCTTCACATTGCTTCTAATGATCAAAATGTCTCTCAAATAATCAGGTGCAAAGCTCTGTTAGGTTATTTTCCCTGGACCTTGAAAACAATAATAAGGATGCCGTTGGATACGACGGTCTTTTGAACTATTTCCTACGCTACCATCTAAAGAGAGGAAATCAGAGGATTGATCGACTAAAAGACTAAAAATACAGCAATTCCCCCCTTCATGAAGTTTGCCCAGCTTCCTGCTATTAACATAGTGATAGTAGAATGAGGCGTAGTTATTGAAATGTGGTCTAACAAAGGAACAAACCTTAAAAGTACCGACGTTAATGTGTTTCTTAATCTGAAAATAGCATCAAACGCTGCTTGCCTTCATGCGTGCAAAAAATGACTGTCAGTGCTTCTGTTAATTAGGTGTCTATCGAGATTGAAACTTACGCAGCCCACAGATTCCAGAACAAGGTAGATATCTAGTGATAGATGCATTTTTGAGTCAGTGACACAGGCATACTGGGAAAAGAAAATCCGAGTTCTCCCAACAAGAGTCGAACCCTATGACCTTCCGATTACTAGTTCGGATGCTCTACCACTAAGCTCAGTGGTCGAGCATCCGAATAAAAAAGACGACTTGAGGTATATTTCTGAAAGGATACTTAGAGTGCTGTTTCCGATAAGTTGGGAATTATTGCTTCGAGTTCAGTAGCAAGACCTAGAGCGTAATTTAACGTCAGTGGCGACTTTCTCCTTGCTCGCAACCCACCTTTATTGGCTGTTACACCGATTTGATTCCACCAATCTAAAGCCCCTGAAAAATGCTTGTGATTTCGTCTCACGGCATTTATTAGAGGAACACTCTTGACTCACTCCAGATGTCACTGTACAGAATGTGTTGATTTATATTTTATACAGCTATTAAAAACGATTTCAACCAATTGCTTGTGGCTTTGTTCTTTTAATGACACAGAAAAGATGTTGGTACTTTTCTTCGATACCTGCAAATCGGTAAGTTGGTGTAAAAAGACTGAATGCAAACGAAAAGTGGTATTTAAATGACTCTATTCATTATTTAAAGGCCGTTAGGGTGAAAGAAATACGTTTTATTTGCATTGCTACTGAATGCAACCATGCATGCAGACGTCAAATACGGTGGTAACAGCTGGGTCATACCTTCTCTACGATTTTTCCAAATGGCATTTGTTTCCATGTCACTGTCCTTCAGGCTGTAAATAATTAATGGCGGAAGTGAGATAATTGCTTGAGCGACAGGAATAAAATGGCCAGTAATTAACGTATTGGCCGTATTACATTTTCACTGTACTCTATGTAATTTTGTTGCAGCCTTGGATCGCTTGAATCAGATGCAACAAGTGGGTGATTCTAATGTACAGACGGAAGCCACGTGGTTTATGAAGATTGGTGAGATTTAGTCTGTAAACCTTGTAGATAAATAACTTTCCAAAAAAGTAACATATAGCAAAAGTGTACTCGGTTTACTGTTAAATCTAACCAATTAAAGCAGTTTCGTCTTACACTTATCTGAGAGTAACTATAAAATTTGAGACCGTGGTCATGGTCTTCTCACTGAAGTTCAATATACACGTCATAACTGAAAGTTATTCAAGGTAAAAACATTTTGGATCTGGACCTGATTGGTCGAAAATAGTATCATAAAGAGGAACCCAACGGCATGTTCTAAACTGCTCTTTTGTTAAAAGGAAGCTCTGAAAGTGCACCAATTTGGGATTCCAACTAGAAGAATAAAAGCCTTGACTTTACTTAGGAGGCATTTTTATCATTTTTTTTTTTCAGCCTGGAATCTTGCGTTGGAAAGTACCGATAATAGCTCAGAAATGCAAAAGCTTTTTCTGTATTGTCACAAGGTATGTTGAAAAAGAAGCCACCCAGTGGTATGGATTCTGTATCAACTCTCGTTTACTTTCATCAACCTCGACGCTCCAGGAGTCCGTTCAGTTCTCAAAAGTACCTACAAGTATTTTCTCGAACTCCTTTTGAATTGATTAGCGGTAAGTGCAAACCTTCTAACGGATCCTTGGTTTTGGCTTCATAGCATTGCGACACTCACTCAAAAATTCATAAAAATACTGAACCTCATTTGGACGAATTTCCTTTGAAAACGTTTAGCAGCCTCACTCCTTTTTGTGTGTGTGGGTTTTCCTTTCAATTTTACAAATTCGTGTTGGTTGTAAAGAACCGTATATTAAGATAACCGCTTTGGACATCGTAATTGTAATGAGAAATTGACAGTTGCAGAAATTCATCAGTGATTGTAGACGAAAATCCATTAATTTTTTTCGTTATGTATGCTCCTTAAAAGTGATCGTTTTCTTGTTTAGTTTTCCTGCTTGTGTCCAATGGAGTCATCAAACTTAGTTCGTCAAAAGAATTGTCTCGTCATGGCAGCTGCATCAGCAGTTCAAGCAGCAAGAGAACAAAGCAGCAGTGGAGAAGAAAAGGTTTGAGTTTGAGTTTATTATTATGTCCAAAAGTATGGTTACGATTCAAACTATAATAGATACGAGACCGATGATACTACAGCTGATAAAAACCGTTTACTGAAAAGTAAGTAAACCCACTGACGGGCCAGGGAATTTTGGTTTTATTACAGGGGTAACGTGAAATCATGATAGCCGAAACAAAGAAGGAAGACACAAACTGAAATAGATGGTTAAAGCACTTTATATCAAACCGATAGCAATGAGCTAACGAGATACCGCTATATTACACAGAGAGTTTCGCACTAGTTTGCTGAAGTAATAAGTCCACATTTGGTTGGTGTGAATTTGGCCACCGAACTGACGCGTTTTATTACAAACAACAGATAAACAATAAATAACTACGTCTTCAGCAAAGGTTGGGGGAGGAGAAAAACCGCCGCCACCTAACATTCTGCTTTCAAAAGAAAAATAGTCCACAAGACCGACGAAAGAAGAGGAGGAGAAAAAAATATTTTCTTCAATTAAAATGAGTAGACAACAATGTTAACGTTAAGAATCTGACTCTCAGCCGGCACGCCCTGACCACTGATTGCTCGAGGAGACAGAATAGTTGCTGCAGTTGATCTTCTGGGCTCTTGTCTAGCGAAATGACTTGACATTAAATGACATTATATGTTCTTCATAATGTCTAGGTTTTACCAAACACAGATTAAATATGTGATGTTGACTTTTGAGTCATCAATTGTTTTGGTCATTTGAGGTACCTTGTATATCGAGTGGTCATATCAACGGGGAAAATTTATAAAGAATATTACTGTTTAAAACTCCAGTGGTTGCATTTATGAGATTGATTGATTGATTGATTGATTGATTGATTGATTGATTGATTGATTGATTGATTGATTGATTGATTGATTGGTTGGTTGGTTGGTTGGTTGATTCATTGATTGATGGATTGATTGCGTGGGGTCTTAGAAATAGTAATAAGATTCGTTGCTATCTTTGAAACAATTTGTTGCAATTTTGTTTGTTCTTATGCAGAGGAAGCTATTGAGGCAGTGTTTAGGACATGTTGAGGCTTGCCGGGATCTACGTAAGAAAATAGGTGCTGGAGGATCAAGCAATCAGAAAGGTAGCGTGCTGCCATAATGTGTTAGATTCTATCGCGTGCATGCTTCAATGTAATTTATGCAGTTTCAATGTGATCTATTAATCTAGAAGCAGTTGTAAGATGTAGGATCGCAGGATCTCTGGTAGTACTCCTTGTGAAACTTGTTTAGTGCAGCACACGGGCGGTACACCGTCAGAAACTGACGAAATTAATCAAACCTAACGTAAGACCAAATACATTTTCGCTTTATTTTCAGATGAATCCATGGTACTGCTGACACTGTATGAGTTTGAGGCTAAGGCTCAGTTGGGTGATACAGACCTATCGGAATGTCTAGATAATGCCGAGGCTCTGCCACACACGGATCCAAATACTTTTGAAACTCTTGCTGGTAAACAACTTATAAATTAAAATAACTTTATTTTTCCATTCACTGCAGCTTTCTAAAAGTTGCAAGCGGTATTGCTAACACTTCGCATATAATCTTGTGCCCGACCTGAACATATAAAATATCTTTTCTGTTAACTGGCTGCCTGGCATTTTTAACTCTTAGGCTATTTCAGGTAGCCAGTACCCCATTTTTGGTGTGATACATGTACATAGTAAATGCTTTTTGTAGACTATGGGTATAATAAAGTTTGTTGTTGTTGTTGTTGTTGTTGTTGTTGTTGTTGTTGTAATTCTCGTATTGTTTTCCTAAACTACAAAATCAAACAAACAGCAACAAAACGGTAATACGTATCTATGGCCTTTGTCGAAACATTTGTCCCTAATTCAGAACTTTCTAGTATTTTATGGATTACATGAACTCATTTCTTGTCCGTTTTCTTGTCCGTTCTCCTTTAATAAATTCAACGATGTTCCTGTGCTTCTCATCTTTTTACCCCATTTTTGGTGTGATACATGTACATAGTAAATGCTTTTTGTAGACTATGGGTATAATAAAGTTTGTTGTTGTTGTTGTTGTTGTTGTCTTTTTACAGCCCTTGCAGTTGAGTCTCCTGTGTACCACAGGCAGCTTAGCATGAGAGCTTTGAGAGTTGCTATCAAGAAACACCTGGTTATGGATGTGGTTGATTTCACTAAACTAAGGTACCTGGAATACCTAACATATGCCATGATCGAATTTATTTCATAATTCACGCAGCTTTCTTTGTTACTTAATAGCCTTAAAATAATTTAACAAATACATTCTTTAAGAATATGCTACTGACAGAAAGTCAAGGGCTGGATATTGTATATCGTAAAAGGAAAAAGCGGAACCAATGATTTTAATGAATTGTTTAAAAAAAAAAAAATGAATTGTTAACTGCAGCGGACCAGGTTCGCTAAACGCTTTCATTAGTCTCCCTTAGTAAAGGAGAAAATGACAGAGTCAACCTCCATGGCCCACTTTATTTTATTTCACTTTTAAACACATTTCAGACTTACCCAGGCCGGGTTGTATGCAACGTACCATTCGGCGTACGTGACTGCAAAAATCAGACGTTCCGTTCATTCAGAATCAATATTTTTAGGCCCGAAGTTACCATCATCATCATCATCATCTTCCTTATACAGAAAACTCACATCACGAAAGTGATTTTTAGTGGGGTCCTGTAGATTGAGAAAAAACAACATAATGGCTTTAAAAATGGCTACATGATGGCTTTAAAAAATTACAAATGCTTTAAAAATTAAAAATATTTTAAAAATAGAAAATACAAAGACAACAATAGCAATAATAAGTTTTTAGCAACCCACGCCTATAGAAGCCTTCCCCTTTTTCTCGTGTTAAGTTCAGGAACAAGACACTATACTCTACTTTCCAAGTCTCGGTAATTCGTGTTTGATGACTCAGCTAATCAGATAACTTGTTACTGGCATCTTGGATTGAAAATCTTGTTGAAAAGAAATGAAACATTTTAAGCTTTTTATCCCAGATCTAACGCCTTTCCAGCTACAAAGACAAGTGTATTATAAGTTTTCGCAGAATGTTTTGCCGACTGATAAAAGACTTGGGGTTACCTGTAAATAATTAGTATCCCCATGCACTAGACTCCCACCCCACCCCAGGAGAAGTAGCAATAACCTATTGTAGTTCAACACGGTTTTACCTTTGTGCTCAGCAAAGCTTTCCACAGTCTTGTACACCATGCATTGAACAGCGGCAGCAGTAGTGATGCAGAGAGCAAAGAAGAAGCTTTAGCTATTTACCAGGACATCTGCGAAATCATCGAGAATCAAGCAAAGGTAAAATACCTTTATCGGCATAAGAGTATGCGTTAGTGCTAAAACTGACCTCCATTGATCAAGTATGCGGTGTGAGTGATTGAACCGACCTTCCAGGAGATTAACTGATTGGAGGCACAGAATTTGAAAGAATAGAAAAACTGAAATAGTGTACAACATGCGATCAGTGTTGCGTAGTTTCTTTTCAACTGTAAACTCTCTTGGTATTGTGGGTTAACTTCTCAGAAAAATTTCCCAAAGATTTACGGCTTTCTGTAGTTGTAACGGAACGTAAACGTACTAAAACAATTATTCCAACTATTTTTGATCCAGGGCTGCTATCCAGAAGTTCAAATCTTGTGGCTGATGACGAAAGCGTGGAATTGCGGAATCAACCTATTCAGGTATGATACTTGATTCGTACCTTTGATAAGATTTTAAAGTGAAAAGAAATACTCTGGATTGATATTCATCAAGCTTACAAATAAACAACTTACTTGCTCCTTTGTACAGCTATATTTTCATTTATTTTTGTCGGTATTTTTTAATTTAAAATTAAATTTCGATTTTACTTTTAGAACTTTATTTGGCGACATTTACATTGCAACCTTAGTGGTTTAAAATAAAACACTCGGCAGTTCGGGAAAATTAATTTTCTTCGTCATTTGTCTTATTACTGTGAACCGGTCATCTTGTACTCAGCACGAAAAGTCTCTATGTCGCTAGAGAGTGAGAGTGAGAGAGACACGCACAGAAGAGAGATTGATTGATTGATTGATAAAATAAATGATTGATTGATTGATTGATTGATTGATTGATTGATTGGTTGGTTGATAGACTGATTGATTGATTGATTGATTGATTGATTGATTGATTGATCGATCAATCGATCTATTAATCAATAGATCGATCGATCGACACTTTATTTACTGTCGCAGTTTCAATCAGTAACTTTACGAAGCCAAGCCAAGCGTTAAAAATAATAACAGTAATTATATATAAATAGGCATTCTATGAACTGTATAGGTAAAAAATATACTACGGATATCGGTTATTTATCGCTCGTTTCAGAGAGCCTTGGAGGTCATTCCATAGCTTAGTGCTGTTGTAAGCTGAGAACATTTTTGATATGTTCACTCCGAGGTTTGCAAAGAGAAAAAAGTGTTGTTATTTCGAAGATAATATTTCGTGTTTACTGCGGGTTTGAAGAGAAAAAAAGAGAAAAGGTTAATACGTCATTGTCCATGTTTGTCAACCATTCATTCGTTTCATCTAATAATGCAGTGGCTGTGAATAAACAGTCTAAAACCTGATTGAGAGAGAGAGAGAGAGAGAGAGAGAGAGAGAGAGAGAGAGAGAGAGAGAGAGAGAGAGAGAGAGAGAGAGAGAGAGAGAGAGAGAGAGATGGCACATAACATGGGTACATTTGCTGTACACACATGGTACATCCTGAATAAATAATTTGCAATCCCCTACAACCTTTCTTTTCTGTTCACAGCTCTGGTCGACACGAGGCCGGAGAGAAGTGGTGCTCATTGGCCATGCGTCTGCTGCACCATTTGTCTACATTCAAGTGTAACTACCAAGAAAAGGTAGAAATTTTCATTTTAATGGCGGTGTCTACTTTTGCTACTGCTTATAAGTTCTGCGCATTTTGGGACCTTCTAAACCAAAACTACATTTGCGAGGCTTATGACTAAGCGAGAAAGCGGATCTTAGCAAGGGTTGTTGGAATCCAAATATGAAAGCTAGACGTTATTGAAATAAGTGCGTATGTCATGCAAAAAAATCCCTAGCAACCGCCTCAAAAGATAGGTAAATGGACTTAAAGTGCGCACCTTAGCGACTGTTACAATACGAATACGGATTTTAAGGACTGTTAAAGTGCGAACTTTGAAGTCGAATTGCGCTGGGGCAGTTTGATATAACTTAGCAATTTTTCTCTTAGCGGCCTAATCCAGCTGGTGATCATGAATAAACGAGTTCTCTCGTGAAATTATTTCCCCATGATCATGCGTCATCGTTACTTTAACTGTTTCTCTTCATCTGTGGGCGCGAAAAACTAAATGGTTCTACAACGGTCAAGATAACGTGTAAGTAGAAAATTTATCTAGAAAAGGTCAAATAGAAATCAGTAACAATACCATTGAAATCATGTTTGCCTTTAGATGACTAAGGTATACAGTGATATCT
Source organism: Pavona decussata (assembly GCF_977016875.1). Lineage (NCBI taxonomy): Eukaryota > Metazoa > Cnidaria > Anthozoa > Scleractinia > Agariciidae > Pavona > Pavona decussata. The sequence goes on along the minus strand of NW_028145827.1, from coordinate 969,212 downwards.
TGGATCGCATGGAAAACAACACTTTCAAGCGCCAAGTGGAAGAGTAAACTGATCGTATTGGCCGAAATCAACAAATTTGTGAGATGAAGTACTTTGTTTTTCACGAATAATTTATTTTGTCATTGTTTCTGGCAATTGTTTGCCCAGATCAAACTTGTTTTACACCATCAGTGAGTTAATTTAAACAAGAAATACAGTATTCTTATAAAATAATGTTTCTGTTAATTAGATTACAATGTTTAAGAAATTTTCTTACACATCATTGCTAATTTGTATTAGTGGCCATTAACAATTTGAAAAAACTTAAACTGATTATGTAAATATAAACTAAATCAGACTGAAATTATATGTTGGAAAAATGAATGAATACGTAATCCTCACCAATCAGGGTGTGGCCTTTATTTATTTTTCCCTGCCATTCCACATCTGCCTAGGTTAAGCCAACCGATACACAGCACAACTCTTGACAACACTAGCTTCGCTATATCGATTCATCTTTGGACAAAGATCTCATTAGTATCCTAATCTTCCTTCCTAAATCAAGCAATGAACCTTTTCATAAAGTACTCGAGTTATTTTTATTCCACCTGGTTTCCATCGCCTTCGGACCGTGGCTATCATTGTTTTCCCCTTTTTTGTGCTCAATGTCAGGATGCACAAATCATTGTGAAGGATTAGTTAGCAGTACAATGGTTTGTAAAGGGCACAACATCTTGACAACAATATCAGCTTAAGACGCCTTGCCTCGACTCTTGATATGCGGTCCTAACTCACATGCTAGCGTAGAATTTCAGTTCACGATGGCTAAAAACGAGCTTTATTGTGGATCACGGCTTTGAAAGATTTTTTCTTATGCATGACCATCAAGTCGGCATTGAGAAATCAGTTCATTCCACCCAGATCAGATGAACATGAAGGACTCCATCTAGATTTGTGAGGGCCAACACGGAAATTTAGCCTTTTTCTTTCTTATTTCGTTAACTTTCTCTGGCCCACGTTAACAACTAAAGCGAGCTAAGACGACCGTATGGGTCTTAGCTTCGCCGGCCCTTCTCACCAGTTGTGACTAATCATCCAACGTTATAGCAACCCTGTACGTTCCCTTTTTCGGAGCCGAGATGGAGGAAGGCACGGTATAACAACAACATCTTGAATGTGCAAACCTAGAGAACTAATCAATTTGGCACTCGACTTGAGAGAATAAGTTTTACAAAACCAATCTATCTAAAATACTACACACAGAGCAACTCACCCATTTAACTCACATTCATTGTAGCTGAAACAAAATTTTCGCTACACCAGGACGATTCCATTCTCTTTTCTTTCCTTTAGGTAAATGTTGAGAGTTAACCGAACATTTTAGTGAGCGTTTCTTCCCAGAACAACGAGAAAATCGAAGAAAAGATTGCATTGTTGCCCGGGATTAAACTTTCGATGCCAAGCGGACGGGCAACGGGTAATCCCGAGCGGGCAAGATAGCTCCATCTTGCCTGCACGGGTAGCCAATCACAGAGCAGGATTTGACTCATCTTGCCCGCTCGCGGAGCCAGCCATATAATAAACCACAGTAATGGGCCGCTCCCTGCGATACCACACACCAAAACATCTAATACGCGTATACAGAAATAAAAAAAAGTTAGATGTGTAATTTTTCTGTTCAATTGCTTTAGTTTAAGAATTTGTAAGCCTTTGGCTTTAATTATCATCGTGCAGAAATAAAGGTTATTAATATGGTGCAGTGTTAAAAAGTACCAATGCATCAGATTATTATTATTATTATCATCATTATCATTATCATTATCATTATCATTATCAACATCATTATCATTATCATTATCATTATCATTATCATTATCATTATCATTATCATTATTATTATTATTATTATTATTATTATTATTATTATTATTTCGGTTTTAACACCAAATACGTTTTACTTATCAGCTACAAAAACAATCACTGTGTCCTCAAGGACTATTTTCCTCCGTCATTCCCTTTCCCTTCACCAGTCCATAAGCCTTCTTTAGTGTGATAGTAATGAAAAATTGCAGATCGAACTCGCTCATACTCCATCTCAGAATTTACAACTCTTTCCATGAAGTCCCAGTCCTCTCCGCCCCATTTCAGGTCAAACTTCTTCTCATTAAGTCCTCCAATTCGGTCCCAGTCGCTTTTATAGATACCAACCAACCCAAATCCATGTGGTTCCCATCGTCCCTTTGGTATTCTTGGAGATTCTCCACAATCCAAGCGGATGATAACAGGAGCGTACACAGAACGTCCTTTAAAACAATGCTGTGGTGTGGATGGAAAGACACATCGCAGATTACAGAGGCTTTCAATTGTTTATCAAACTGATTTCACTTCCTTTGCAATACTTACTCTGGAAAAAATAGCGATCCTTTCTAAACCAGTTGTGCGCGTGCTGAACCTCACTAACATGGCTTGCTTCGAGTTCTGTATGGTTCAATTTGGTTTAGCGATTTTTAATTGAAAACCCCGGTTCTTTCTTTAGTAAAGTACCCGCACATTCATTAAATTATTATCGACTGAGCAAATGGTTTTGTTTCTCCAGGCCCTTCACTGTTTTAAAATAATTTTCAGAATGATACTTGTATAAATTCATCCTTGATTTTGATCCTCCGGCTGCGGGCGTGACCTCCTTAGGAGCATAACAAGTGCGCCTTTTCTTTTTTCTACTTTCTAATATAGCAATTACTTCAATACTGTGTTTGGACCACGCTTCATTCCTAAAGTAACTAACATTATTTTTTCCCGTGTAATTACGTTTACAAAAGTAATGCTCGACTGACTGGCCTTCTGAAATAGTAAGTATAAGTATAAGTTGGTTTTGACATCATGATTTCATATTTAATATTTATAGTTCATGGTTGATAAACCAAATATGAAGCTCACTTTAGAACCTATGTGCACTATAATCCGTGTAACTCAGTTCGTTTATATTGGTGCGAATGGAGCGTAAAACCTAAACCGATTTCCAATACTCCTATGTCTCAAATAGAAGAAAGATCCTCGCAGTTACTACGCAACTTAAGCAATTGCGAAAAGAAAGCCTGAAAAAAAAATATTCCGGCTTGAAGGGGATTCCAACCCATGACCTCTGCGATGCCGGTGCAGTGCTCTACCAACTGAGCTATCAAGCCAACTAGGAGCTGGTCATATTATGAGTTCGTAATATACCCGTGATTGATGAATAAATGAATGTAAATATATGAAACATATATTTTGAACAGCGGGTGAAAGATCAAATAGAAGAAAGATCCTCGCAGTTAGAAGTACGCAACTTAAGCAGTTGCGAAAAGAAAGCCTTAAAAAAAACTCCTATGGCTAGAAAAGAAATCTTTAATTATAATGAAGGAAAATCTAAGTTGTTCACTTACTTTACGGATGTCATTGAAGAACGTGTGAGGTAAGTCCAAGTGCAGATCAAGGGTGAAAATGATGGTGTTTGAATCGTGGATTTGTTGAACTGCTTTGTTTAATGATCTACTTCTGGAATAGTGTTCTGCTTGAAAATTAAGAACCGTGCAAGGTGGAAGATTCCTCGCAGCCAGTTCGTTCTCCAGATTAATATCAGAACTGTTGTAGTTGAAAATCACAACACGCACGTTCTGATCTTTGGTTACGGCGTACATTTCTTCTAAGTTATTGAGGAAGTGTGCCATCCATCGGCCCTGGTTTTTTGCTGAGATTACCAATGCGATATTTGCCGGTCCGTTCCTTTGGAGTCCTTTAGGGTAACACAAAGTTTCTTCATCTTTTGGCCAAAAGACGTATTCGGAAATCATGGCAAGCTTGTCTTGTCCTTGGACTTCTACCAAGAATTCCAGAAGGAACCGACTTCCAAATTTGTTACCGGGTTTCCTTTCCACGTTTGCCAGTTCTAGAATATTGAATTTCCTGCAAAAAAGAAAAGAAAACGATTATTATAATTATTATTATCATTATCATTATCATTATCATTATCATTATCATTATCATTATCATTATCATTATCATAATCATTATCATAATCATTATCATTATCATTATCATTATCATTATCATTGTCATTATTATTATTATTATTATTATTATTATTATTATTATTATTATTATTATTATTATTATTATTATTATTATTATTATTATTATTGCCTGTTCCAGGCGTTCAAAAAGTGGCTGGTATCAGTCTCGGGACGGTCTCTATCAGTTTTCTCGCCTTATTTTTTAGCCGCCGAGAAAAACAACCTTGACACCTAGCCTGAAACGCACTCTTGTCTTCTGCCATTTGCAGCACAGCAGCGAGTCAACACTTCACTCGCGTTCTTCACCCGATAAGATCAACTGCGTCTTAGTTGGACAGTTATTCTTGGCCGTTGAACTGGCACGCGAGCCAAAAAAGGGGGAATGCTATCAGTTAGCTATTCAAATATAACAATAATTGTTTCACTGCATGCAAGCATTTCTCGTGGTTAACGAGTCTTGACTGGGAATTTTCTTTTAATCAAGTGACGTCGTATTTGAGTCAAACTCCGTTAATACTGTTAATAGAACTTTAATAGTATAGAATTATTGTTCGAGCACCACTTTACGCCGTTACAATCATTTGATCTACAGCAGTCCTAAGTAGAATAATAATAAAAACTCTATAATAAATTACTGAGGATATGAATGAAAGGAATGAAATAAAGAAAGCCGCCGAGAGAAAGAAAAAAGGCAAACGCAAGTCGATTACATGCCTAACCGAAAACCGCGCCAAAATAAAGCAGTGTGTTGCAGTGTTCCGTGAAGCTCGGAACGAAAGAAACTGCTCGAAGCAAATAAAAAGACACTTGGAAAAAATTTAATTGGCTCTTAAATAAGGTATTATTGGCTCTAAAATATGGTTTTTGGCTCTTAAATAAGGAAAATAGAAAGCGATTTCGTAAAAATTATTCTGAACATTAATGGGAGCTGGACGTTCTACCGATGCGAAGCCACCTAGGAGTTTGATCATTTAAATTTTGTTGACAATGAACTGGAACACATTTTCTGGCTTGAACACAGAAACAATAAAACCTAGAGGGGAAACAAGAGAATAACCAGCTAACACTGTATAGATTGGCTTGAAATGCGTGGCACAAAAACTGGTTCAGATGCGATACCTCTTAACAATTTTCGAACTGGTGTGACTGATAACCACGTCAGGATTATGCAGATGAAAGGACATTTTCTCTCGCTAATTGATTGCAAATGTATCAATTTTGTAAAAAGCTAGTGTCAACCTTCCTCTTCGATTGTTTGCTAAGCTTAACTTTAATTTGGACTTTTTTTGAATTTTGAAATGAATTACTTATAGACTTGTGACGCTTGCTATTAGATGCACCTGTGGTCATTTTTTTTTTATCTCTCTATGTCGATTTTCAATAACAGGGTCGGACTTTCTATGTTGGTCTTTTTAACTGACGTCTTTTAGCTCACCCTGCTCAGCTGACTTTTTCACTGGCGCGTGCATCCAGTGTTGCTTTCAGTTATTGCCATCAATTTAGCTTGTTTATTTTGTGTAGTGGTGGTTAAAAAATATATATTAAACGCCAGCACACGTCTTAATTGTCCAGTGTTAAATGATCAGCTACTTGGCAATCCAGTAAAAAAACAAATCCTATGTCGATCTGTTTTTCAGTGAAAGTGTCGAATTTTCCCTGTGGGTGAATTTCGCTCCGATACGACTTTTTGCTGCCACGTCAGTTCACCCAACTACCGCTTAGCTTACAAGGGAGCATTTCCCAGGTCATCCGCGTGTCTGACGCGTGCACTTTCCATACAGTATGTTGTCCAGTATCTGATCACTTAACTTTGTAACAACTATGTCTTGTTTTTCTCGACCGGAGCTGCCCTGAAATTTTGGTTCAAGAACACTCGTTTACTCACAAATGTAGAGGACAGGATGATTAACCTTTAACTTTTAATTTTATTCGTCTCTATACATGAGGTCATTTGTCCATCCATCCAGCTTTACAGAAGTTTGCAAGAACAAGCATTTTAAAGCTGAAATGTTCAGGGGTGTTCCAAAACGTTCGATTGAAATTTAATTCAGGTTGGCCGACTGGTACCGGATTATTACTATTAGCTTATATAAACCCGGGCCGGTGTGCGACTTGTAACCGTATTTCCGTGCAGTTGTTATTATCGTCATCACATTATATATCATATTAATTCAACTCGGATTGAAGTGTCTGCCCATAAACGCTAAACTCTCCGAGAGAAAATGGCTACAAAACTAACAATAAATAAATTACGCTGAAATACTAATAACACTAACTAATAGCATTAGATTACTTTAAATCAGAATACATGTATCGAGATTAACGCGATAAAACTTACCCTGGATAGCGCTGATGTAAGTTGTCAATGTAGAGTTTAGCGGCCTTTTGTGCTGCGAATACGTCTGGCCGATGGTCCCCAAAAGATGGAAACAGGTTGATGACTCTTTCGTATTCCACTGGCGGAAAACTCTCCACTGGAAAGTACAGACTATTGAGAAATTTATAGATATTTTTCGGCGGCTTTCTGTCGGAGATCTCCTCCTTAACCAGGTAATTTGGTTTGTAGTCGCAGTACGGCAAAACATCTGTTACCTCGTTGTGAGGAAGAAACACTGGTATGCTTTTAACATCGGGTTTTGAGCTGTGTTGATGGTAGGATTTTGATTCACAAACAGCACTGAAGGGTGTCTTGTGGTAATTATCCAGAGCCTCGGAGTTCGGTTTGTAAAACAAAGAAGTTCTTTCAATAGGAATTGTGGTAAACCTCAGTACGTTGCCAACAGAAGGCAAACTCCACACGACGTGAAAAAAATCCTTACCCCCTAACTGAGCATGAATAATTTCCATATAGTATTTGCAATTCCCTTGAAGTTCTATTTCCCGGGACAGTTGCGAAGGCCAACGTTGAAACTCTCCTCTTTCTGTAAATTCGCTCACACCACAAATAAAAACGGCCTTGGACGGATCTTCATTAGGACTTAGCCACAATTCTGAGAAATCATCAGCCGCTAATGCGAATCTGTACTTTCCTGTTCTTGGGGGATGTAAGAAACCAAATACTCTCTGGATGTAGTTGTTCCCACTTCTCCCAAAGTCTAATGTTGTAATTATTGTTTTTTCGTTCGGTGCTTTTGGGAACAAAGGGTAGTTACAAGCAGCTTGAATGGAAGATGGACAAACGTCGTACCAAATATGACCGTTTAACCCAGATGGTATCATCGTTGGGTCGCTGTTTTCCATTCTCTCCATTGGGTAAGGATCATGATCAACAGGAAATTTAAACTCCTCTACAGGCACCTCCTCTGTTCTAGACCTAGTTAAAGCTATAAAGCATAAAGCAAGAACTGCAGCGGCAAAGATTAACACATGTGTCCGTCGTCTTTTAAGTATTGATGATATCATGGGCGAGAGTCGCATGTTATCGCCTCAAGTGCCTGATTTTCTACGGCAGATGAATATCTAATAAGCACGGGTTGAGCGTATTTCAATTGTTTTAATCAGTTTTTTGAATCGTTCATCATACAGAAGCCAAAATTCCTTCAACAAAATTAAATTACCTGGAAACCGGACAAACTAATAATTACAATAACGGATAGCTTTTTTCTCCCTCTCTCTCTCTTTTTTTTTTCTTGGCAATCCTAAAAGTCCTGAAGTTGTTGTTTTTTTTTTTTTTTAACAATTGGTATTGTAAACTAAGTATGTTTTAGAGATTTTCAACAGCTCAAGAAAACTGGGGTTATTGAGGAATTATTCATGAAATCTTTATTATTCAAAAATATCATGTATAAACGTTGCCATGGCGAAGAACATCAATCAGAGCAGAATAACACGGAAAGGGGGAAGACGACATTAGTCGTTTGTTGGTTTAGGGAGTGAAAGACATAGCTATTTTTGAGTGGCGCATCGACATGCGGTTTTCCAGTTATGTTGAAGAGTTTAAGTGGCCGTTTTTATACTATGGATGGATAGCCCGTGGAAAAGGAAGTTGGTCAAACATCTTTAGCGTGTCTGGTTATGCATCTCATCATTTGCCTACTGTTCAGTCGAAGACGGCAGAAAACCGATTATGCATTTGGACCAACTATCGACCTTAGCTTTTTGCAGCCCTTGAAGAAGATTAGTTTTGCCTAACCGAAATATTGGGCAATAAAATTACCCTTTTCAGCTGTCCGATCAGCCTTGCATTTAGTTTCACGTTTAATTCAATATTACTGATCCTGATCTTGGGGCGTCTTGAACGAGACACTTAATTCGTTTTGTACCTGTCTTTAAACTAGATGAATTAGAAGAGGCATAAACTGGCACACAAAAGACGTTCTTCCAAACTCGCTCCAGGCAGATTATGAAAAACGGTTACTTCCCGTTCAAATTGATTTTAAAAAGCAGAACAAATTGGAGGAGACCGCCTATGCGGGACACGGGCACTGAACGTGCGCGCCTTTTGTATTTTGGTTACTTGTTGTTATTTTTTACAACAATTATTACTTTTGAATGTAAATTTTTTAATTAAACATTCTGTGGCGGCGAGGGTTGAAGTTTAACCCATTTGCTTTAAAAGAACCAGCGCGAAAATATGAAAAATTCTTCAGGCCTGTCGGTTTTTATCACGCTACATTGCCAAAATAATGGACGGTGGTGAACGAAAGTATTGTTAGATAGATAGATGTGCCTTTATTTCAACGCGATAACATTTAAATTAAAGCTATAGAGAATATTACACGGCGGAGCGAAGAAATTAAGAGTCATTGTCTGAGAAAACCAGGCAGAGGTGAAAGATGGGGGTCGGCCGATTTCCTTCAAACTTTCACCATTTAATGTCTGTCCGAAATGATAATGAATGATGCTATTTAGCAATTCTCTTGCTGTTGCGTTTCGTAGTTTGACCACCCCCCCTGGTTTTGACCCTTACTGACCCTGATGTCACGCAAAATATATGCAGAATTTGAAGCTCAATAAAATATATTTTGCGTAATTTCTGTGGACTCATATCGATTGCTTGTATTGTTTATCGTCTAAAAAACGTTGTTAAAGGAAAATATCCCGACTTAACATAAAACTTAATTTTTTATGGAATTTTGCAATTTCCTTGCGATCGCGAAAATGTCTTGGGCCAAATGTGAGGCAATTTCGAAACTGTTTTTCTCAGAGGTGCGGCGTTCCTTTCCAAAAATTTCTTGATATTTTTTAAGCCAAACATCTGTTCTCCCAAAATCAGCAAACTCTAACTTGAGCCATTAAAATGCGTTTGCATGAGCCACGCTCGAAGTCAAAGATGACTCGGTATTTTTGCTAATAAAGTTCCACAGCGGGTTTTTCTGGGTTTTTCTTTATTTCATCTTCTTCTTTTTTGGTTTTTTCTTTTTTGTTTTTGGATAAGCTCGATGAAACTATCCTAACTCTTCGAGGTAGAACTTCCCTGGAAGATTTAGTTGAGTGACGCTTTGGGCAGGAATAACATCAAATTGGTGTTAGCTCACACTTGATTTGATTATGCGTGACATGTCACGGTATTTGACAATTGTCAAACGTGATCACAAACAGAACACATTTCCCACTTTTTTTTTACATTTACATTTTAAACTTGGTAACAACAAGCATTTCCCTGAAACTATATTAAGTCTTGGAGTCAGTCTGTCGTTGATAATTGTTCATTAAAATAAAAACAGCATCAAATACCTGTGAAACTTGCCACGGCAAAAGAACCTCCGGTATGTTCGTTACATAACAGACAATTGAAAGAACAACAAATCTTTTTTCTGTGCTCTTTCTGGTCTGTGGATCCGCCTTGTGGCGCTGAAGGTGTTGGTTTGAAGATTTGTCCCTTGCTATCCTGTACACGAGATATTGAATCGCACCGGCTCGTCAGTCTTGGTTTGGGAAGAAAGCGTGGCGCGACGGGTTCAAAGAGTCGATTTGATTCTCAACAGAGCAGGTAAATTTGATGTCCCTGAAGATGAGGAGGAGGAATGACTGTTTGCCCCAGACATCATAGGAACCTTACAACAGACTAGACCGGCCGATAACGGACTATGTGTTGCCACCCAAGTTATAAGGGACAACGAAAGTGCATTAAATACTCAAACCCGACGAGTAAATGGCAAGTCATGTCACAAGGCATTTTTGAGCTGCATAACGCTGTTGTTCCCATCGGTTCAGGTTCGTGTTATGTTAACTGACTGACTGCATACTAGACTCATTTAAAAAATATAAACAACATACCATTTACGGCCGTGGGAACCGAACGCGAAGTTTAGCACATTTGTTTTGATTACATTTGTTCCGGGGAGTCGCAATGCCGCCTTAAACAGGAAAACCAATCTTAACCTCCATGCTAGCTATTGTATTTTGATATAGTTTAAAAGCAGCTTTTGCTTGGAATTTGGAATAAAAGCGGGCAACATTCTACCTCATTGAAGCGTCTCTCAAATATATATTAAATATTTCATATCCATCAGAAGAAACTAGTTTTATTTTATACCAAAAATACATTGTATTTTTTTTTTTACAAGGAATCATGATTTCTGGTATAAAACAAAACTAGTTTCTTCTGATAAATATGAAATATTTAATATATAATTGAGAAACACTTTAATGGGGCAGAATGTTTCCCGCCTTTATTCCAAAATTCCAACTAAAAGCTGTTAAATTACAATAGTGTAGCATGGAGGTCAAGATTGGTTGTCCTGTGATACGACTAATTCCGACTCCGCGGACAAATGTAAAACTTCGCGTTCGGTTCCCACAGCCGTAAATGGTATGTTGTTTATATTTGTTAAATAAGTCTAGTATGCAGTCAGTCAGTTAACATAAAACGAACCTGAACCGATGGGAACAACAGCGTTCTCAAAAATGCCTTGTGACATCTTGCCATTTACTCGTCGGGTTTGTGTTTTACCCTTTCGTTGTCCCTTATAACTTGGGTGGAAACACATAGTCTGTTTTCGACCGGTCCAGTCTGTTGTAAGGTTCTTGTGATGTCTGTCTCTTCTCATCTTCAGGGACATCAAATTTACCTGCTCTGTTGAGAATCAAATCGGCTTCGGAGATCACAGGCGGCCCAAGCTCAAGCTGTGAGTTGTGGTGATCATCTTGCGTAATAACCGTCACGGCGCAAATTTAAGAGTTTGTATGGGAATATTTACGATCGGGTTTAGGAGGTAAAAATTCCGAAAATTTCTGAATAAAAATTACATACCTTGTTTATACGGTGTACTGTTTGTTGTTTCTCTGTCTCCTTTTGCGGATTGGAGGTCATTTTAGCGAGTTATCGTTTCCCGGGTTACACACTCCTAACAGAAGGGCAAGGCATCACAGTCCGTTTCGGAGCGCCCCTTCCGAGAAGCGAAAAATCCCACCTCAAAATGATCGAGCAGCCACAAATCAACGCAGAATCCCAGCACAAATGTCCCAGTTTCATTTGAGATAAATAGCAACGCAATCCGGGCCCTGCAGCCAACGCCAAGCGGCAGTTTAGTTCCAATAATCCCAGATCTCAACAGTGTAAATGCCCATGTACACATTCACCACGACACACGACCGTTGAAAACACAATTTTTGTTTTGAATCCCGGGTGCCCTCGGGTCAAAACGACAGGCACGAATTTGAATCGTTGAATGATTGATTGAGACAATGGTCTAATCGACAGGCGCGAATTTGAATCAGTTGAATGAGTGATTGAGACAATGGTCTCCTGTCGATTTGACCCGAGGGCACCCGGGATTCAAAACAAAAATTGTGTTTTCAACGGTCGTGTGTCGTGGTGAATGTGTACACAGCATTTACACTGTTGAGATCTGGGATTATTGGAACTAAACTGCCGCTTGGCGTCGGCTGAAGGGCCCGGATTGCGTTGCTTTTTATCTCAAATGAAACTGGGACATTTGTGCTGGGATTCTGCGTTGGATTTGTGGCTGCTCGATCATTTTGAGGTGGGATTTTTCGCTTCTCAGAAGGGGCGCTCCAAAACAGACTGTGATGCCTTGCCCTTCTCTTAGGAGTGTGAAACCCGGGAAACGATAACTCGCTAAAATGACCTCCAATCAGCAAAAGGAGACAGAGAAACAACAAACAGTACACCGTATAAACAAGGTATGTAATTTTTATTCAGAAATTTTCGGAATTTTTACCTCCTAAACCCGATCGTAAATATTCCCATACAAACTCTTAAATTTGCGCCGTGACGGTTATTACGCAAGATGATCACCACAACTCACAGCTTGAGCTTGGGCCGCCTGTGCGGAGATCTTTGAACCCGTCGCGCCACGCTTTCTTCCCAAACCAAGACTGACGAGCCAGTGCGATTCAATAGCTCGTGTACAGGATGGCAAGGGACAAATCTTCAAACCAACACCTTCAGCGCCACAAGGTGAACCCACAGACCAGAAAGAGCACTTCAGATTTTTGGCGGAACCCAACGCATTACAGAAGAAAGATTTGTTGTTCTTTCAATTGTGTGTTATGTAACGAACATACCGGAGGTTCTTTTGCCGTGGCAAGTTTCACAGGTATTTGATGCTGTTTTTATTTTAATGAACAATTATCAACGACAGACTGACTCCAAGACTTAATATAGTTTCAGGGAAATGCTTGTTGTTACCAAGTTTAAAATGCAAATGTAAAAAAAGGGGAGAAATGTGTTCTGTTTGTGATCACGTTTGACAAATACCGTGACATGTCACGCATAATCAAATCAAGTGTGAGCTAACACCAATTTGATGTTATTCCTGCCCAAAGCGTCACTCAACTAAATCTTCCAGAGAAGTTCTACCCCGAAGAGTTAGGATAGTTTCATCGAGCTTATCCAAAAACAAAAAAGAAAAAACCAAAAAAGAAGAAGATGAAATAAAGAAAAACCCAGAAAAACCCGCTGTGGAACTTTATTAGCAAAAATACCGAGTCATCTTTGACTTCGAGCGTGGCTCATGCAAACGCATTTTAATGGCTCAAGTTAGAGTTTGCTGATTTTGGGAGAACAGATGTTTGGCTTAAAAAATATCAAGAAATTTTTGGAAAGGAACGCCGCACCTCTGAGAAAAACAGTTTCGAAATTGCCTCACATTTGGCCCAAGACATTTTCGCGATCGCAAGGAAATTGCAAAATTCCATAAAAAATTAAGTTTTATGTTAAGTCGGGATATTTTCCTTTAACAACGTTTTTTAGACGATAAACAATACAAGCAATCGATATGAGTCCACAGAAATTACGCAAAATATATTTTATTGAGCTTCAAATTCTGCATATATTTTGCGTAACATCAGGGTCAGTAAGGGTCAAAACCAGGGGGGGTGGTCAAACTACGAAACGCAACAGCAAGAGAATTGCTAAATAGCATCATTCATTATCATTTCGGACAGACATTAAATGGTGAAAGTTTGAAGGAAATCGGCCAACCCCCATCTTTCACCTCTGCCTGGTTTTCTCAGACAATGACTCTTAATTTTATTTTCGAGGGATAAAAACAATATTTTACAAAAGAGCCCAGCGGGTGAATTAAATATTGTTTTTAACACGAGAAAATAAAATTTTATCTTCGAGGCACCGTACAATTTTCTTTTGTATATAGACATCTATCGCACGTCATTCAGTTCATCCGCTGTCCGCACCAACAACTGTCATCAACAAGAGCTTTTACTGTCTGTGGTAAGGAGCAAAACCACGCCAAAAAACCAAACATTCGACCTCCGTTGCCGTCCGTGGCTCACCATCTGTGCTTTAAGCTCCCTAATGATAGCACATGGTGGCACGCAGATATGAATTTTATTTTAGAGTGGTAAAAACAATATTTTACGAACGAGCGCAGCGAGTGGTTTAAATATTGTTTTTAACACGAGAAAATGAAATTCATATATCTTTAAGCCACCGTGTAATTTTCTTCTGTATATAGACATCTATCGCTCGTCATTTTTCATCCGAATGAGTAATATTTTTAATTTCATTCGGGGTTTCATTACGCAAAAGTTTGATTCATAATATTAGGCGGTTCACATTAGGTCCTCATGTGCAGTAACTCCTTCATGTCACAAACACTGATACCGTAATGATTCGATTAAGCGCTTTCCATCCAATAAGCGCCTTCCTTCTAATAAATCCCCCTGTTGTATTCGACCAAACTCTTTAATACTTGATAAACTCGAAGATTACATGATAACATTCCTTGAGAAAGAATTCCGCTATTTCCGACGTACAAGATAAATTCCGCTACATTTAGAAGTATAATGTTCCAGAGTTCCTTCGAGAGTCACATTCAAAAACAAGAATCTATCCGAGAAATCTGATACAAAATGATCACGTGCGAATTTGACTAGTTCCAGTCCCTACTCGTTTCCAACACACTCCCCCCTGATTGACGGAGTCAATCATAAGGCGAGACTGTAAAGATAACTCTTGAAACTCAGTCCAATGTTCAAAGTTTTAGATCTGAAAGTTAAGATGCAGTAACAACAATTGGAATATCTTCATCTCTGACTACACAAATGTTCCTTGCTCTGTCATACTGGACAGCTCCCATATCAGCTGCTCCTTCATCAAACACATTAACTTCAAGAGGATAGAGCTTCTGAATTGGACGCTTGATGCAAATCCTGCGTAGAGATTTGTCTACTGTCGCCACTTCAGCGGAGCGAACAACGTTGTCTCTTCCTCGCAACAGCTTCTCTACTTTCCCCATTCTCCACTGCTGTCTAGGTGTTTTGTCTGCATATATGTGCACAAGGTCACCAATTTGAATGGTTCTTCTCGGTTCTCCCTTAAGTTTCTGATACTCTCTGATGCCAGTCAGGTATTCTTTCCTCCAACGATTTCTGAAGTGGGTGAGGAGACTCTCCAAATATCGTTCCCGTCGGGCTAGAGTGCTCAGAGGTACACTGGTACCAGAAGGTTGCTCCAAGAGACGTCGACCAATTACGAGATGAGAAGGTGTTAGTGGAGCTTCTGACAACTCATTGTACACATAGGTTAATGGCCTGGAATTTAACACTCCTTCAGTTTCAATCAGGGCTGATTCCAATTCTTCATAACTAAGCTTTGCATTTCCCAGTACTTTCTTCAGACACCTTTTCACAAGTTTGACGCAGATTTCGAAAAACCCGCCCCACCAGCTCGCAGTGGGCACATTGAAATTCCAGTCAATGTTCTTGTTAAGAACGAACTTCTGAACTTCTGAATCTTTGAAAGTTTTCCCGTTATCTGAGATGAACAGGTTGGGTATCCCTCGTCTTCCAAAGAAACGTTTAAGCACTCTTAGAAATGACTTGGCGGTCAAATCGGGTGTGAGTTCAAGGTGCACAGCTCTGGTACTTGCACATGTAAATAGAGCAATGTAACACTTGAACATGTCTCCCTTGGACTGGTAGATATTCTTGACATAAAGGGGGCCAGCAAAGTCTACACCAACTTTGGAGAAGGCCAGATCATCTGAGACTCGAAATGAAGGTAATGGAGGAGGAGGTGGGCTACTGAAAGCTCTCCCTTGTATCTTCTTACATGTAATGCACTTAGAGAGTACATCCTTGACAGCTTGTCGTCCTTTGATTATCCAGAACTGTGACCGAGTTTCAGTGAGAGTTTCTCCAACCCCATTGTGTTTCACGTTTTCATGACTTTGTGCAATTACTAATCTTGTGAAGTGCTGCTTTCTCGGTAACAGGATTGGAAACTTGGCTGAGTATGGAAGTGAGGAATTCTGAATCCTTCCCTTGCATCGCAATACTCCATCTTCATCTTTAAAGACTCCTAACTGTTCCCAAGTCGAACTTGATCTCTCCCTTTCATCAAGTTTCCCTTGAACGTCTTTGTACCAGAGAATTTTTGCAGCATTCATTTCCTGTGAACTAACATTTGAATGCATTTCTGGAACTCTTTTAATCCGTCTGATGAACTTCAATACAAGGGCAGTTACTCTAATAAGCTTGCTGAGACTGCTAAATCTCTCTGGTTGGACAACTTCAGAGATGTTTTCAGAGGCTTGGACCAATACGGTCATTACTTGTGAGATTCCATCTGCATCTTCTTTCTTCAATTTCTTTGTAGTTTCTTCTGAGAGGGTGCCTTCACCAACAGGACAATTAGGTGGGCTTGGCCATTGATCCTTCTCCTTCTCTAGAAATGGTGCTCCTTTCCACCATAGATCATTGGAAACAAGATCGGAACTCTTGGCTCCTCGCGAGGCAATGTCACTTGGGTTAAGTTCAGAAGGGCAATATCCCCAATGTTCTTTACTCCAGAGACTTCGAATCTTTGTTACTCGATTCTGCACAAACTGCTTGAATTGTTTTGACTCTCCATTAATCCACCACCATACAATCTGAGAATCAATCCAATTGAACACAGAATCAACCTTGACGGTACAAGCCAATGCCTTGTACACAGCTGTCATCAGGTTTGCTAGAGTCAATGCTGCCATCAATTCCAGTCGAGGAATTGTCTCTCCTTTCAAGGGTGCTACCCTAGTTTTAGAGGCTAACAGCTGCGAATAGCTGACATTAGAGGTTGTCACCCGAACATAGATGTTTGCACCATAAGCAATCTTACTCGCGTCTGCAAAACCGTGCAGTTGAATAGACTTGACATCTTCTGCTTCTATCCCAGCTAGGACACAGCGAGGTACACTTATCACTGAAACTCTCGACATGTCTTCTGCTACTTCTTTCCACTTTAAACAGAGCTCTTCTGGCAGGGCCTCATCCCAGCCAATCTTGAGCTGACATATCTCTTGAAACATACACTTCAAGGGCAACATAACTGGTGACAGCAAGCCTAATGGATCATAAAATCGAGCAGTGATGCTCAACAGTTTCCGCTTTGTCAGTGTTCCATCCAATGCTTGTGTAGCAAAGGTTGCGAGATCAAACTTGAAGCTGTCTTCTATCCTATCCCATGGAACTCCCATCACTTTGATGAGGTCTTCTGCGAGAACACTAGACTTTGTCAAAGAAGGACTGGTTTCCGAAGGTGGCTGAGTTGATGATGACAGATTAGTTTCCTCCTTCTCAATCAACTGATTTAGCTCTTCGCTGTTCAATGCCCATTTTCGCATGTTGAAACCTCCTTCTCTGAATCGCAACTTCAATTTCCCGTAAAGTTCGAAGCAGTCCTTTACCGAATCCTTTCCAGATGCAAAGTCATCCACATACAAAGCTCTGACAACAGTGTTCACAAAGTCTGGATCAATGTTCTCATACTTGCTCAAGTGATTTCTCAGGGTTACATTCAAAATGAACGGTGAACAGACAAGGCCAAACACAAGCGGTGTGAATCTAAGGATGATGACTTCCGGATTCGAGGAACTGATGTCATTTATCCACAAGAACCTTAACAAATTCCTCTGTTCAGGATCCACTTCAACATTTAAAAATGCTTTCTCCAAGTCACCAATCAATGCAACTCTGTGGAGACGAAATCGTAGGAGAATGTCAAAGATCAATGGTGTTAAGGCTGGACCAGGGAGCAGACAGTCATTCAGACTTGGTTCATTCTGAGATTTAGCACTAGCATCATACACTACTCGTAGTTTGGTAGTGGTTCTGTCTTCCTTCACGACTTCCTTATGAGGAATGTAATGCACAGTTCCTGGTATGACTTCTTGATCACGACTCTTGTCAACCAATTCTACAACACCAGAGTTCAGTTGGTCCTTAATGACGTCATCATACTGTTGTAGAATGTCAGGCTTGGACTTCAATCTTGCTAATGAGGAGCTGAGGCGTTTCTGTGCTACCAAGTAGTTGTCTGGAATTGTAGGATGTTCTTCCTTAAAGGGAAGAGAAACTTCATAACGGCTACCATTGAACTTTACTTTGGCAAGATAATCTTCATAGAATTCTTCTTCTCTATTCTTCACTCCCAGAGTATCATAGTCCCAGAATTTGTTCAGTTCTTCTTTCAGAGAGACATCAACTGACTTTAAGTCTTCTTCAACTACTTGACACTCTGTCTTCATAACATGCGACATGTTAACACTTGATGAGCTCTGCAATGCACCTGCTATGTTAATAGGACCACTCAAAACATAACCCAGCCTTGTACGAACCGCTACAGGTCCATGCGACTCCCCCCGTACCACATGGTTCTGGACAATGGACCAGTAATAATCAGCACCAATCATAATATCTACTGCAAGATCTTCATCGCCACGGGAATAGTCAGCAAGGGGTAAGCCTTGTAGATGAGGGTAACTTTGCTGTGCAATCTCAATGGTCTGGTTGGCTATGGGTCCACAAATCAGTTCAACTTCATAAGCATTGACAAACACTTTCAACTGATCTTGGCATTCCAGTGCAAATTGAACAACGTCACATTTCTTCAACGAGGCTTCATTGTTTCCAAACGTTTTAATCAGAACAGTTTCACTTCCAAATGAGGGCAGGCCTAACTTGCTCCTCGACCGTGTACTTATGTAAGACCTTTGAGAACATGAATCAAATAAAACCCTCACATGGCAAGAATTTCCTCCATTAGGATTTCCGACCCTGGCTCTGGCAGTTTGCAGCAAAACAGAATTATTCTTAACATCTTGAGTGAAATACAAATTTGTACTCACAGTTTGTTCCTGATTGGTTCTTCTTGCTTGCGTGAATTGTGGTGAAGAGTTTTGCACGCCGCATAGCGATACATGATGTTTCCCGCCACAACGATAACATCTCGCTTGGCAATCTCGGCTCACATGACCACTCCTCAAACAACCAAAACATCGCCCCTTTTGGCGGAGAATTCTTTTCTTCGCTTCTGGCTCCGTAACAACAGCGCATCTCGCCGAAGGGTGCGGTCCACTGCAGAAAGTACACCACATTTCCTTATTTTGTTGAGGTCTGTCGTTGTATGAAACAAGTGTCGACGACGTGGGGGGTCTCTTGTTTTGACCGAACCGTAATCCATATCCAAACTCTCGTTTTTCTCTCATTTTCGACTGATCTGTCACTGGACCCAGAGCACACCTTTCTCGTATCTGTAACTCCTCTGCAAACGACTTTATTAATGTGTCGAGGTCCCACTCGTCGCTCATACCACGACTCAAAATTAAACGCAACTCTTGAGGAATTTTCGCCATGATCACTGGGGTTAGGAATGTTCCGTACGTGTCAATGGAAATTCCAATTCCTTGCAAACTTCGAACAGCCGACTCTGTTTTGTCCAACAATTGCCGCAATTGTTTAAGATCACCAGTATCACTCACTTTTGGTAGTTGCATTAACATCTCGATGTGTTTAGAGATGATAACTTGTTTGCTTCCGAACCGCTTGTTTAGGAGATCGACCGCATGGTTGTAATTTGAGCTCGTGAGAGGTAAACCAGAAATGGTTTCGGCTGCAGCGCCCTCCAATAATGATTTCAAATACTGAAATTTGTCGACTTCATTCAGATCCTCACTCGTGTGAATTGCGGATGAAAAGCTGTCCCAAAATGTTGTCCATTTTGTAGCATCCCCTGTAAACTTAGGTAACGTGAGCTTCGGTAGCTTTGCCTTGTTTGTGCTCTTCGCGCCATTTTGAGCAGGGAAAGATCCTTGCGGACTCGCCGATGGCAATGTCACCGTTTCTTCGACATCATTCGCTTCCTGCTTAGGAGACGACAAACATGAGGTTATCAATAAGATCGTTTCTTGTAACGACGCATTAAAATCGCAGCGCTCCAGGATTTCCTTTTCGATTGCGTCGGCTTGCAATAATTCTGCGATTTCTTGATCAAGCGATGCAATTTCCTTCTGATGTTTTTCCAGGTTAATCTTTTGCGATTTCAGCTTCAGTCGGACGCTTTCCACATCACCGTTGTTGATTAACTCCTTCACATCGTTCATAACTCTACGAACGTGAACTCTGAACCCTGAGCGCTCCAGAATTTTCTTTTTGACATCCGACATGGCGAAGGTCACAAAACACGTGCTCTGTTCTCCTTGCTTTCACTCCCGGGTCTCTTGCACCAAAATGTTGTATTCGACCAAACTCTTTAATACTTGATAAACTCGAAGATTACATGATAACATTCCTTGAGAAAGAATTCCGCTATTTCCGACGTACAAGATAAATTCCGCTACATTTAGAAGTATAATGTTCCAGAGTTCCTTCGAGAGTCACATTCAAAAACAAGAATCTATCCGAGAAATCTGATACAAAATGATCACGTGCGAATTTGACTAGTTCCAGTCCCTACTCGTTTCCAACACCCCCAACCCCCTTGGAATGTGTTTTTGTTAATAAGCGCCCCTATCGGTAAGCGCCTTAATCCCAATAAGCGACCCTAATCCAAATTCAAAATTCCCTCACATTAACTGAGCATTCACCGTGTTACTGTTACAGTTTTTAAAAGCGCCCTCACTTAAGCAGCATAGTTTCTGAGAGTGTTTTCTTACGGATCCCCGATTTGCTACAGACTTTGTTAGCCCATTATCTTCCGAGTGATATTGTACAGTTTGTTGGAATGTTTGCATTAATGTAATGGCTGGTAATTAAAGAAAACGCGCCGTCAGTTTTGCGTTCACTACTTGTAAAAGCGAAAACATTTTTGTGTCGAGCTTTCTTATATTATTTTCCAGTTTATGATAACTAATCGGACAGCTAGGGTGTTGGCCGATCTTATTTGCAGCATGGAGTGCGCTGTCTTGTCCTCTTGTAGTATTCCCTTCTAACCTTCTCCTTCATGACAGCATGTTGGATGCCATACCCTTCAGTTACACCGAGGTACTTGTATCAGATGCGCCTTCTTGTTCCAGTCCTTTGATGCACTCGCGCATTCTGGATCAAGCTGTACAGTCTCGGTGAGACTGCCACCCTTAGCGCACTTATTTAGTCCAAATTCCATACGATAGTTTTACTTTCCTCCGAAAATTGTCTTTTTTTGTTCACTACTCACCAAAGCAGTCTGCAAAACTTTGTTGATCAGTTATTGGACTCTAGACTCTGGTCATGTGCGTCGGTCACATCATTCAATTACGTCATTCATTTGTCTATACTCTATTCACGAAATGTGATTTTTACACTGTTTATTGTAGAAATAAATATCGGTATGTCAAAGTGTTGTTCATAGTCTGATTCACACAGCGTGGACTTCTTAAGAAAAGATTCTAACCTATGATGTTTTTATCAAATTTGACGGAAAAGTCTAGTTTTGTGGTTGCACTTTTTTGAACGTACAAGTTTCCATTATATTGGTCTTGTCTCTCTCTCGCCACGGGAGCCGAGTAGGAGAGGACCCTGGGAACGAGGTTGGGTGTCGGGTGGCCTGGTAAAGGACCATCCACGTTATGTACAAGCGGCATTTCAAATCATAAAAAGGCAGAAACAGTTTTGAAGCAGTTCACAAAAATAATAATTTTTTTCTTGTGTTCATTCTCGACTGCTTTTGACTGTTTCGAGTCATGACGGCTTTTCAAGGGTTATTTCTTGTATTCCCACATCATTTTAAGTAATGTTTAAAAAACGAACAGGAGTGTTTTATCGGGTTTAAAACCACGAGGAGGTTTTAGACCCGATAAAACACTTGCTGCGAGTTTTTTGAACGGCTTCAAAGACATTCCTGAAAAAGTGTGTGTCAAGAGAGTTCATAACAATTATGCTTTTGTGAACGTTCGAAATTAGCATACGAGAAAAACATTAAACACCGCATACTAATAAGGAGGACGTTTATCGATATGAAGTCGCTGCATGTGATGTATTTATTTATCGACCATTTGATAGGTCAATGGGCTTATGGATTATTAATGAGTTTTTGAATGCCTTTTAAAATGCAAATTTGTGTCCGCTAACACAGTTTGATGTGTTCCGATTCTTTAGCCGAAAATTTCAATTACTGAAAATTTTAGGGAACAGAATGTTATTCCCCGAATTTACGAGCTGCTGGCTTTCTGAAAATGCTAGCTGCCCTGCCCTTCCGAAAACAAAATCTGGGGATTAGATTTTCAGCGATGTGTAAGTTTGAGGTAACCTTTCTTAGTCTGAAATGTCAGCCGTCTACCCACAGGGGCCGTGCCCCCTGTAGGTTAGGGGGAGGAGACGGCTGACATTTCAGACTATAACCTTTCTCAAAAGAAACGCTACTTTTTTAAGACAATTTAATTTTGAGGCGGGTAAGGACTTTCTGACTGACAGATATTCTACCATTAACGAAAATTTGGGTGTCCCTGTATATTTGACAGGTGAAACCAATAAGCTGGCTTGACTGGTTCATCCAGTTAACCTTTATGTAAATGTAATTAATAAAATGCACGTCGTAATAAACATTTTGAGTTGCTATTGGCTAGACGTATTGTTGCAGACACTTGGCTTGATCTGCACATATTTCTGGCAGTTGAGTCATTTGCAACACGGCCGTTTGCATAAACAGGGAAGAAAGACCTCTCTTACAGCCCTATAAGCCTAGCATAAAATCATGGAGGCACTTAAAAACAAACATGATCTATACTTCTCCAGGCGACGAGTGAAGTCGTCATTCAGTTATGGAACACCACAAAAGTGCAAATCACAAACAAAGGAGAAAGTGAATGGCAATAAAAGAGAGCAGTGGGATTACATAACAACATCATCGGCTGAGAAAAACAGCAACCAGCCATCCAAGTTTGGACAAGCAAGAAGAGGAGCAATTTGCTATGTGATTGAGAAAGAGCAGCAGTACCATGGTATACCACTTTCACAGTTGAGAAAGCATCTGATAGTTTACTATAGCTTAATCGAAAATGAACTGTTGTGATGTAAGACTCTGTTTGCCTTCATGCAAATGAACCTCGCTTTTTGAGTGGACATGAACTTAAGTTTAAAGGATGTCAAGAAAGTCCATTTTCAGTTGTATTTTTATTTAAAAAAGTTAGTTTTCTGGTAGCTCCATTAAAAATTACAAGTGAAATCTGTTGAGTGGAAGGAAATATACTGCTACCGACTGTTATTTATTCATCTCGGCTCCTTTGATTTTTAATTCTTGGCGCTGATGCTTTATACACTTGCAGATGTTTCGAAACGAAACGCAACATTTTGGAATTTCAGAAAAAAAAATTTTATATATATTACAATGGCGAATGCGCTTTTCTTTACAATCCTGTCTCGTCTGTATTTTTTTTTTATTGTATTTCACAACAATGTATATATCGTTAATTACCTTTACTTCCTATTGTTTTCACATATTGTAGTTGTTGATATCATCCTTTGTGTTACGTGCAATAAAGGTTTATTTCAATAGGTAAACATTTTGTTAAATGGTCCTCAGGTTATTTTTCGACTGTACCAGTCTTCCGCGGATCGAATTACAATGCGCTTTACGTGGATGTTTCGTGGTTGATTTTGCATGACTATCGGTCGACATGAGATGAATGTGAACAGTGAGTGTCTATCGGGAACTGTATTTCAACGGAAAGTACGGAAAGTATAACGAAACATAACGATTTAAATGACCCGCTGTGAATAGCAAAAGTCCAGAGAGTTACTGTAATGATATTCATCATTCTTCCAGTAGTTTTCCCGTGTTGTGGTTATTATTGTCAAACAAACAAACAAGCCAATAAAGAAATACAGCATCTTTTCTTTTCCAAATCAATAAACTAATCGTAGAAACGAACATAGTCTGCGTCTGAGGGGATCTGGTAATTGACTTAGGGATGGGGGTCGACAAAAGTTTGATCACATTTCACAAAGCATCAAATCCCTAAAATGGCTACCTGTTAATGACAGACTTTATTTGAACGATGACGCAATGATGTTTGAATGTGTGGTAGATCTTGCGATCTCAAATTGACACCAGATGCCGTCGGAACCACCGGTCAGCGGCTATTTACATATCGTGGCGCTATGCTCTGGATAGCCGGCGCAGCAAGCGTTTCTTCTTTTTATTACTATATAGACAAATCTATCGCTCGCCATTTTTCACCGACTGTTTGCATAAACAACCGTGAAAAAGCGGGAAATGACGTCAACAATATCCTCACTAATGAGGATATGGAAAAAATACGCCACTCGGGTCTCGGATGTCAGTAGTTTCGCATGAATTTTACGAGTGGTGTATTTTCCATTAAAACACTCGTGTCTAAATAATAAAATATAATATTTAATAATATTTAGTAAGAATAAAAAGTATAACAAGTGTTGAGACTAGTACAAGTTCATTTGCATTATTTTCTACACTCGCCATAACACACGATAACAGAACGATACAATACGCAGGTCACAACACGTATGTCGACATACATCACATACGGCCGTCTACTTTCGATACATAATACATAGGAAGGGCTTGTTGACGGTATGTAAATAGAACAGAAATTAAAAAGAAAAAACCAAGACCAAGGCTTCGATGCGATATTTGAAGGCTATTTGTTGTTTAAATTCACCAAAATTTAATTGCAATTCTTCAATTGTTGCGAGGACGTGGGAAGCCCAAGTTGACAGCAGGACGTCTCGATCTCGCGCTTATTCGTCCCAGTGACGTGCTCAGAATTTGAAACAATACATACATACATACGTTTATTGAAGCTCCCTTTACAGGGATTTTCAGCCACAATATATTAAAATTACAAGATAAGGCGAAAGAATAAGTAATAACTAATGAAATTAACTACTAAGGGAAATAAAGATAAACTGAATGAATTTTATGTTAACAGCATATTTACATGTCTCTTCTTAAAAGTACCAGCGTTCACTACTTCTTTGAGGTCTTTGGGAAGTCTGTTCCAGCAGGTAGCCCCTCTATAGGCAAAGGATCGCTGCCCAGTTTTTAATCTGCATCTCGGCAGATTTAAATCTTTGTTATATCGCGTATTTCTGTCATGAAGTTCTGATCTACGTGTAAATTTGTTAATAAGATAGCCAGGGGCTCTTCCATTAATGCACTTATGGACCATAATAGAATCATACAAGAATAATTTATCAGAAACAGACAGGCATTTAAGTGACTTCAAGCCTTCACAAATGTGATCATACTTTCTAAGACCAAGAACTATCCTGCCATCAAAGTTCTGAACCAATTGCAGCTTGTTCACATTAGTTTTTTATGAAGTACATAAGACTTCGCGTACAAATACTGATCAGCTAGCGGGTATCCAATGGATCCTAGTTGTTTCTGTTGAATCAGATCTGTTCGGAAGGCTTAATTTGCCTTAATATTCTGATTTTAATGTCAGGAAAAACTAAAGTTTTCTTCAGCGCGCAACGTGAAATTAACTCTCTCCTTTTTTTGCGAAGCGGACAAATGCGTTGTTTAGACTGCAGATTAAGAAAAGCAACGGCAGCTCGGAGATTCGGGGGATGAGAGTTCGTATTCATATATAATATTTTCTGCTTCTAAATACTCAGCTAATAAACACTCTGAAAAGATTAAACTGACCTAGCTTGCACAAAATATCCTTCTCAAAGAGTTCAAAACAAAAGTGGGGAAACCGGAAAACGGCAAATTAAGTATTTAATTATAACCTAAATTTCTCGTTGAGTACTCCCTATTTGAAATTGTCAAATAGCTTAAGAAATTGCAGTTTTCTGTAATTCAAAACATATCGAAAAACGAAGTCTACAATTTATAGCATGTGTTAAAAAAATTCATGAAGTTAAGAAAAAACAAATGAGACAAAACATTTTTCATTAAGAAAACTCGTCTTCACTTGTTTGTAAAACCAAACCTTTTTCAATCCTCCGTGTCAGTAGTAACCGTTTAGTCCTAAGAACAACGCGATAGGAAACAACAAAATTAATATTTTTTTCCCCAGCTGGAGAGCGGACCAATTGTCTATTTTTCAATGAATTTTCCTCGTCAGTGAACCCAGTATTTATTACCGATTCTTCCCACGCCAAACCCCACGTTGTAACAGCAAAGTGTGAGCCGAGTATCGGACGTGCGAGGCGCTAAATTTTAATTTAAGAAAGAGAAAAAGATTGAAGGTTTCAGAGAAATGCCAAAGCTGGAGAAACAATCGCTTTCGGCCGTTATTTCATCAGCTGTCTCGAGATCTATGAAACTTTCGCCACTGTTTTCCTTTCTTATATCCATAAATGGAGACAAGAATAGAAAATGTTTTCTGTTTCTCTTATGAAATGAATGCTAAAATTTATTTTCACTGTTACCATAGAGTTGTTTTCAACCAATCACAGTGAGAGTGTTGTCTTATTTATTTTATATTTCACTACTGAGGGCACAAGGTAGCTGGTTTTTTAAACCCGGATTGTCGACTCTACATCTTCTGAAGTAAGTAACCCATTTTTATTATATTGATTTAGTTATGTTTCCACTCTGTTTCTTTCCGCGTCCACTTATCATAAACAGGGGCCACGGAAACATTAAAAAAGAAAAGGATTCACACTCTAATGTTTGCAGTTTGTTAAGTTCCAAGCAATAAGGGTTTTATCCAGCTCTTTATTTCCCGAGAGTAGCACACACAAGGTATTTTGAGCCGTGTGAGTTCTTAATTTAGGAATGTACTGATTGATGTTCAATTACTCGTGGTCTCAGAATATTTTATTCGTTGCTAGTCCCGATAGTCCCGATAATGCCAGACCCATAAACTATTCCCATTGTTCCTAAATAGGGAATGATTGCTTACTGATTTTAAAAGCTGCATTTCTGAATCTTTATCTCATGCAACGCATTGCCAAGTTTGTACTAAAACGTGGAACCAACCATTATAAGATAGATTTGACAAAACTGCTTAGCGGACATGGCAAGTTTTCAGAGTTTTGGAGAAATATGGGTCCCAGGTACCTAGGCTGGATTTTCAGCCGCTGTAGGAGAGAGTATTACTGATCTACATGTACATCTCCGAGGTTTTAAAAGCAACCAAACAGTAGAAACAATCAAAATTGGTTCAGCTAGCTTCGCTATAACTCTCCAAATATATCGCAACAAATATACAGCCCTTGAAAATGTTCTAAGATTATGAATGAAGAAAAAAAATTGTTCAATTGTCGTTCATTTATTCATTAATAAGTTAAATTTCAAATTAAAAGAAATACTTAATTCTCCGATGGACGTGCTGTTTTATTTCAGCGAGTATGAAAAATGGTTTTTCAATCTTCTTCTTGCGTTTACTTGAAACACCTACTCATTTGTTTGTAAATAAATGGTTAATATGATAGATTAATATATATATTATATTGTCTACAAACTGATGCACTTCAATTTAGACCGATGGTACGATGTTCTTGATAAAGTAAGGTTTTCAACCTAAAACTTGCAAGGTATGTTTCGGACATGTAACATTACTGGTTTTATGTAACAATTATTTTTACATTTCAGGTTCTACTAGTTTTCTGACCAACAAGCATGATATCCTGTTTGACGCTTTGCATGTTACTTGCTATCAACACTGTTTTTGCACAATCGGGTGAGTGGTAAAGTGGTCCGGCTAGAAGGGTGCTACATTACGGTTGCTACAAGTTTGCCAGGGCTGGAACTTCAGTTATTCTCCCCGCAGAAATCTAAGTTTTTTAACGCTAAACAGCCAATTTGATATACCGTAAACTGCCGCTTATAAGCCTCCCCCCCCCCCCCCCCCCCCCGCCGTTTAGTATAGGCCCATCTACTTGTAAACTTCGGCGCGAGGTTTTGGAACACACTGTTGGAAGGACCAACCGCTTCATTTCGTTTTTTCTTTGTCAATAACTTTCATAACTACAACTAGTTATGCAAGTTACCAAATCTGCTGAATCTGTACGCATCTTCAAGAAACGTATTAAATCAGCTGATTTATCCCAACTGACTAATCGACAATACTTGTAGAGACTGTTTCTTCTGCAACAACTACAATAATTCCGTATTTACTTATTTGTATAAGTTTTCATAAAGTTTTATAATTTTTATTAGTATTGATCAATCATCATGTATACTTTTGATGTGAAGTAGTTACGTGTCTTTTGACACATTGTATAGTAGTATTGATCAATCGTATGTCTATATATATTTTTTAAGCAAAGTAGTTAGGTGTCCCCAATTAGCGTAAATTCCAGTACGCTAGATGCTACGACACATAAATAAAGTTTTTACTCTACTCACTAACTCACTCACTCACTCACTCACTCACTCACTCACTCACTCACTCACTCACTCACTCACTCACTCACTCGCTCGCTCGCTCGCTCGCTCACACTCACTCACTCACTCACTCACTCACTCACTCACTCACTCACTCACTCACTCACTCA
This sequence comes from Pavona decussata, assembly GCF_977016875.1. Lineage (NCBI taxonomy): Eukaryota > Metazoa > Cnidaria > Anthozoa > Scleractinia > Agariciidae > Pavona > Pavona decussata. The sequence continues at coordinate 941,085 of NW_028145827.1, read as the reverse complement.
CTCACTCACTCACTCACTCACTCACTCACTCACTCACTCACTCACTCACTCACTCGCTCGCTCGCTCGCTCGCTCGCTCACTCACTCACTTAGAGAATCGGGAGTCTCTTCATGCATTGTTTTAAACATCATAATAGTTTTGGTAGAACGAGCCTCTGATTCTTAAGTTACTCCAATTTACAAGTCAGTAACATTGGGATCATAACAAGCAGACAGCAAGATAAGAGCTGTACGGTTTCCAATTTGTGGAGTTTCTTTTCGAGATTAGACTAGTTTTTAAACAAGGGGCTTGTAGTGCGAACTAAGTTTAAGATACAGGCTCCGCTAACAGTTTCTTTGGCGTCTTTTCAGGGGGCTTTGTTGGTTTGGATGCATGTGAAGAAGACTTCGTCAAAGTCGGATGTTATAATGACAAAACAAGACCTCTTCCAGAGCTTTTACTGAACTGGAGAGAACAATTACCTGAAGGTTGGAATGACTGGGACAAATTTATCCAACGGTACGAAAGATAGCGCGGCTTAATGCCGTGTAGCCTCCAGAACAGTCATTATTTTTGTTTGCGTTTTTCAGGCGAGCGCGGAGCGCGAGGTGAAGGGCGCTCCTCCCGTCGCGCATGACTCGCGCTCCGCGCTCGCCTTTGCGCTTGTCTCCGCTCACCTGAAAAACGCAAAACAGTAAGGCCTATTCTGCAGGCTACTGCAGAGACAAGCTGGTGTCGGTTGTTCAACAACGAAAACACCACTTTCCTTGCCGGGGGTGCAAATTCTTTTGCCTCGGTTCATTGTTCAATTGCGCTCATGAACTTTTAATTAAGAAAGACGGTCTTTTAGAAAACTCTCACCAATTTCCCGCATCGTTTTGAGATATGCTTAATAAGGACGGTGCCTACTAATACAGAAGTATTTTTGGGCAGTTTATGACTATGCGGGAAAAGCAGATCTTATCCAGGGCTATTGGAATCCAAAAAGAAAATTGGGGGTAATTATCACGCATTTTTTAGAAATAATTAAGCAACAATAATTCTAAAAGGCTGTAAAATATTAAGGAATGTATGGCGTTTTTTTTTTCCAAATTGAAGCTTTATTATGTCTGAAAAATTCATGGTTACCCCAAATTTTCTTTTTGGATACCAAAAGCTCTAGCTAAGTTCCGTTTTCTCCGCATAGTTTTAAACCGCGCAAAATATCCCTGTATCAGTAGGCACCACCCATAGGAAACCCGAGTATCTCGAGATGCGCAAAACGTATGCGCAGTAACAAAAGTAGGCACCATCCTTAAATTTGGAAATGAAGTTACCAATAAAGTCAGTAAAGTCGTTTCACAGAAATCACCTACAGCTGAGTACACCGTAGGCAATTTATATAACCTCAATATGTCAAACTGCAAGGAAACCTTCCCTTTTTATTTGCTCTATTTTGTAATGTTTGAAACACGAGCAGCAATGTTTTATCGGGATTCAAAAGTTTTAGACCCGCTAAGACACGTGCTGCGAGTTTTTTGAACGGCTCCAAAAACATTCCTGGAAAAGCGTATGTCGAGAGAGTTTATAACAATGATGCTTTCGTGAACGTTGGAAATTAGCATACGAGAAAAACATTAAACGCCACATACTAATAAGGAGGTGGTTTTATCGACCATTTGATAGGTCAATGGCCTTATGAATTATTAATGATTTTTGAAGCTTCATTTAAAACAAATCGCTTCGTTTCTCTCCATAGCTTGGTCTGCAAATGTGCGAGCATAACCAGAAGTAAGGGCTTCACATATTTTGGTCTGCAGTATTTCGGGGAGTGTTGGAGCGGAGTCAAACCCAATGTTACTTACGCGCATGACGGTCACTCCAGCCAGGGATGTGTTGGACAAAATCCCAGAAAGCCGTGCGAGCAGGAACATCCGGTCTGTGTGGGCAAAGCTCTAAGAAATTACGTCTACAAGCTTGTCGCGCCAACTTCCGTTACTGGTAAGATATATCACGCACAATTCTTAGGGCGCCAAACGGCACATTTCGGTGAATATCTGCTCGGATCGGAAGGCCTAAAATAGCCTCAGAAATTGAAAATAAAACCTAGCGATTTTTTCAACTAAAACTTTAGGACCATTGGAAAATGAGTTCCTCAGTTTCCTTTTCGAAGAGACGAAAAATGTCGTTAAAGCGAAAGGATCAGCTAGGATTTTAGGAAAGGAAAAAGCAGCTTCCCTGCAAGAGCAGACTCTTTTCAGCTCTCGCAGGGCAACAGCAGCTTAAAATTTCTGTTCACTGGAATTTAACGCGACTTACTGAATGATAAATTCAATTAAAACAGAGATGCGAACAGGTCCAACTGTATTAGGATACACACGAACACTGGCAGATCTTATAAAGCTGGTAAAGCGCTACAACACCTTCCCATGACAAGATTTTAAGCTGATACAGTCGAACCCTTTACTAAGCGGACAGTTCAGTGTCAGAGTATCGTAAATATTTGTCAGTTCAGTCGGCCACGGCCACCCCGAAGAGCGGTTCCTATTGTTTAATATTTCTGTTTAAAGTGCCCATGAAGTAAAAAATAACTTTTGCTTATTTGAAAGGCCTTTCAAAGAGAACATGGCGTTTTCGTTATTTTGAATATCTTCTCTCGTCCCAGAGATATTCAAGATTTTGTTCAAAAATTGATGACGTCACAAATCATTTCAGTGCAAAGACAAATCACAAAATCTAGAATATCTCGAAAAATATTGGAGTGATGCAAAGACAACGACCTAATCAGTATTACATTAAAAACATTAGCATCCTAAGTAGTGGCGAAGAGTTAGAAAAGAACTTGATCGCTTTGTGCAACAAAAGCTCTTGTCTCCATAGAGCGTAGGCCTGTGCGCCGCACCCGGCCGAAGGTTGACGCTATCTTGTGGGTCGAGGTACAAGGAAATTAACAGTGACCTCGCTTTCTTCTAATAGATCAGTTCCCTACTTATTTTGTCCATTTTCACAGAATAAAACAAAAAAATCTAAGTGTGAGAAGTTTTAATCATTTTGCTTCTTGAAACCAGGGCCGGGTTGTTCGAAAGCCGATTAACGCAAATCCACGATTAAAAGTTAATCGAGGCTTTCATCGTCGCTCGTTAAAATGGGTTAAAAGGCTAATTTCAAGCTAAAGGTAAAGAAAAGTATAAGTCAAAACTGGGGGCCGAAAATCGTTTGGAAGTATTTTTGTTGATTAGCAATTAAACTCGAGTCAAAGTTGTGTTAATCCAGGATTAGCTTAATTGGGCTTTGAACAACTGTACCCTGATCAGCACGCTCTAATATAATTTAAGGTTTCCCGTTTCCCTTAATCTATTTATTCCACAGACAAACATGGAGAAAATATTTATTTATTTCACGGAAACTTTCTGTGTTCCTATGGAGCTACAGTGACCGGCATGGCTTCTGACCACGGTCCACTGCTTGTAAAAGTTATTTTTAATAAATCTTGATTATACCTTTTTCTTTTCAGAATGTAAAGATGATAACAGCAAGTGCAAAGAATACACCAGCAGAGGATATTGTGAAAAATATGAAAACATTCGGAGTCAGTGCAAACAGTCCTGTAACAAGTGTTAAAATTTCTTAGTTTCTCTAATTAACTAGTATTGTTTAATGATTATCAGCGTCTCAAAGAGTTAATAAAAAGTGTGCATAGCAATGTGTTGACTGAAGTCATTAGAGACATTTAGAATCGCGTTTACGGAAAACCACAAAAGTGAGATTTACGTTTATGTTTTCTTGAAATAAAAAATCAAAGGCTCCTGTGAGCCAACTCGTGAATGCAGATGACACATAGTAATTGAAATTTAGACGGCTACGGAAACTTCCTTGAAAGCTAAAAGAAATTATATCTTTGCCCGATTATGTAACAAAAAATAACCATTCTTGTACTATAAAAATGATTGTCAAACTGTTCTCTACAGATTTAATAAGATTATTTTGATGCGCCGATTTAAAAAAAAAAAAATCACGTGTCTTTTTTTTTTTTTCAAAGTTCATAGAAGCACGCCATGTGCAGCTACGTCATGCAAATTCGTGTCCCCGATAGTCCGGGGCTACTGGATTTTGCGATCGGGCTAGTGGATTCTGACCATCACTTGCCCGGCAAGTGAAGTTTTTTTGGGAATTAAAATTACAAAATTACTGTAGGGCAAGCCGATCTCACAAAGGGAAATATGTTCAACAAAGTATCGCTTACATTTCATGCCCGACATAAATGCGTGAAATTTTTCCTTTGGAGTTCAGTCCACGCAATCGTCAAGTAAAAATAATGAAGTATGACAAGCTCTTGCTAAATAAGAATTATTTATCGACCGCGTCCTTTTGCTTTCCCATAAATTACCAGTTGTAAATTTCGAAAATGAAACATTTTTTCCCTTTTAAACCTCTATGAAAGCTGACAAGATCTTAAAGTGTTCATTTGCATAATTTTGTTTACGACGTCAATGATGCGTGACATGGCACGTTCCACTTTCGCGTGAAAACTGACAAATTAAATTATTTTTTAATTAAATTATTTCTAAATTAAATTATTTTTAATTCTTAAAAGAAACCGCACTTTGTAGAAAAAACGAAAAAACCTATAACTTTGCTCAGATTCAACGAAAAATCTCCATTCTTACACTAAAATGATTGTCAAATTATTCTCTACAGAATGAATGAGAGAATTCTGACGCGTCGTGAAAAAAAATTTTCACGTTTTTTTTTTTTCACTAATTGAGTTTACGACCCCGGACGTTCTGAAAAACTAAAAAAAACTTGTAACTTTGCTCAGATTGAACGAAAAATCTCCATTCTTGCACTGAGTGATCGTCAAATTATTCTCTACATATTGAATAAGAATTTCCTTATGCGCCGCGAACAATAAATGTTCGCGTGTTTTTTCCCACTAATTGAATTTAAAACTCATTCACTGCGCACGCCCGAAAGTTAACGACAAAACCGACTGATCGACTGATCGACTGATCGACTGATCGACCAAGTCGAGAGTCAGCTATCGCTATAACTCGTTCATTGCGCATGCGCGCATTCACGAGTTAAAAATGAGTAAATAGATGAGAATGGGTTCATTTGTTTCATTTTTATCATTTTTTGTGTGATCTGAAGGATTAATTGTGATTAAACAAAGTTAACTTTACTTTAGAGAGATTAACTACAGAGTGACAGACAACTGAAATTCAGCCAAGTAACCTGATGATGTCTTCCTCAGAAATGCAAGTTCTCTACATCCTAACTTGGACTGATGAATTCTCTCCAGTAACCTTTTTAAAAGACACTGAATCTGTTTCACAGCACACACTGCTTTGCAGAATTCACTTGGCGAGATTGATTGCAGATGAAATTTCTTGCAATGTGAGTCGACCTTGTGACAGCATCATCTTGATAACAATCTAACAAACAGCATTAAATTAACTGATTAAAAGTTAGGTGTTTATGAACAGCGGAGGATCAAGTAACTTTAAATACAGCCACCTCTCATTGGTCATCAGAGTGCCATGAATAATTTATGATGCACATATGATATAACATTTTATGTGTATCAGTTTTATTCACGGCATCACTCTGATGTCATAATATGCCAACTCTTCCAGATTATCCCCAAGTCTTTTGGATATGGAATGAATCTCCCTGTCTCCCACATGGGTCATTAAACCTCCCCATAAATGATTTTTGATTTGTCTCTCTATAATCGATCAACTGCAATTTTTTCCAATCCCATGTTTAAAGGCATCACTCTGATATCATAATATGCCAACTCTTCTGGATTATCCCTGAGTCTCTTGGATGTGGAATGAATCTCCCTGTCTCCCACACAGGTCATTAAACCTCCCCACAAATGACTTTTGATTTTTTTTCTCTATAATCGATCAACTGCAAATTTTTCCAATCCCATGTTTCACCTGGCAATCTAGTTAAAAACGTTTGCATAAACTGAAGGAAACGGATCGATTTTGTGGGAAAGTGTGTGCATGTGTATGTAGGGGGGGGGGGGGGGGCAATTTTGGTAGGGGGGGGGGGGGGGTTGAGAGGGTTGATAATTGGGGGGTGAGGTTGGCCTGCACCCAAAAGCAAAGATCTCCAGAGGTTGGCATTGGCCCAGCTCCCTACATTAATTATGCATGCATTTTACGACTCAAACTCTTTTCATGAGGGTTGGTATGACAGGCCGACGGTGGTGCATGTAAAAATTATGTATCTTACGTATGGGACTGTGTGGAAATCTTTCTGTTAGCATCCCTTTGATACCCACCGTTTATATGTGAATTTTTTGTATATTTCCTATATGTAAGATACCTCATCTTTTTCGTGTTTGTTTTTCTTAAACTCCGCTCTTGCCCATTCCGCAAGCTCTTTCTTATGTTCTTCATTTGGGACTTGCTGCAAAGTTCGAAGAATTTCCCTGTAGAGGCTTAAAGCTTGCCGTCTCAAAAAGAACTATGAAGAAAAAACCAACACCATCGATCATTTATGATAGTACTTAGCTAAAGCAACGATAATATAAGAAATAATTCAAGTGTTAGGGTGGTTACAAACCTGCTTCAATGTCAGTGCATTGTGAGGCAACTTTCCAGCCGCCATTTTGTTACTGAACGGCCAAGCCTTGCCTTTACATCTTTGGGATCTGGGACGAGTTTTCTTCCAAGGAGACGGGAGACAGCAACAACAAACATGGCGGATGACAGGAGATCGACATCGTCTTTGAGAAATTTACTTGAAACTGTATATGAAGTGCACAGAAAGGATATAAAAACATATACAAGTGGTCACCTGAATTCAAGTAAGCTACTGAAACCTCCAGATGAACGCCACAGAAGATGGGAAACTTCGGATAAACCTCCTATTCGGTAAGCTTGCGACAAGCTTAACTCAAGCTTTAAGCTCAATTCAAGTTAACTCTTTATCTCTATCAAATGGCAATAGTTTTTAATAAATGAAGTGTCTTTTGATCTAAAGTAACAGGATTACACCACTGCAACTTGTGACCTTTAGCCTTTCCGTTATAAGTTAATATTATTTTTAAGTGGGGCTCTTTTCAGTCATGATAAAAGAACCTTATAGCGAAGTTTTGAAAGAGTTTGTTAACCTAGGAGATCTAATTTTATATTTAAAAGATCAAATAACTAATTAATGTCTGTTGCAGACTTAAGCCCCCAAGTCAGCTTGTTGATCTTCCAGTGAGAAAAGGAGAATTGAGTTCAACAGACCTGCTGCATAAAACCATGGCAGATCGCCTTGTGGAGTTCAGTCTGGGGCCAATTAGAAATATTACAGTCGGTAAGTAAAATTTGAAGATAGCCATAAATATTTTAGGGCCAGGTGTGGCAGGAAGTGTAAAATAGAACACAAGTGGCCCACATGGTCAGAGCTTAGCCCGGTTTCTGTAGCATGAAGGAACTAGGTATTGCTATTCCCCCCTGGATGGGATGCTAGTCCATCGCAGGGTTACCCCCAGCAGTATGTCGCTGGTACCCATTTGTACACCTGGGTGAAGAGAGACAATGTGGAGCAAAGTTTCTTGTCTAAGGAAACAACACAGCAATGAAGAGACCAACCTGGCCTCGAACCAACGACCTTCCGATCGTCCTATTGAAAGTCTGACACGCTAACCGCTACACCACCACCACTTATTTTTGTGTACTTACTGTATTAAACAAGCATTCATTTTTTGGCAGGGTGATTTCATCTTACGTACACTTCTCAGACATAACTAATTTAGCCTCAAACTGCACATAGATGTAGTCCCTTTCTGTGCTCAGCCTTCAATATGTAAATGATTTGTAAAGTGTTGAAATATTAGAAGTCACATTTTAATACTAACAGAGACATGAAATTTATCATTCAATTTAAAGAGATTTGTTAAAGTGTACGAAGAGTCAAGTCTATCACACAGTAGTGATCTCAAGTTCATAATCTGGTTAGATGTTGATAAAAGTGGTAAAGTTAATTAATGTCTGGTTTGATAACAGATGCTTCAATGAGGCCAGACTCAGAAGAAGGTGGGAAAGAAACTCCCGTCAAAGACGAAACCAGTGCACCAGGGCGGCTTACTAAAGACAAAGTTCATGTTGAAGAGTTACGGCTGCCTGAGATAATGATTCCAGTGACAAAAACTAAAGGTAATGAAATCAGTGTTTTCTTTTCATGCATGTTCACTCCCATTGTTCTGCAATTCCCTGTGGAGCCAAATTTTCCAGTATAACTTTTTCTATCTTTTTCTGTGTGCTTTTGAAGGTCAAAAGTTTTGTTGGTGGTCAGAAAATATGATAGTTTTAACATTTACAATTTTTTTAATGTTTGTAACAATCTTTGAAAATCTGTAGATCTACAGCTCTACACAGTTGATATTTTATTTTAGGAGAATTCTGGGAATTGCTTTGCAAATTCAGTCAACCAGAATGATGCAATTTTGTTGACAATAAATAATCACAAATTTTATATTATTTCCTTTACAATATATTGTCTTTTATACAACTGATAATCTTTAAAATTGTTATTCCCACATACATCTAACAATAATAATAATAATAATAACAACAATAATAATAATAATAATAATAATAATAATAATAATAATAATAACATTAATGGCTGCACTTACATGTAGTCACTAAAAATAAAAATAAAAAAAATTTGCCATAAAACTGCAGTCAATATTCTGGAAAGCCCAGTTACTCTATTAGTAAGTAGTTTTTGTTTTCCCAGACATTTTTTTTTGTAATTTGTTTAAAACCTTTGCAATAGCCCTTTTCACGGTTAGCTCTGCTCATTTGAATTACAATGAAATCTAGCATGTATGTGAGGCAATTTTGGGCTATTTTAATAGTTTTAGCCCGAAATTGCCTCGCATCCACGTTGGATAACATTGTAATGCAAGTGAGAAAAATCAACCGTGAAAAGGGCTATTGTTGCAAAATAAATGTATGCTCCCTTTGTTTATTGTTACAGCCCTTGTACTCAATAATCCAAAAATTCCAATAAATTATCTTTTCAACTCTTTCAGGAGTTTCCTCCAGAGATAAATCCAAACCAGATGACTTGCATGCACGACAAACGTTTGTTGAGACATATCTTAGTTACCCAACTAAAGCAGACCAGTTTGCCAGCTTTAGGAGGTTTGGAGATCAGGTGATGAACTTAGGAGATGCGCACGACAGAGGAGTCCTCACAGGTGAAAAGAATGTACGAAACTTGGAACAGAAGCTGACAAAGGTAATGCATAATACATATCATTCTGACTAAAAAACAAGAAGAACCCTTTCTGTTAGAACTACTTAACAGGCTTTTGTTTTTCCAGACCCGGTCATCCTTATAAACTTAATAATGAACCGTCCCTTTTGTGGTATCTGTAATTGCATTTATCTTGAAACGTAGCAGCACATCTTGTAATATCGACTTGTTTTCTTCACCTGACCACCTGTGCCATACAAGGCCCTGGCTTTGGCATCTCATTGTAATGTCTAGTCTGTGCTATATTCAAGTCAGTTATTATTATTATATGACAGTTTTAAAACACGTATGGACGCCATACTATATACATGCCAAACCTGGGGTGTTGAGCGTAACCCAGAGGTTCACACGGGAAATTAAGACCTATTCTAAAATATTCATGTTCCAATGATAAAATTTAAAACTGTGAAAAAGTGAAAATATAAAGTATCCGTATTATCTAGATGTCAATTAGCAAGTCTTGAAGTGGAAAACACTATTTAAAAAATCAAAGTCAAAAAACCTATTCTAAGATGAAAACTCTTTGAGTGTACATGCTATATTCAGCAAGTGGGAATTATTATTATTATGATTACTATTATTATTTCAACAAAAAGGTTTCATTTTCAGGATCGAAATTGAAGGAATCGAAAGCTTGTGCTTGAACATAAATTTTTTATCCTGAAAACGAAACCTATTTGTTGATATAATATGACAAGATCAAGAAACAATTTTGGCTCTAATATTATTATTATTGTTATTATTATTATTATTGTTATTATTATTATTGTTGTTGTTGTTGTTGTTGTTATTATTATTATTATTAAAATCTCTTAATCTCGGTTAGTGTCCTGGTTTATCACTATCTCTACATGTAAGTAGCTAAATTATGATCATCTGGGTGAGTACTAATAAGAAGGACTGTTTGAGGTCACATTGACTGGCATTTTGACAGCCTTAGCGGAAGTCATCATGCTTAGAGTAAAGTAATTTATAGATCATCAATAGATGGTATAAAATTAATATCTCTGGTTATTGACCTGATCATAATGTTTGTAAAAATGGGTAAGACATACCATGATCTTAGATAAAAAAGAAGAAAATACTCTGTACACTCATTTAAAAGACATTCATTAACTTTTATCAGTTGAAATGAAAAATAAATGAGTTCTATAATTTTTTACTGACCTAGCAACTTGCCACCCTGGAGGCAGCAAGCCAGAGAGGACCGAACTTCCACAGACTCCAGATATACAACAAGTGTTTTGATGAGATTATTGGAGAGTCAAAGACATTTGGACCTCTTTTGAAGAGAATTAAGGTGAAAATCACCTCATATATATCTTTTTGTGTTCATTACATCATTGCTTTTTTGTAAGCATCGGTCATAATCAGATGCACCTGTCAGCCACACTATTGATTACAATTTACTACAATTTATTACAATGTCAACATGCAGATTCTCTTCACTGGTCGCCTTATTTCTTTTATTATCATTTGGGAGAGTTTATGCAAATTTCCTCGTCTTGTGTCTTTTCTTTTCAAACGGGAGGCACTGGTCACTTTTGGTGCTCAAAGGATTGATGCTGTTTGATCCCATTCCTTTAAAATGCATTCCTGTCTTGTCTCACCCATTCTCAGAGGTTTCAAGGCTGGTACAAGTATTTACTAAGTCCTTTTTAGTCCTGATATGGAATCGCTTTTCCCCCAATTTCCAGTTCCCTCTTTGTGAAAATAGGCCTATAGGGAATCAAGGTGGTATTACCCGCCAACTTTTTGTGAGTCAAATGCGTGAGATTTTTGTCTCGTCATGACCGGGATTTCCAAAAACGTCCCAGCCACTTCAGAAGAGTTCTGATGATTTTCCAAAGACTTCTGAATGTTGCAGAAAAATGTCCGAAGATGTGCTGACAACCTTTAAACACTTCCAATTTGAATGGATTGCAATTGTTTGAAATCAAAATTCAAGCTGAAACACGAAAATTGTAACGTGTTGTGATACAGCTAGGACACAAAGTCAACATTTAGTGCCTTATTAATCATGTGTTAAAGAACAAGTCCTCGGGATTCGTGAGTCAGGCATGAGAAAATAAATTTAATATCATTGTCCTCGACGAGTGAGATCAATGTCTTTAGTCTTCAGGCATGAGACATGAGTTGGCAGGTGGTTTTATTCAAAATGATAACTAAGGTCTGGCAGATGAATTATTTGAGAAGACCCCAAAATTCATAACTGACAATTTTATCTATAGTAAGTATATATACAAACATTGAATAAGACTCAAACATAAACTTGTTGAACCTTGTTTCAGTTTTAAATGCATGTATGTAGTGCATGTGGACTTCCAAGAGGTACTGATGTAACTGGCTATTGCCTGCTTAAACTTTGTGTGGAATTTATACAAAAAACTAAGGTCATGCATTTATGTCATTGTAACAATTTTATGTTTGTAAGGATCAGCTGCTTTAATTTATTTAAATAATCTTTAAGACTCTTGAGAATTTAAACTTTAAATTCTCAAGAGTCTTAAAGATTATTTTAAATTTAATACATGTCAGATTGTCAGTTGCAATATTAAGTAAGTTTGAATGGTCTGACAACACTGTTGTCATGTTTTTGTTTACAGGATGAATATGACAGTTACATGTCACATTTGTTGGACACACAAAAACCGTCACAACACAAAGTGCTCTACCATCACATCGACAGCCTGTCAGAAAACCCATCAACCTCAGATAAACTGAAAGAGGAAGAGAAAAGAGTTGAAGCTCTAGAGAAGGAAGCAAGGCTTCTTTTGGATGAAAATGCAAGGTACATTCATCTGGGACAGAATAGTGAAATTGGATCAAATGACTTGTTCTTCCATAGTTTGTTGGGTGGTGGTACATTATTCAATATTATTTTTTGACAACATTAAAGAGTGAACAGAAGTCATTTTCAGAGTTGCAGTAACATATCATCAGCTGATCAAGGTCTCCACTTACGATGTAAGGAAGGCCCATATAAGTCGGTATAGTAGACTATCAGTACTGGGGTGCAAAGAACCTCCAGGTGACCTGCAGGAGACTAGCAGTAAGTCCAATCCTGTGGGAAAGGATACTTGGCTCTCACAAACCCAAAGTGTTTTATTAGACAATAATGATGTGGCACAGCAACTGAAGTCAGAAGAAGGGTAGCTATAACTTGTAAAGGCTTAAGCCCCATTCACACCAACAAAACATGTTTAATTAAACCAGGTTTAACAAAATGAAAATTGGTAACGGAAAGCTGAACCATTGGCTCTGACATAGGATTCAAGTAAACTTTAACTTATGCTAAGTTCATTTGTGCTCAATCTGTAGTCGACAAAAATCCAAAAGCAGCTTTTATGAAGGAAAAAATTTTGAACTGTGAACTAAACAGTTATTAAAAGTGTTTTAGCCTTGGTGTGAATGGGGCATTAGAGTGATATCTAGAGGTGAAGCCACACTCTACATTAGTATGCGGTACGTTAGTAAATACCACAATACAGGTGGTTAGTGCCATTGTACAGCTGACTTACAGAAAATGGCATGCATAGTGTTAAAAGCTGTCCTAAAATGAGCAGCATATACCCGGGGTGAAAAAAATCATACCTTCATGCCATGGATTGGATACTGTTCTGTGACTCTTACAAACAGGTTGACAGAAGCCCTTCGTGAAGAAGAACTGAGAGCTTCTGAAGAGTTGGAAACCAATGTTACAGTTGGTAAGAAACAAATTCAAATGTCTTAATGTGGTAGCCAGTGATTACTTTTCAATTGATTCAAAAAGGTATTGTGGTGTTGATGACAACTTGTATTTTGAAGCTATCTTTTTGATCCTGAAAAAAGGAAAAGGTATTATTTAAGGAAGGTACCTTAATAGCAACTCAAAACTCGTTCATGAACAAGGTTTTGAGTTGCAAACAGGAAACCAACTAACTTGTAAAATATTAACAGTTATTAAAAAGTGACACACCACCACTTCACAAGTGAGCCATATCTTGCTGCAGGAATCTTGTACTAGCTAAGCCACAATTGTCACCTTGAGTACTGGTAGAGCATGTTCAAAGGTCCTAGCAGTGAGGACATGTCTCACTTCTTTGACATATGCCAGAGGCTTGCAGGTTTTGGGAGTCTGAGATGTTTTTCCACCACCAGATGAGTCTGTGGAGGCTTTTCCAGCAGACTACAACAGAGCGTTTGACCAATGGCTTGTTTAAAGTGCTTGATAATGCCTCATTTCTACTGTTTCTGATTTATTTTATAATTATAATACTTTATTTATGTGTAATAAAATGGCTAAAGCTGTTAAACAGTGCTCAATACACTTTTTAAGTGTAGAGCTTTGAATAAGAAGAGATAACGAAGAGACAAAATTCTCTGTTACTCCGAGTTTTGTGCTCACGCACTCATCAGACAGTATATGAGTGTGTGAGCACGAAACTCGGAGTAACAGAGAATTTTGTCTCTTCGTTATCTCTTCTTAATACTTTATTTATATAGCGCGATTTCCAGCAAATATGTCCAATCACGCTTTACAATTACAGCAAATAAATTTCATTACACCAATTTAGGCTCCCTGTGTCTCTTAGGCCATACATTAGATTCTTTCCCAGTTTCTCTACATTCCACCATTAATGAATAGACATCAAGGCTTTTTTTAGGCCCAAAAGTCGGGCAAAATAAAGTATTACGCATTAACATAATGAGCTAATGAGCCATTGTTGACGTTTTGGCAGAGCCTCAAGCCAGAGTGTCTGTTCATATTGAAGAAGTTCCAAAAGATCTTGAAGAACAAGTGGAAGAGTTACATGCACAGGCATGTATACATCAGACTAATCTTTAGTGTAGATATTAATAAATATTAATAAAATTATGTTAGGTTTGTCTGAGCTTGTTTATCCTTGGCAGGTAATTATAGCACGGCTAGAAGGTGCAACTGGTGCCAAGCATTTAAATTTGAAAAGATAATTCAGTGTTTCAAATTGAAAAGATTTGATCCTTACTGGCAGGAGACAGACCAGTGTCAGGGGCAGATCCAAAAAGAGGGGGCCAAAGAAATTGTTGCAAGAGCACAAGAGCCCCCCACCCCCACCCCTTCCCTCCACCACAATGAAAAATTCACATTTGTGGAGATTCTGCTTTACAGCATTCTGGGAGCATTTGTGACCAATAGTTAAGGCCTCAGAAGACAGAAGGAGTATTTTTTAAAGCAGTTGATTGCATAAACCCATTTGAAAGATGGTTACAAATGGAGGGGAGCCCCCCCGCCCCACCCCATTTGTAACTGTCCCGAGCCAACATTTTTACAAGCATGGCCAGGGGGTTGAACTGAGGACTACAACCTGTGTTTCAGCCGTAGCTGTGACAGGAACCCAAACCATGTGTTCAACCATGCTGATTCCTCCTTGATATACCGGTAATATTTTTCAAGATACTGTACAGTTGTAAGATGTACAGGTTATTGACTTGTCAATGTTGTTTTTATGGCAGATCTTAGCTCAGCTGGATTACATTGATGATATCAAGAGACGCCAGAAGGAGTATTGCGTACCTATAACCGTCTGTCAGCATCTTGAACAGTGTATCAAGGAAACAGAGGTCAATATTATTACCTTAGTTAGTTGTTGTTATCCTTTCTTGGAGAACTCATTTGGTTATAATCAAGTATTTTCTCCTTTGCCTGGAAATCTTCCCTGCTAGCGGAGGTCTCTTTCTGGCAAGCCTTTTGGCATGCACGAAGTCATTCACATCTCTATAAGTATTTCCCATAGTCGGCTTGTTTACGTCCCCGAAGAGAAATAAACAAGCCGACTTCGCAAAAATAATTAATACTAGAGACATGAATGACTTTGTACATGCTAAAGGACTTGCCCGAAAGAAACTTCTGCTAGCAAGGTACTGAAACATGGGTCCAGATTCACAAAGCCTTTCTGAATTAAGATGTATCTTAATTAAGTATTGTTTCTCAACAATGGCCTATTATTGGAATGACAATATACTATGACTTAGTTCACTTTAGCCTTAAAACTAAAACCAAATGTTCAGTGATTTTAAAAATGAATTCCTTTCTTCCATGATAACAAGTCTTTAGGCCAAAGTAGAGCATTGTTTGGAGAAATCTGGATTTTCAAGGCAAAATTGTCAGTTGCATGTATCTTCCACTGGGTAGGCCCTCAATAAGTCCTGTGCCATAAAAAGATGAACAAGCTTCAGGGCAGCAGGGCAGGTCCCATTCCCTTTGCAAAGAGATAGAGATTCATGAGTCATTACCTCTGTTTTCTTGGGAGACAAAGGTAATTTCTCTCCCTTCACTCCTTCCATGAGGTAGAAAATATTCATAACTTGTACATTTTGTACATTGCCTATATAACAGCATGGACATTTCAACTTTTGCAACAGGTGGACATACAGAAACTACTGAAACAGAATGAATTTCTTGAGCAGACAATAGAGGTAAGACCCACTACAAAATTAAAAGGTTTTGGGAGAGAGGGGCATAAGTGTGTTTTAAAATAATAGAAATTGCACCAAATACAGTAAGCACACACAACCTACACAAAGAAGATAAATTATGGAGCCCCTTGCCTGATTCCAATGCTTCACTAGACTTGGTTCTGTCTCATACACTATACAAAAGAAATCAGTTGAGTGTGGTATATTTTTGTGTGTGTGTTCCTTGCATTTTCTAGAAAAGTAATAACTATTTCTTGCAGCTTTTTTTTCAAGCATTAACACACAAGAACATTTCTTACGTGATAAGTAGTCTCTGTGCCAAAATAGGGCTTATTTGGAGTAATTTCAATTTGAAGGCAAACAATTCACTTATGCCCATCTCACCCAAAGCTGTTTAAGAATTTTACAAATTCTGGTCACTTCATTCAAAGCACATGTATTTTTTCAGCACTTTCCTTTGTTCTGTACAGTGGGTAACATACAAGTGTAGGTATATATAGCCTCCCACACAGAGGAGGTAATACGAGTCCCCTAAAAACGACTGAGTGCTTGGCTAGAGTAGGTACATACTCACAAGTAAAAGTTGCGCTGCATGATCATGGCTACCTCAAATCAAAATACATCTGTTTAATGCATACATCATTTTCTATCCAGAAACTAAACATTTCCACTCTTTCTACATTTTATAGGAGCTTGAACAAGAACTACAATCGATGCTAGACAGAACAAAAGTTAAAGAAAAAGATTCAAGGTATGTATCTGTTATTAAACAAATGAAATCTATAATGGTGCTGTTTTAACTTATTTTTTAATGATGCAGTTGAATTGAGACACCTTTGCTAATTTGCCAGTTCGTATCTCTATAAGTTTGTACCTCCTCTAACTAAAACAAAAATGTTCCCCAGTTTGAGACATTCAAACAAGCAGGTCAGATGGGTAAAACTGGGTAAAAAAAAAATAATATGAAGAACTCAAAACTTTCAAACTGTTTTTACTCAATGCAGTAACCTTGTTGTGCCCAACTCTTTGTTAAAATAAATATACCAGTACCTTATTTCTGGATAGAGATTTTTCATCTGCTTTGTGAAAGCTTCCCACTTCATATAGTTTCATCAGGTAATATTTGTAACTTAATCTATTTTTTTCCTTGTTTATCCAGAAAACTTTGGAAGCGTATCAACACCAGTGATGTTATTAATTTGGGCAAAAAGGAAAGAAGTGGCACAAAGTAGCACAAGACAAAGCAAAATGGGAATTTTATTATTATTTGCCAAAACAAATTTGTTTACATGTGGCATATTTATAAAAGAAACAAATGAAATCTGTGTAAAGCTGTATATAGAAAATTATACTTTATAAGAATCTTAAAGTGTACTTTACTTTTCTGTAATAAAACTGTGTGTAGTAACTTGAAGGATGTTTTAAGTGTGACAGAAGGAGAACTTTACATAATTTCGTATTCCCTGTGAATCCTTTGACCAAAAAAAGACAAAGACAAAATAAAACTGTACAAGACACAAAGTGGACAGTGACTCATGATTTCACTTTTTGGCCTTTGGGGGGAAATTTCTTTGAAATTAAAGTTCTTTAAAACCACAGTTTCAGATGTCTTCACACCATTTCTCCATAACTTTCAGCATCAAATGCCTTTCTTGCTTTCTTTAGTTCTTCATTCATTGTCAGCAGATCCTAAAATAAATGTGGCAAGTCAAGAAAAACAAGTTATTTATCATTCCATAACAACAATCAATCCTTTGAACGTAGTTGTACTGTACATGATGCCTATCCAAGAAGGGAAGTACGGGTTTGACTCCCACTTGGAGGACTCAGCATTATTCAACTTGAGAACACTTCTTCAATTAAGTTAACTCTTCCTCATAAATGTTGTAAGTGTTGATAATTGGTATCATTGCCGCATTCCTGTGAATTCATTCAATAACACCATTTCTAAACTGTTCACTCATAAGGTAACCCCCTTGTAAACTCATGAACTGTGGATCTACATATGTAACCCATTTGTGGCAGGGGGGAGGGGGTGGGGATACTTCTTCTTAGTTATCACATTTTTGTTACTGGGCTGACTATAATAGAAATAAATATTTGTTGGTTGGGGTTTGGAGGCGGGGGGTGGTACTTCTTAGTAATAGGTTAATGGGAATGTGGCACTGGACAGGGTCACATTTTCACGACTAGGTTGACCATAAATTATGGGAATAACTATTTGTTTTTATCAACTGAGTTGGTTGTTTATCATTAATAAATAAATGTAAAATATATATGAAACATAATTATGGTTGTTGTGTTTTTTTTTTTTTTTTTTTGGGGGGGGGGGGGTACTTCTTAGTAATAGGTTAATGGAAATGTGACACTGGACAGGATCACATTTTCGCGACTGGTTGACCATAAATTATGGGAATAGAATTAATATTTGGTTTTATCAACTGAGTTGATAGGGTAACTTGGGCTCCATACTGAGAGATTCAAGAGCCACTTTTTAGAACATAAGCCCTTCTTAAGAATGGAATCACATTTTCAACACAACTGCCTCGTCCGAAAGTTGTCTTGATCTATACCCAGGGAACTGCATTTAACATTTATCATTGATAAGGAAGACACAGTAAAAAAGGTAGATGCATAAGCACAAAGGGACTAAATTGAGATTGTGTAATGTGCAGTTCCAAAAAAAATCTATACCCACCCCATGGAAGGTCATTGGAAATTCCTAGGGGGAGGAGGTCTTAAAAGGCAAAATTTTAGAAGCAAAGTGTGAAGCTAAACTGGAATTTCCTTGGGGACGGGGGGTGCAAAACAAAAAACCTTCTGTGGGGGGAGTATGGATATTTTCTGGAATTGTACAATTCACATTTAAAAAAGAGGACTAATTAAGGCCCAGTTCAAACGTCGCATTTCACATGTGCCGAATAAAACTCGAGAATTAACTGCATGTGAAATGCAACATTTGAATCAATTAAATTTGACAGTTTCGAATTAAATTCGATTTACGTCGAATCTGCGACTGAAACAGTCGAATATTTGACTTAAATTCCACATTTGATTCAGACGTCGCATTTCACATGTGCCAAATATAATACGTAAATTATAGCAAATTATTATTATTCATTTTGTAATCACAATCCGTAAATGCCATGCGCAGAAGAGTATAAACAGCACTTTGAAAAAATGGCGGGAGGCAAAGGAATGTGCAGTTCGTGCTTTTTAAAAACAAAATATACTTGTTTGACGTGCAGCAATAATTTTATTATTATTATTGCATGAGGTACTCAGTGTTTGAAAATGAAGAGAACACTCCTCGGTGGAAAAAGGGAAAATCTGTGGCATATTGTGAGACGTGCTTCAATGAAACGATGATCATGAAAAGGCGCGGGTCGAGTGAAGGCCAAGATGAGTCATCTTGGCCTTCGCTCAACCCGCGCCTTTTTCATCATGCTGTTGGCAATGAAGATATTACTTCAAACAAGCCACATTTGTCAACTGGTAGCACCGAAACAAAAACATTGACGGTGGACGGAGTTAAATTCGGCACCATCAAATTCGACGTCTGAATCAAATGCCGCATTTAATTATTCTAGTCGACTAAAATAGGAATTATATTCGGCACAAGTGAAATGCGACGTTTGAACTGGGCCTAAGGTGGGATCAGTAATATTATTGGCCATAGAAAATACCGTAATAGGGTAAATAGGGTCTCTGAAGGGACTGGTGGTAGACAACTAATAAAGATGACCCAAAAAGCCCTCAGAAATGTTACTTTCATTTCAGGATGAAATCCTTTTGGCATTTATGAAACCATTCAAATGAGAGCTACCATTTAATAATTTTTCTTAACGCATGAAATGTTTCAGTATGTTTCTTTTCTCACCTTTACTCTAGCATACTTCTTTGGATCTTTTCTAATCAAGAACACAATATCCTCCACATGAACCTTTCCTCTCTTGCCAACTTCCATGGCTTTTAATGTCTGGAGAAAAAAAAGTAATAACTTAGTACTAGAAGCCAACTTAAAAACAAAACTTCAACATAAAAATTAATGTTTCCGGCAGGATTAATTTCCAGTTTGCTTGTTTATATACCACATTTCCGCGTCCTGTGTGCTGAGTGCATAACTTTTGATCAAAAATAGCTTGGATTCATTCAGCTAAGGCACGCATCCTAGCTATGGTGTGTGTAGGTTATGCACGTGTGCAGCAAAAAAAGCCTTTTGAACCACCTTAAATTCAAGGGATGTACCTGGGTAAATAAGAGTACACAAAATGTCCCATTTGTAATCTTCCACTGATTTGTCTGAATTTTTTCCTGCTAATCTATGCAGAGTTTGACAAGGTTTTAAAGACCATGTATGGGAAATTAAGACAATAAGTTATTATTTCATGCTATACACGGCAACGTCATTAAAATTTGTCCCACACAAACCTTGCATTCTATGCCCTGTTTAACCCATTTTCATAATGGTGGATTTTACTGTGAATGTGTCCTGCCAAATACCTGGAGGCTGGATGGCAAGGGACAGGAGGGTCGGGGTTCAATGTAGATGGTTGTGAACCAAGGCTGTGGGGCCGATGAAAGAATTTCAATTTCTAGGAACTTCTCACCATTTCTGTGATGTACTCCACGACAAGGTCTTCGAGCAAATCCACAGATTCAGTGAATGGAACCTGATCATCACCAAATCCATACATCATGCATCGCACTAAAAGCAATCATGGCGTATTTCAATAATTATTGTTATCAATCGAAATCAACACTCTGATTTTCTTCCGGTTGTGGTCACCATCTTTATAATAACAGCTTATTTCTAACTTACACTCCTTGTGAAACAACCTTTTTCGTTTCCCTGCTGTTTCTGACTGTTGTGTTTCGGATTCCTCCTACAAACAAAACAAAAAACATGATTTTTACGTCCTAGTTTAAAGAAGCTTACAAAACACAGCAGAAGTTATATTATAATATATGCCAAGAAAGTTCCCATAGATTTACAGTATTTTACTGGACTACTTATATAAAACTGAAGGCTGCAAAAATACCTCAATGTCATCTTCGTCGGCCATTTTGTTTTGAAGTCGTGTTTGGCACCAGTTCCCGCCGCGTCTCAACCTGCTGGAACCCAGACTCTACTCAAGTCTTAAATAAAAAAATAAGGTTGTTATAAATTTCAGTCGTTATTACACAGCGCTAATGGACTGCCACAAAATGAATAGAAGGCGCTTAATTGAAAGAGTGTGAGCTATTCATTATTCAGTTCTGCAAATTTGAAAAAAAAAATGATTTCCGTTTTTTTTTTCTCCTCTCTTATAATTTCTTTTGGCATTTTATTTGATCAAGAAAAGAAACGTTCAACACACGATTTGAGACAAGATCAACTAGAATTCCATGAAATTATTGCTTACACTAACTCATCAAACTACAGTTCAATTACATGTTACTGCGCATACGTTCTGCGCATCTCGAGATACTCGGGTTTCCTATGGGACATTTTTGCGCGGTTTAAAACTGTGCGGAGAAAGCAGAACTTAGCAAGTGCT
Organism: Pavona decussata; assembly: GCF_977016875.1. NCBI lineage: Eukaryota > Metazoa > Cnidaria > Anthozoa > Scleractinia > Agariciidae > Pavona > Pavona decussata. The sequence goes on along the minus strand of NW_028145827.1, from coordinate 919,875 downwards.
CTTGGTATCCAAAAGAAATTTGGGGGTAACCGTGCATTTTTCAGAGATAATAAAGCTTCAATTTGGGAAGGAAAAAAAAAAACAAAAAACAAAACGCCATACATTGCTTTGTATTTTACCCTAATTTTTTAGAACTGTTGCTTAATTATCTCTAAAAAAATGCGTGGTTACCCCCAATTTTCTTTTTTATTTCAATAACCCTTGCTGAGATCTGCTTTCTCGACATAATCATAAACCACACAAAAATACTTCTTTATTAGTAGGCACCTTCGTTAATTTGCTTTCCTCGTCCATGTAAGCGCGCGCTTCGTGTATGCTCTCATTTAGCATCCACCTCTGCAGACTGTTTCCAAGAAGAATACTTGTCTCTTGGTCTCTACTGAAAGAGTATCCGCGAATGAATGTGTCTCATATAATCATCCGACGGGCTTCCAATTCGTTTACAATAAGGAAAAAATTTCCGTTTCGTCTTTTACAAGAGAAGTAAAACAAGATTCCGTTGATTATAGTGCGCGGAGATGACGCAAATACCTACATCATACTTTTGTCATGAAACATCACTATAACAACTGGTGTTGTTTATACTTTGTAACTTCGAGCCGCCGAGAACAGCATTTTAGCTATTTGGAGAAAGGCGCGTGGTTTTTGTGGTGCAAAATTCTTAGAAATAAGCTTAACAGGTTTTACCAGTAGCTACAATAACTCTTGACTCCACCAACTGAAAATTGTCGGTGCAAAAAGCCATGGCGAAGAAATTACAGTTGCGGAAAATATGTTCGCACATCTGTCAATCATGTTTTGAGGCACCCGAATAAGCTAAGATACCTTTTAACACTTTATGGAGGAAAATTGTTTTTTGTTTATGTTGCCTTGTGACTTAACTGACAATAGATCATGATTAGCACTGACAGTTTGTATTTTTCTGTTTGTTTTCAGGGAGAATGTAAAGCATTTTATGCAAAAATCATCACGGTATTTCCTTCGTGGAAGATATTTTACTAGCGTGTCTGAGTATCTCCTGTTACGTCGGAAAGCCGTGGTCAAACGGCGCATGACAGTCGATGATAATCAAAAGTATCATCCACTGTTATCAACTATTAGCGTAGTCAAAGGGGAAGAGCTATCATCACTGACTATCATGAAGAACTTTGAACACACTCAAAATGAGTGATGGTTGACGATAGTCGATGATCGGTGCATGATAGTTGGTGGCCAAACGAGTGGGTGAGTTTTAACTTTTATTGACTATTATCGACGACTAATCATGCGCCGTTTGACAAGGGCTGAACACGACCACTCATCACTCATGTGATGATCTTTATTTTCACTTGTCTGCTTAACCGATGTATTGGTATTCTAAGGAGAAATTAGATTTTGATCACAAGCCTTGTTCGCACCGTGACCAAGGTAAGAAGAAACGGACTAAACTTATTCAATTCAATTTATTCAATTTATTATTATTTCCAACAAATATACAAAGAAAATTTACACAACCCGCGTATAGCATTATATTAGAGACCTTTAGATTCTAGTACGAGTACGACTACGAGTTTCTCCAATAGACAAGGAGTGCGCGCGCGTGAACCAGTGTCATTTTGGCGGGAAAACGAGATAGCTGACGTCATTTTACTACGAGTTTTTGTAAGAATCTTGTAGTGGCGAAAACGAGTCCTCGAAACGTAGGTGATCTCGTCTTTTTGGAAACACGAAAGGGCTTAACTATCATCATTCAAACCAACTGCGTCAAGTTCGTCGTTCGTGAAGAGTGAAATGAAACTTTCTGTGATATATCTGTTCTTAGTACTTCGCTAAAAACTCGAAGTCAAATCTCGTAGTCGTACTCGTACTCGTACTAGAATCTAAAAGTCTCTATTAGCTAATCTTGGCGGGTATTAGTAATAGACAAAAATTAAGACTACAATATTGCTACAATATCGGCTCTACAATGTAAGACTGTTACATGCAGTTATAAACGCAACGCATAGCCGGCTATAAGGTACAATAATTAGTAATAAACAAAAATTAAGTATTAAAGCTAAAAGACTACAATATTGCTATAATGTCACTGCAATATAAGACAAAGAAAACCATAAGCGCGTGTTTCTATTGACAGGATTGAAATCAAATTGTTCAGTCCTGAACACGAACTTCATAGACAGCTGAAAAAAGAAGGGACTGATTAACGTGAATTTTTTCAGAAGCTCCAACAATTGTTCCTTTGGTCTTTCTGTTGCAATCTAGAGATAGTAAGTAAGGAAGTAAGTAAGCAAAACCTTTATTTAGACACGATAAGTATTTAAGCTATGCAGCTTGTGGGGTCGTGCAAATAACATAAAAGATACATAAACAATAACTGTAATAAAATTGTAAAGTAAAATAAGACTTTCTTATATGTATAAACATAACATTAAAATTTAATATTTACAATAAACAAGTAATCAATAATTGATGGTATTGTATAACTGCTAAAATCATAGACCTAAAAACTCCTTTCAAGGGGGAGCTATCTTCTACAGAATAAATTAGAAAAGTCCATGTCTCTGACCAAAGTAAGCTCGTTAATCATCCTAGAGCAATTTTTCACGCTATTCACTATACGACTCTCAATTGGCAAATGATTCCACAAAACTGGACCACCATAAGATATAGAATGCTTTTTGATATTCGATTTGAAAGGTGGTATTTCCAACCTAAGACTTTTCCTTAGATTATGAGAGGATTGCAATTTCACAATATGTGTTGTCATGCAGGATGATTGCAGCAATAATAAAAAAAAGCTTCTTCAAATGCGCATTCACTATTCTTATATTAAGGAAAAAAACCGAAAATACAATTTACAAGCTATAATATGACAACATGATACAAAGTAGTATTAAAACAAATTTCTTACATTGATAAAAAAAAAACTCGTGAAAACGAATTGAATTAAAACTAATTTATAACTGATAAAAGTGTCATTTAAAAGAGCATTTTGCAATCTTTGGAGTTTTTGCAGTTCTTAAAAATAGTCAGTCAATAGTCAATAATGTTCATATTAGTTCAGTGTCACTGTTATACATCTATATGGTGAAGATAAAGATGTCAAAGAGGATGTGGCAGCTTTTTCAGTTTTTCTCTGGTTTAGTTCAAGCTTGGGTAATTCCTCCAATGTCAGGTAAACGTTCCATCATATTTTTTCCTGCACTTCACAATAATACCAATGATTCTGTTACCTCGTGCAGGACTCATTCCGTCCCTAAACCCCGAATAAATTCATCAATATGCCGATCTAATTTCTGTCGGTGGCTATCTTGGTACTCGGGCAATTCAACGTCGACGTACCCGGCGAGTCGTCTCCAGCTTTCCTTGGACACTGATGGCCTTCAGCTCAATACCGGCAGAAATCATCATCCGTATACCTTGCTGACCATTCTGGATATCTTTCTCAAAATACGGCGAAGGATGCATGTCGACTTTGTATAACTGGCAGATATTTATGGTCAACGTAATGCCATAAGATGAGCAGTATAAATTAAAGAATTTGACCAGATCCTGTGCGCATTCTTTTCTCTTGAGCCCCAGTACTCTGTCGTGATGCTTTGTTGATCTGAAGCAAGGCTGTTTGTTCATGTATATGTTAATTTTTCCTCCCTTCTTGTCACGGAGGAGCTTAACAGCTTGTCTGAACTCTTCGTCCATCAGCATAAAATATTCAGCATGAATTGTGTTTCTCCTCTCGCCCTCGAAACAATTTCCATACCTGGCGTGAAAAATCAAGTGATCGGTTTGGTCAGTCAAGCGAACATACACAACAACTGTTGCAGCATAATCAGTTGTAGGGTTCATTTGCCTCGCCATTTTTCCAACGCGGCACTCTGGTCTATTAAGACATTTATAGCTTATTTTATCTTTCTTCCGCTGTGTAACATGATAAAACATGGCGCAAAACTGAGCTTTACTGACTGCAAGAGGGTTTTGTCCTCCAACTTTGTGATTGTCGATGTGGTCGTGCACAATACTCGTCTTGTTACATTCCTTTCTCTGTTTAACCTGTAATGAGGACCAATCCGCGGGCGAAGAAATCTGTTGATAATCGATCAATTCGACTGTATTCCAGTCCATGGTAAGCATAAAAATATGGATCTCGAAAACAACAAAAAGTTGAGATAAAGGACTCGGTCCAGTGGTTATATTGAAAGGGGTCAGAATTTTATGTGAAGAAGAAGAAGACGAAGACGAAGGCGAAGAAGAAGATGGAGACGAAGACGAAGAAATCTGGCTTGTCCCTTTAATGATAATTTCTTCTTCATGTTGATGGCAAACTATTCTGCTCACAAGATGTGGTTCCCCCTCTAAGCTGTAAACTTTAATGCTGTTGTCACCAATGTCAGTAATAACGAGGTGATTTCCTGGTGCGAAACAAACACTGTTTGGTGTTACAAGATTTTGCGTTATTACTTGGTTTGCTGCTGGCCTATCATCTCTCCCGCCATACAGCTCCACTCGGCCTGCACTTCCCTTGCCAACTGCTACTCGTCCTTGCTCGGAGATGGCTAGCGCAGGCCTGTTTATAAATCGTTCACTCATTACTCGCTACTGGTAACTCACTGATCTTACTTCTATGCTGAAATTGTCATATTAATTTCACTGAGGAAAGACCTGAAACGACGAAAGTAAAAAGCAAACACACGACGACACTTCGTAAAGGAACACATGAACGTATGAAAGTACTTTCATCAACAAAGTTTCGTTCCTTATGTTATAGTTGCCAATCATTTCTCAGAAAAGCCGCTGAGAGTGATGTAATTTGTCGAATCTGAGACAGAAATTGTCCAGTCGCCTGTAATCGGCAGATGTTTTGCTAGTCGTTCATAGGTCTATTTTCAGTACCATTTACAGTGTAATGCAGAATGTGCATGGTTCGTCCATTTGAGCTTTTGAACATATCGGTCACTGACAAGCGCCTCTAAAAGAGATGAGTCTGCACGGTTTCAATTTTCACTTCTTACAAACAATTGTTTGACCTTATAAGGCGGTTTATAATGTGGTGAATAACATTATTTGGTTCGTAGCCATCACAAACAATTGCGAAACATTTGCCATGGCAAGACCGGCCTGAGAAAAATAACAATAGAGCTGTTAGTACTGTAAAAAGAACATGACATCAAGTTATATAAATTGAATATCCGGGAAAGGGCATGCACACGATAGAATTTCCAAGAATGGAAGTTTGTGTAATGTATGCTAGTAATATACTAAAATTGTCACTGACTCAGAGCTTGTAGGCTCCACATTAGTGGAGAAGTATTGGCCGGGTTTTTCGGCTAGACAATCTCAGTAAACGGTGCTTGGTGCATGTACCTTCCGTCCTTTCAACTTTCATAAAAATCAAACATTGAAAACTAAAAATACAACAAGACTTTAAGAAAAAGAACTGAACAAATTCAAGTCAATTTTCAAGTTTCACTTTTTTTTTACCATCATAAAAATCAAATGATATACCTTCCCAGGGTGAAGTTTAAAGAAGAACGCCAGTTTTTCTCCCACCGGTGTTAGCCTGAGATGATAGTTTGATATGGACATTGCAAGAGTCCAAACTACCAGAAAACTGAATATCAGTAACATATTGACTGTGTAGCGGTTTCGCGTATATGATACTGGTGCTCTATTGAGGCCTCGTATTCAAGCCTACAGTCACTTACTAAAACACCCTAAAACACCTGAATGGTAGCCCAAAGTGTTTTTACATATAAAGACGTTCTTTTCAAATCACTACAAAATAAGAGCATGATTTAGTACTGGTTCAGCCTTAGCTCTAATATGAAAGAGTACAATAATTGCTCCCAATCTTGCTCCCTTATATTATGGCGCGTGCATGCCTCGCATGCACTAATTTTCTTTTCTTTATCTGCACGTTTGATTACTTGTAATCGGAAATACGAACTGATGAATATGTGTAGGTGATCGCGAGTGATAAAACGTTCAGTAAAACGTAGTTACTTCTTACCGATTCCTAGTATGAATTTAACCTCGTCCGTCGAAGCATAGCTTGGACAGAAACTGATCCACAATAATTTGAGCGAGTTTCGCTGAAAACCACGTACCAGTGTTAAACATGTCATTATATAGAATCTCTATATAAGAATATGAAATCTTATCGACAAAGTTCTTCCCCTTTTACACCAAAATAACAGATGAACAATCATGAAGAATGAAATTAATTTAATATTACTTCTGACTGAGGTATACTCATAATGAAATCCAAAAGGTTGGTTTAAGTTTTCAATAACACTATGGTACTTTAATCTTTTAAGTCTCAGGATTCCTAAAATCGTACAGGTATAAAGTAGCTGAGTCCTGAACGAATTACCACCAATTTTCCTATTTTCCCAAGGTGATAAGGGAATGGAACACCTTGCCACTGGATTTAGTTGAGGCGGATTCTGTTTTGTCTTTCCAAGATAAACTGAAAAAATCGATCTTAATGTGGATGTTATTATTTCTTAAATTATTGTAATGACCGCTGACTAAATAAAAGAATCTTCTATAAATGGAGAGAGGTATATGGAAACGGAAAGGAAAGAAATCGAATCTAGTTTAGTGACAATGTAAACTTTCAATTTAAAGCTCCAGATTGAAAGAAGTATTTCCTTGCGTTGTTGTTGTTTGTTTTCAAATTTTGCAGGTCAAATTGTACAATTTAGTTTTTCAATTTCTTTTGAGTGAAAGGGCTCCGATAACTTCTCAGATTTTTCTGCCTTTTCAGGGAATGGCCTTGGGGTATAGAGCTATTACCATACAATAATTGTTTCCAGGAACTGTTCAAAGCGCCCAGAAATCGGAGTGGATCAGTATGGATTCACTGAACCTCTCAGTTGCCAGAGTGTTCTTTCTGCTCTCTTGGAGTTGGAAGATTTTCAACACTAAAATCGATAAAGTAGGGTGATCGGCGTTTTCTTCATTTTAAATAAAACATTGTGAATATGCTGGTCCAGCTTTTGTCTTTCACTGCCTTGGTATTCCGGTAATTCACTATCAAAGCCTGCAAATTCAGCTAGTTTCTTCCAGCTTTGTTGTGTCATGGCATTCAGTTGTATGCCAGAATTTAACATGATTTTCAGGCCTAACTGAGCATTCCTAATGTCTTGTGCTAGGGAGGGTTCCTGTGGTTGCCTTGACATGTCGACTTTATACAACTGGCAGAGATTGATTGTCAAGTTTATTTTGTGAGCTGAGCAGTGAAGATTGTAGAAATTTATCAAATCTTGTGCACAATCCTTTACTTTGAGTTCTGTCTTCTTGCCATGCCCTGTAGACCTAAAGCAAGGCTGTTTGTTCATGTACATGCTAATGTATCCTCCCTTCTGATCTCGGAGGATTCTAACAGCTTGTCTGAAATCTTCATCTACTAGCATAAAATATTCTGCATGGGTCGTGCTTGCTCGTGCACCCTCGTAGCAGTTGCCATATCTGGCGTGAAATATCAATCGGCCATTTTGGTCCAGTACCCGCACATAAATAACAACTGTTTCAGCAAATTTCTTTTTATCTCCTCGCTTTCCAACGTTGCATTCTGATCTTTGAAGACATACAAATCCAGCATGGCTCGTTTCTGTGACATGGTAGAACATTCCACAAAACTCGGCCTTTGTGATTGCTAGAGGATTGAATCCACCAACCTTGTGGCTTGCCGTGTGGTCTTGCACTGTGCTTACATTGTCACAGACTACACTCTTCTCATGTTGTACAAAGTACCAGTCAATAAGGGAACGAACTAGAAAATAACTCAGAGGAGACAGCTTATTCCAGTCCATGTTGATAAGAATTATGTCCAAACCGCACGAGACGAACAACTGCGATAGAGGAGCCGGACCAATAACAATGTTTTGCGGGATTTGAAATGTTCTGAAAACAGAAAGAACTCTTGAAGTAGATTCCCTGTCCAGACCGTTTATATCTTGTATAATCAGGCTGTCGCTGTGATCATGCCCGATCACAATTTGATTTACTAGGCACTGACCTTCGCCCAAGTAAAATATCTTCACGCTTGTATCCACGATGTCTGAAACAACCAAATGGTTATTTGGTCCAAAACAGATGTCATCAGGCTTAAAAAGGCCCACTGTAAGCTTTCTTGACACCCATTGCTGATCGACGCTATCAAAGGTTCTTTGGCCGTACAATTCAATGCAGTTTTCATGTTTCTTTAGCACAGCCACGTTTCCATTATCAGACATTGTCATTCTGTTGCAGTCAAAGAATTGAAATGTACTCACCCCTGCCATTGTTACGATTCTATTATTGGCCACCCAAACCTGATCCAAGATCTTCTATATCCTCACGAATTGTTTCAGAGGAAATTGAACTTTTCGTCGAAGACAAACTGTTAAAACTATCTTCAAAGAAAATTTTAAGGGGTGATTTTCACTTAAACGAAAGTAACAAATAGAAAAGTTTCGGTTCGATAGGAGACCGGAAATAGGCTTTGGTGGTTTTTCTCGGAAAACAAGCGCTTTTCCAAGAATCGCCAATGACATGGCGTGACTGACGATTCAACATCTCGAGACATCCATCAATAAATTAGTGTAAAGCAAACAGGAGCTGTTGATACTGGTCAAATGAAATTACGAAATCACCTCAAACCTGCGGTACCCCGCGGAGCCTCCTTCCCTCCAGGGGAGGGGGGGTGGGAACAAAAGTAAGTCGTCTGCTCTTTAGCCTTCCACGCAGTCATTTTTAGGGGACTCATGATACCTCCTCCGAGTCTCCTAAACACGACTGCACGGGAGGCTATCTGCTTTCGGAAGCTTGAGTCCTAGTTACACACGTTTTAAACGAAATCTAAGCTCAGCAAACCAAATTCTAGCCACAAGCCTTGACTGCCGGAGCCAGACGTTGTCTTCAACTGTATGTTTTGAGCAAACATGCGGCATCGGCATTCGAGCACGAACGTGACACTTATTTGTCTCATTCGTAAGCGGTGTTCTCAGGTCAGGTGTTGCCGTTTGATAGGCTTGGTAAGGAAAATTAAAATATCTCAAAATGCCAAAATATGGACATGAATGTGGAAATTGGACGCAGTTTACGGTGACCATTTTTTAGAGAAATTCGCTTATAATTGCCCACAACCACGCGCAAATTAATCAGAGAGAGACGATTTATTTCCATATTTATGGCCATATTTTAGCATTTCGAGAAATCGACAATACCGTTTACAAGTAAGATTCACGGGTTCGTGTTATGAGATCAGGAGCGTCCGTGACCTGTGCATGTAGTTGACTCATCGGTTTCCTCTGCGGAAATTGGAACGAGAGTGAAAACTCTCTCGTCCCAATTTCCGCGCGGTCAAAGAGCGGAAAACCGGCACCAAACTCTACGGAAACACTTGCGAATGAAGAGGGAAGAGACTTTTTCCTTTTACATTGCAAACTGGTCAGACGACACATAAAATGAGAAAAAAACTGGAAATACAAAAAGAAATAAGACCTGCATCATTTGTTGCCAAAATATTTCCTCTTCGCGTGGAGTGGCATTCTTAGCAACGTCGCCGGATCAATTACAAATAACCCTTTATATTTTGAAATGACATTAATAATAATAATAATAATAATAATAATAATAGTAATAATAATAAATTTATTATAATGATCTATTTTATTGAATAACGAAAAATAAAATAAATTTTACAATCAAACATGACTCTAAGCGTACTGTACAAGTATGGTTGCATGCAGTAAAATTCAATAACATAATAAAATCAATAACATAATAAATAATAATAATAATAATAATAATAATAATAAATAACAGTAATAATAAAACAACAGCAGCTGTATATGAGTGGCATTAAAGAATTTTTTTTTTAAATAACAGCTCTTTGACAAAAAATAATACCAACTACGATTACTATTTTGAAAAATTTTGTGTGGTTGGCTGAATGTTTGTTCGTGTACTATGCATCCCAGTAGCCCGCGGCTAGCCCGAGTTTTTTAGGCCAACAGCTGCAGTTAAATTTGATCACGGGATCACTGTTTTGTGCACCATGTGATCACCGCTGTTAGCCAAAGTGCGCCAAGTTTGAAGATGACGAAAAAACATTGGTGGAACCCCGCAATGACGATATGAGTATAAGAGAATTGTTCAGATCAGTGCATGAGGATTTCAATAGCCCTTTTCACGGTTGATTATTCTCATTTACATTACAATGTTATCCAACGTGGATGCGAGGCAATTTCGGGCTAAAACTACAAAATAGCCCGAAATTGCCTCACATACATGCTAGATTTCATTGTAATTCAAATGAGCAGAGTTAACCGTGAAAAGGGCTATTCAAGCGGATTTCACTAAGAGTATTTCAGTCACAGTCACATTCTCCAATGATTGACAATGCTGTTAATTTAAATTGAGCTAAGCGGGATGCAGAGGGCCGAACACTGCTTGGCGAGCAAAGTCCTTCAAGCTTGCCATCCAAGCATGCAAAGATTCAAAAATCTGTTGGGAGTGTAGCTGAAGCAAGACCAAGTGTGTTATTTTTTGTCGCAGGGAGAACTCGAATTCTGTTTTGTTTGTTTACCTCTAGAATCTCTCGTTTTATTTGCGACATAAGTCAGATAATTAAAAAGAGAAGTAAAACCTCTCTCGTTGGAATTATTAAACAGAAATGTTTTGCACACATCTAACTTAATTTTCATTTTCGCGACACTGGTATTTTGATAGCAGAATAACTAGTAAAAAAGCGCGCGCTTCGTGTATGCTCTCATTTAGCACCCAACGATGCACACTGATTCCAAGGAGAATACTTTTCTCTTGGTCTCTACTGAAAGAGTATCCACTAATGAATGTGTCTCATATGATCGTCCGACGGACCTCCAATAAGGGAAAAAATTTCTGTTTCGTCTTTTACAAGAGAAGTAAAAAAAGATTCCGTTAATGATTGTGCGCGGAGATGACGCAAATGGCTTGCATCATAGTTTTGTCATGAAACATCACTATAGCAACTGGTGTTGTTTATACTTTGTAACTTCGAGCCGCCAAGAACAGCATTTTAGCTTTTTGGAGAAAGGCGCGTGGTTTTTGTGGTGCAAAATTCTTATAATAACTCCTGACTCCACCAACTGAAAATTGTCGGTGCAAAAAGCCATGGCGAAGAAATTACAGTTGCGGAAAATATGTTCGCACATCCGTCAATCATGTTTTGAGGCACCCGATTAAGCTGAGATACCTTTTAACACTTTATGGAAGAAAATTGTTTTTTGTTTATGCTGCCTGTGACTTAACGGACAATAGATCATGATTAGCACTGACAGTTTGTATTTTCCTGTTTGTTTTCAGGGAGAATGTAAAGCATTTTATGCAAAAATCATCGCGGTGTTTCCTTCGTGGAAGGTATTTTACTGGCGTGTCTGACGATCTTCTGTTACATCGGAAAGCCGTGGTCAAACGGCGCATGTCAGTCGATGATAGTTGATGATAATTGGCAAAACTATCATCCACTGTTATCAACCATCATGCGCGTAGTCAAAGGGGGAAAGCTATCGTGATCATGAAGATTTGTGTATTCTACTTATTGTAGCATGTAATTTTTGAGCGAGTTTTAACTTTTATTGACTATCATCAACTACTGATCATGCGCCGTTTGACCAGGGCTAAACATGACCACTGCATGTGATGATCTTCATTTTCACTTGTCTGCTTAACAATGTATTGGTATTCTAAGGAGAAATTAGATTTTGATCACAAGCCTTGTTCGTATCGTGACCAAGGTAAGAAGAAACGGAATAAACTTATTCAATTCAATTTATTGAATTTATTTTTATTTCCAACAAATATACAAGACAATTTACACAACTCGCGCCGGTATAGCATTAGCTAATCTTGGCGGGTATTAGTAATAGACAAAAATTAAGACTACAATATTGCTACAATGTAAGACTGTTACATGCAATTATAATTAAACGAAACACATAGCCGGCTATAAGGTACAATAATTAGTAATAAACAAAACTTAAGTATTAAAGCTAAAAGACTACAATGTTGCTACAATATCACTGCAATATAAGACTAAGAAAACCATAAGCGCGTGTTTCTATTGACAGGATTGAAATCAAATTGTTCAGTCCTGAACACGAACTTCATAGACAGCTGAAAAAGGAAGGGACTGGTTAACGTGAATTTTTTTCAAAAGCTCCAACAACTCAGAGTTCCTTTGGTCTTTCTGCTGCAATCTAGAGATTACAGTTTTCAAAAAAACTAAAAATAAGAAAGCTTCTTTAGATGCGTATTACCCCACTATGCTTATATTAAGGAAAAAAACCGAAAATACAATTTACAAGCTATAATATGACAACATGGTACAAAGTAGTATTAAACAAATTTCTGACAATGATAAAAAAAACTCGTGAAAACGAATTGAGTTAAAACATTTAGAACTTATAAAAGGGTCATTTAAAAGAGTATTTTGCAATATTTGGAGTTTTTGCACTTCTTAAAAATAGTTAATAATGTTCATGTCAGTTCAGGGTCACTGTTTAATATTCATCTATATGGTGAAGATAAAGATGTCAAAAAGGGATGTAGCGTCTTTTTCAGTTTTTCTCTGGTTTAGTTCAAGCCTGGGTAATTCCTCCAATGTCAGGTAAACGTTTCATCATTTTTTTCCCGCACTTCACAATAATACCAAAGATTCTGTTGCCTCGTGCAGGACTCATTTCGTCCCTACACTTTGAATAAATTCATCAATGTGTCGATCTAATTTCTGTCGGTTGCTATCTCGGTACTCGGGCAATTCAATGTCGGCGTACCTGGCGAGTCGTCCCCAGCTTTCCTCGGACATGGCCTTCAGCTCAATACCAGCAGAAATCATCCTCCGCATACCTTCTTGACCATTCTCGATATCTTTCTTAAGAGACCGCCAAGGAAGCATGTCGACTTTGTATAACTGGCAGATATTTATGGTCAACGTAATGCCATAAGATGAGCAGTATAAATTAAAGAAATTGACCAGATCCTGTGCGCACTCTTTTCTCTTGAGCCCCGGTACTCTGTCGTGATGCTTTGTTGATCTGAAGCAAGGCTGTTTGTTCATGTATATGTTAATTTTTCCTCCCTTCTTGTCACGGAGGAGCTTAACAGCTTGTCTGAACTCTTCGTCTATCAGCATAAAATATTCAGCATGAATTGTGTTTCTCCTCTCGCCCTCGAAACAATTTCCATACCTGGCGTGAAAAATCAAGCGATCGGTTTGGTCAGTCAAGCGAACATACACAACAACTGTTGCAGCATAATCAGTTGTAGGGTTCATTTGCCTCGCCATTTTTCCAACGCGGCACTCTGGTCTATTAAGACATTTATAGTTTATTTTATCTTTCTTCCGCTGTGTAACATGATAAAACATGGCGCAAAACTGAGGTTTACTGACTGCAAGAGGGTTTTGTCCTCCAACTTTGTGATTGTCGATGTGGTCGTGCACAATACTCGTCTTGTTACATTCCTTTCTCTGTTTAACCTGTAATGAGGACCAATCCGCGGGCGAAGAAATCTGTTGATAATCGATCAATTCGACTGTATTCCAGTCCAAGGTAAGCATAAAAATATGGATCTCGAAAACAACAAAAAGTTGAGATAAAGGACTCGGTCCAGTGGTTATATTGAAAGGGGTCAGAATTTTATGTGAAGAAGAGGAAGACGAAGACGAAGACGAAGAAGGCTGGCTTGTCCTTTCAATGATAATTTTTTCTTTACGTTGATGGCAAATTATTCTGCTCACAAGATCTGGTTCTTCTTCTAAGCTGTAAACTTTAATGCTGTTGTCACCAATGTCAGTTATGACGAGGTGATTGCCCGGAGCGAAACAAACATTGTTTGGTGTTATAAGATTTTGCGTTATTACTTGGCTTGCTGCTGGCCTATCATCTCTCCCGCCATACAGCTCCACTCGGCCTGCACTTCCCTTGGCAACTGCTACTCGTCCTTGCTCGGAGATGGCTAGCGCAGGTCCGTTCATCATTGCTTCTCAGTGGCAACACACTGATCTTATTTCTACGCTGAAATTGTGATATTACTTTCTAGTAAAGACCCGAGCCGACGAAATTAAATGCAAATACACGGCAACACTTCTTAAAGGAACATATGAATGTATGAAAGTGCTTTCACCAACAAAGTTTCGATCCTTATATTATAGCTGTCAACCATTTCTCAGAAAAGCTGGGCCGTATTTCCGAGAAACTGAGTGACGTAATTTGTCGAATTTAGTAATTAGCAACTGAGCCAGAAATAGTTCGGTCGCCTGTTTTTGCTAGTCGTTCATAGGGGTATTTTATGTATCATTTACAATGTAATACAGAACGAACCGTGTAAAAAACGAGTTAATTCCGTAACGATTTTCAGTAGTGTACATGCCATGTGTTGGACCAGTGCATTGTTCTTCCACCTGAACTTCTCGTCTTGAACGTTGTATCGGTCACTGACAAGCGCTTGAGGAGATGAGTCCGTACGGGTACAATTTTCACTTCTTCCAAACAATTATTTGACCTTATAAGGCAGTTTATGTGGTTAATAAAATTATTTGGTTTGTAAACATCACAAACAATTACCGTAAACATTTGTCATGACAAGACCGGCGAAAAAATAACAATAGAGCTGTTAGTACTATAAAAGGAACATGACATCAAGTTCTATAAATTGAATCTCTTGGAAAGGGCATGCGCACGATAGAATTTGCAAGAATCAGTGGAAGGCTAGCAATATACTACTGAACTGTCTCTGACTCAGAGCTTGTAGGCTCCACACTGGTGGAGAAGTATTGGCCGGGTTTTTGGGCTTGTTCACATTAGACAATCTAAACGGTGCTTGGTGCATGTACCTTCCGTCCTTTCAATTTTCATAAAAATCAAACATTGAAAATTAAAAATACAACGAGAATTTAAGAAAAAGAAGTGAAAACATTCAAGTCAATTTTCAAGTTTCACTTTTTTTACCATCATAAAAATCAAAATAATTAATGTTATAGTTTCCCAGGGTGAAGTTTAAAGAAGAACGCCAGTTTTTTCCCACCGGTGTCAGCCTGAGATGATAGTTTGATATGGACATTGCAAGAGTCCAAACTACCAGAAAACTGAACATCAGTAACATATTGACTGTGTAGCAGTTTCGCGTATATGATACTGGTTCTCTATTGAGGCCTCTTATTCAAGCCTACAGTCACTTACTAAAACCCTAAAACAGCTGGGCCCAGTTGCTCGAAGCATGGTTAGTGCTAACCCGGGTTAAATACCATGACAACCTATAGGTTTTAATACCTCTTAACCAATGGATAGCGCTAACCATTGGTTAAGAGGTATTAAAACCAAAAGGTTGTCATGGTATTTAACACGGGTTAGCGCTAACCATGCTTTGAGCAACTCGGCCCTGAATGGTAGCCCAAAGTGTTCTTACATGTAAAGACCTTCTTTTCAAATCACTACAAAATAAGAGTGTGATTTAGTACTGGTTCAGCCTTAGCTCTAATACGAAAGAGAACAATAATCACTCCCTTATATTATGGCGCGTGTATGCCTCGCATGCACTAATTTTCTTTTCTTTATCTGCACGTTTGCTTACTTGTAATCGGAAATACGAATTGATGAATATGTGTAGGTGATCGCGAGTGGTACAACGATCAGTAAAACGTAGTTACTTCTTACCGATTCCCAGTTAGAATTTAACCTCGTCCGTCGAAGCATAGCTTGGACAGAAACTGATCCACAATAATTTGAGCGAGTTTCGCTGAAAACCACGTACTAGTGTTAAACATGTCATTATCAATATAGAATCTCTATATAAGAATATGAAATCCTAACGACAAAGTTCTTCCCCATTTACACAAAAATAACAGATGAACAATCATGAAGAATGAGATTAATTTAATGTTACTTCTGACTGAGGTATACTCATAATGAAATCCAAAAGGTTGGTTTAAGTTTTCAATAACACTATGGTACTTTAATCTTTTAAGTCTCAGGATTCCTAAAATCGTACAGGTATAAAGTAGCTGAGTCCTGAACGAATTACCACCAATTTTCCTTTTTTCCCAAGGTGATAAGGGAATGGAACACCTTCCCACTGGATTTAGTTGAGGGGGATTCTGTTTTGTCTTTCCAAGATAAACTGAAAAAATCGATCTTAATGTGGATGTTATTATTTCTTAAATTATTGTAATGATCGCTGACTAAATGTAAGAATCTTGTATAAATGGAGAGAGGTATATGGAAACGGAAAAGAAAGAAATCGAATCTAGTTTAGCGACAATGTAAACTTTCAATTTAAAGCTCCAGATTGAAAGAAGTATTTTCTTGCGTTGTTATTGTTTGTTTTCAAATTTTGCAGGTCAAATTGTGCAATTTAGTTTTTCAATTTCTTTTGAGTGAAAGGGCTCCGATAACTTCTCAGATTTTTCTGTGTTTTCAGGGTATGGCCTTGGGGTATAGAGCTATTATCATACAATAATTGTGTTCAGGAACTGTTCAAAGCGCCCAGAAATCGGAGTGGATCAGTATGGATTCACTGAACCTCTCAGTTGCCAGAGTGTGCTTTCTGCTCTCTTGGAGTTGGAAGATTTTCAACACTAAAATCGATAAAGTAGGGTGATCGGCGTTTTCTTCATTTTAAATAAAACATTGTGAATATGCTGGTCCAGCTTTTGTCTTTCACTGCCTTGGTATTCCGGTAATTCACGATCAAAGCCTGCAAATTCAGCAAGTTTCTTCCAGCTTTGTTGTGTCATGGCATTCAGTTGTATGCCAGAATTTAACATGATTTTCAGACCTAATTGAGCATTCCTAATGTCTTGCGCTAGGGAGGGTTCCTGTGGCAGCCTTAACATGTCGACTTTATACAACTGGCAGAGATTGATTGTCAAGTTTATTTTGTGAGGTGAGCAGTGAAGATTGTAGAAATTTATCAAATCTTGTGCACAATCCTTTACTTTGAGTTCTGTCTTCTTGCCATGCCCTGTAGACCTAAAGCAAGGCTGTTTGTTCATGTACATGCTAATGTACCCTCCTTTCTGATCTCGGAGGATTCTAACAGCTTGTCTGAAATCTTCATCCACTAGCATAAAATATTCTGCATGGGTCGTGCTTGCCCGTGCACCTTCGTAGCAGTTGCCATATCTGGCGTGAAATATCAATCGGCCATTTTGGTCCATTACCCGCACATAAATAACAACTGTTTCAGCAAATTTCTTGTTACCTCCTCGCTTTCCAACGTTACATTCTGATCTTTGAAGACATACAAATCCAGCGTGGTTTGTTTCTGTGACATGGTAGAACATTCCACAAAACTCGGCCTTTGTGATTGCTAGAGGATTGAATCCTCCAACCTTGTGGCTCGCGGTGTGATCTTTCACTGTGCTTACATTGTCACAGACTACACTCTTCTCATGTTGTACAAAGCACCAGTCAATAGGGGAACGAACTAGAAAATAACTCAGAGGAGACAGCTTATTCCAGTCCATGTTGATAAGAATTATGTCCAAACCGCACGAAACGAACAACTGCGATAGAGGAGCCGGACCAATAACAATGTTTTGCGGGATTTGAAATGTTCTGAAAACAGAAAGAACTCTTGAAGAAGATTCCCTGTCCAGACCGTTTATATCTTGTATAATCAGGCTGTGGCTGTGATCATGCCCAATCACAATTTGATTTACTAGGCACTGACCTTCGCCCAAGTAAAATATCTTCACGCTGGTATCCCCGATGTCTGAAACAACTAGATGGTTATTTGGTCCAAAACAGATGTCATGAGGTTTTAAAAGGCCCACTGTCAGCTTTCTTGACATCCATTGCTGATCGACGCTATCAAAGGTTCTTTGGCCGTACAATTCAATGCAGTTTTCATGTTTCTTTAGCACAGCCACGTTTCCATTATCAGACATTGTCATTCTGTTGCAGTCAAAGAATTGTAATGTACTCACCCCTGCCATTGTTACAATTCGATTGGCCACCCAAACCTGATCCCAGTACTTCTAGTTCTTCCTCACGAATTGTTTCAGAGGAAATTGAACTTTTCGTCGAAGACAAACTGATAAACTATCTTCAAAGAAAATTTTAAGGGGTGATTTTCACTTAAACGAAAGTAATAAATAGAAAAGTTTCGGTTCGATAGGAGACCGGAAATAGGCTTTGGTTGTTTTTCTCGGAAAACAAGCGCTTTTCCAAGAATCGCCAATGACATGGCGTGACTCATGATTCAACATCTCGAGACATTCATCAATAAATTAGTGTAAAGCAAACACCCGGGGGGGTACTCCCCTATATAAGGTATATAGGTATGTGCCGCCCCAAAGGGTATGGTTTTTGAGCCGTTTTGGTCTGAAAACGGGTATAGATTTTGACAATTACGGTCTGAAATCGGGTCGGGTTTTTGGGGCCGGGAACATTTACGAAAGCTTATAAACATATTTTTCTTCTCAGTACGTAACTGGAACGACTAACTGATAGCGAGAAAAAGAAATAGATAAACTATGTCATTCCAGCTTACTTTTACTCCTTGCGTCAACTTCCGTTCGGCACTGATGCATAATTATCAGGTCTGAAAACGGGTATGAATTTTAGAGGTCAGGTCTGAAAACGGGTGTGGAAAATGACATGTTTAGTTCTGAAATAGGGTCGGGATTTGAAGACCCGGGCGGCACACCCCCACCAAGAATTCCGAGGAGTACCCCCCCCCCCCCCCCGGGAGCAAACAGGAGCTGTTGATACTGGTCAAATGAAATTAGGAAATCACCTCAAACCTGCGGTACCCCGCGGAGCCTCCTTCCCTCCAGGGGAGGGGGGGTGGGAACAAAAGTAAGTCGTCTGCTCTTTAGCCTCCCACGCAGTCATTTTTAGGGGACTCGTATTACCTCCTCCGAGTCTTCTAAAAACGACTGCGAGAGAGGCTATCTGCTCTCGGAGGCTTGAGTCCTAGTTACACACGTTTTAAAAGAAATCTAAGCTCAGCAAACCAAATTCTAGCCACAAGCCTTGACTGAGCCAAACGTCGTCTTCAACTGTATGTTTTGAGCAAACATGCGGCACAGGCATCCGAGCAAGAACGTGACACTTATTTGTCTCATTCGTAAGCGGTGTTGTCAGGTCAGGTGTTGTCGTTTTATAGACTTGGTAAGGGAAATTAATATCTCAAAATGCCAAAATATCGACATGAATGTGGAAATTGGACGCAGTCTACGGTGACCATTTTTTAGAAAAATTCGCTCATAATTTCCCACAACCACGCGCAAATTTAATCAGAGGAGGACGGTTTATTTCCATATTTATGGCCATATTTTAGCATTTCGAGAAATCTACAATACCGCTTACAAGTAAGATTCACGGGTTCGTGTTATGAGATCAGGAGCTTGCGTGACCTGTGCATGTACATGCAGTAAAAACCCACGTATAAGAACCTAGAATTTTGGGGTTCAGGCTGAATGGGTTCTTATATTTTGGGGTAGTTTTTCCAAAGTCAGGCTGATTAGGTTCTTAGTAGGTTCTTATTTGTAGGATTTGTCATAGTGATACAAAAAGTCAGGGCACTATACAGATTCAAGTCCCAAGACTACACCAGTATAATTTTATACAGTACTACATATTCTATACTCTGTATTTAAAAGATTTTCAATTTTGAAGTTTCTTCATTGTACTACATACTGTATTAAACAAATAATTTTTATGGTACATTTCTCAGAAATTTCACAATTTCTAACAAAATCCAGTATTTTGGCCTTACAATAAGAGCGTTTTTTTGGATAAGAACCTATTTTTCTTTGCCAGGCTAAATAGGTTCTTATATATTTGGGTATTAAAATGCCCAATTTCAGCCGGTAGGTTCTTAAATCACTAGGTTCTTATACGTGGGTTTTTACTGTAGTTGACTCATCGGTTTCCTGTGTGTTACACCACAAGTGACTAGCACCAACTACTGGTCATTAGACTTATGCTAAAACTTGAAAGCTGTGTGATTGACACTTGCCATCCAAAAGACCAATCGTCCTGGCGGCTTATTGCACGCGGGTATATTATCAGGAGCCCATTTTCCTGATATTATCCTTCATCTTAACTCCTCAGGAAGGATCTGAAAATTGACTCATTTAAATATGAAAAGCGCGCTGATCCGCAATAAGACAGATCAGTGATCTAAGACAGCTACAATCCAACTGCGGTTTTGATCTAATAGGAATCACAAAGACTTTTTTGACAGCTGCTGAATCTCTTTCAGCTTTCTTATATTTTTACAACACTTCTACTGCCCCAGGTAGCAAGCTGACAATCGAGGTCTCGAGTCGTGAGGTCCAATTTTTAGAAAGGCCTCTTGTAAGAACTCTCCGTTACAAGGAATTTTACCGAAGAAGTCCAAAAGGTGAAGTATACGAACTACTCCTTCAGGAGAAATCTTTTATGTACTCTAAGGTAAACACTGGACGTTTCAAACTATCGTTTGTTAATAGACTCGTATTTCAGTATGTCTTTGAGAACTTGTAAAAATAATAGATGAGGTACATGGGCTTCGTATTTTTTATGCATTGTAATATACAGTATTTTGATCCATTGTTATTGTTATTATTTGTAGCTTAAGATATGTATTTATATCTTTTGATGATCATTTAAGACCTTTTTTAATTTAAAGAACTTTTTTCTTCTAAGGCAAGACTTGACCGCCGCACTGTGAGTGGCAATAATTGAGCACATCACTTCTCTGGCGGGACAAAGACCTCAGTTCCAAGTGCATTAATTCAATTGCAACTTAGCCGCTTTTATACTACAGACGGAAAATCCGAATGGATAAACTTACGCAAACATTTGAGGTGCTTCAGCTGGTTATGCGTCTTATATAAAAAGGCGTGCACTGTTATAAATTCGAGAGAGAAACGAACAGAGGATTATACCAGATGGATTGCGAGGCGCATAACTGGACGCACTTCAGATGCTTGCCCAATTTCGTCCCAGACTAATTATATGTCTCTAAAGACGGCCACTCTTTCATCGTTTATTAGTAACGCCCTTCCACTGTATTTCTGCTAACAGATCAACTTATGGATAGCCTGCTAAGCAAGCGTTTCCGTAGGGTTTTGGCGTTTTTCGCCTTTTTACCGCGCGGAAATTGGAACTAGAGTGAAAACTCTCTCGTCCCAATTTCCGCGCGTTCAGAGAGCGGAAAATGCGCACAAATCCCTACAGAAACACTTGCTACGCAGGCTGATGGAATGAAGACGGAAGAGACTTTTTCCTTTTACATTGCAAACTGGTCAGACGGCACATAAAATGAGAAAGTAACTGGAAATACAGAAAGAAATAAGACCTGCATCATTTGTTGCCAAAATATTTCCTCTTCGCTTGGAGTTGCACGATGTTAAAACTCATTTCCTTCCTTGGTATTCTTGATCTTAGCAATGTCGCCGGATCAATTACAAATAGCCCTTTATATTTTCAAATGACATTAATAATAATAATAATAATAATAATAATAATAATAATAATAATAATAATAATAATAATAATAATAATAATGGCTGTATATGAGTGGCATTAAAGAATGTTTTTTTAAAATAACAGCTCTTTGACGAAAAATAATACCAACTACAATTACTATTTTGAAAAATTTTGTTTGGTTGGCTGAATGCTTGTTCGTGTACTATGCATCCCAGTAGACCGCGGCAAGCCCGAATTTTTTAGGCCAACAGATGCAGTTAAATTTGATCACGGGATCACTGTTTTGTGTACCATGTGATCACTCGCTGTTAGCCAAAGTGCGCCAAGTTTGAAGATGACGAAAAAACATTGGTGGAACTCCGCAATGATGATATCAGTATAAGAGAATTGTTTAGATCTGCACGAGGATTTCAAGCGGATTTCACTGAGAGTATTTCAGTCACATTCTCCAATGATTGACAATGCTGCTAATTTAAATTGAGCCAAGCGGGATGCAGAAAGCCGAGCACTGCTTAGCGAGCAAAGTCCTTCAAGCTTGCCATCCAAGCATGCAAAGATTCAAAAATCTGTTGGGAGTGTGGCTGAAGCAAGACCGAGTGTGTTCATTGTTTGTCGCAGGGAGAACTCGAACTCTGTTAGTTTGTTTACCTCTAGAATCTCTCGTTTTATTTGTGACATATATCAGATAATTAAAAATAGAAGTAAAACCTCTCTCGTTGGAATTATTAAACAGAAACCAGTGTTTTGCACACATCTAGCTTAATTTTCATTTTCGCGACACTGGTATTTTGATGGCAGAACAACTAGTACAAAGGTTTCATTCATACCTCCATTATAAGGTTTTCAGAATTAATATAATACACGAGCTGTGGCTGAAAGGTTTTCTACAAACGGGAAAGTTTTAATTTAAATAATTTTTCACTGGGGGCATGTCAAAGTAGGTATTTTTAGCACTTGTTGTTTCTCCGCCGGTGCTTTTCACGTGGTACACTAAAACATGATCACGAGATACACTCTGTAACACTCACGAATGGCAAAGATAGTGATCAGTGATCCCGTGATCAAATTGAACTGCAGCGGACGGTAAAAAAAAAAACCGGGTTGCCGCGGTCTACTGGGATGCATAGTAATGTTCGATGAAAAACGGTGGATCCGGCCGAATTTCATCCAAAGGAATGTGCCCGGAGCTGATAAAGCAAATTTCATATGTAAAGCGTAGCGGAAAAAAAAATTACTTTAGGTGTAAGATATTTTAACTATGTCGCCCACAAGCTTTTGATTCTAGCTTCATCTATTATCGTCATGGCATTATGAACTGTTTACGCTTCTTTCTCATGTAAATTATCTGACGCACAATAATATCTTTCTTTAAAATTCTGGACTTTGTAAAACTCAGTGACCTCTTCGACAAGATCGCGCTTGTTTCTGCTTATCATTTCAAAACTCTGGCGAGCTTTTGCTTTATCTTCCGAAACCGGCGCTCATTGCTTTACGCACCGATTCTGCTACTGGGCCTTCCAAAAAGGTAAGATTAAAATCTCATTTTTATAATAAATTTGGCTTATTTAAATTACCAGCAGCTCTCCGGGGAAATACTTGCACCCAGTCATCTGAAATCTATCACTTTTGATTAATTTGAGTTTAGCACGCTCACTGCTCAGTATTTTGTCTTTATGAAAAAATAACAATACAGCAAAAATATGTTGTGTCAAATTATACAACCAGGGCTTAAATTTTGCACGATGTTCAAGTTCAGTGCGCATGTAATGTGTAATTTCAAGTCAACGGTATCGTATTGACATGTATATTTTTTCTTCCACTTTTAGTATAGACCAAAAACTTCTTGAAAGAATCGGTTTAAGATCGTTAAACTGAAATGAGATATGTTGTAACCAAATAAATCATGCCCAGAATCATACAGATTTTTAGAATTGACTCATGTATGATTTGATGATTATACTCAGGCCTGTCACGCAATAAATGTTTATCTAATGTATGCATACCAAAAGTACCGTTTTCTGAAAATTTCGCCTCGTTGTGAATGAAACCACTACTCACTGTTCCCGGCCGTAATTATAAAAATCTTAAACGCGGTTATTATCAAGCGACATTCCAATGTAAAAAAAACCTTTAACGTTACGTGTAGGTATTTTGTTGAGTATGAGTCATTGTTTCGCTTTATGTAATGAAATTGCGCGCTTGCGCAAAATTGTTTTAAAAAGCCATGATAAAAATTAAAAACACCTCAGATGAAATAACAAAGCAAAGACGGTAATTTAGAAAATACCAGAAAATTATGCGCTCAGATCATGCGGAAAATATGTTACTAATAAAGAAAGGCAGAAGGCACGGCTGAGTGACTCTAAAGATTTGCCAAAACCACAGCGACACGACACCGGGAGATGCCGGGCCTAGCTATGCAAACCTGGATCAATAAAATACTTTAAGATAAAACATTTATAAAGACAGCAAGACTGAGTTGGAAAACAAACCTTCGCGATTACAAGAATAAAAAAAATATAATTTAATATACATTCAGTATACTAGTATAACCCCAGCTGTACAAACAGTCTTTATTCGTTAGTTGCATTTTCTAAAATTTTGCTGACAAAATCCATCAGGATCTGGCACATTTCAGTTTTGTCCGGTTGCAGGTTGGCCTTTGAAAAATTGTGTAAAGCCCATCCGATATAACCCCGGGAACCCGTGAAGCTCTCCCACTGAAGTCTTCTTGATTTGGTTCTATCGCTTCTTTTTAGCATCTTTGACGTTACGGGATTTTTTTTTCGGTGCCTCGACTCCCGGTCATTTTATTTCGGTCCCTCGCATTGTCCCGCGCCCGACCCTGCGCCCGGGAATCCCAGCGGAAACCCCGGAAATAGTCCCCAGTCTCTTCGTGTATAACTTGATTTCATTTTAGAGGGGGAGTCAATGTATTGCTACATGCAAGCCTAGTTTCCTCGAGTTACGCCCATTCTCATTTATGCCGGAGTGGTAAGGTTCGTGGCTAAATTGAAGCTTGTTTCTGCGGGATTTTAGCTTAGTTCTTCACAAGAGGTTAGTAAGGTTGTAGACACAACCTAGAGGGGTACTCTGTAGCATTTTGGCTGTTTTTTCTTTGTTGCTGACGCAGTTATACGCGATAGTTTCAGACTGTCTCCGGCATATCTGAAACTATACCTTCCAATTGTAATGCACCGCAGTTGAACTTGTCCCTGCATTGATACGCTTACCTCACTAGTACAAAGAATTTACAGATTTTAATCTTGCAATGAGTCTTGCTATTGCTGTGTCTTGAAAGGACTTTCCGCGGCGAATGGGCGAGTTTTTAAAGAGCGTGACTGCTAAATTATTGTGTTGGTTTGCGATAATTTTGTGTTCTTTTATTTTTGTAGAGACAAGCTTAACCTCTTATACAGTACAGGATATTCCTCCGATTTAATTTAGAGTTAATTTGTAGCGGAAACAAAACAGATTCAAGATGCCTAAGATGGTAAGTTCGTATTTGGATATTGTTGTGAGCTGAGTTCGAATTAGAAAATGGAACTTTCCCCAATTCCTCTCGTCTCTTGAATTAAGGAATTCGAAAGTATTTGTGTACAATGATTTTCGATTAATGGATTAACGAACACGATTCTTGATTTCCTCAGGTAAATGTTCGCGTTACCACCATGGATGCGGAGCTAGAGTTCGCAATCCAACAAAGCACAACTGGAAAGCAACTTTTTGATCAGGTTTTGTATTGAAGTTATCCATCTTGTTAGACATGAATATCTTAATTACTAAGCACCATTGTCAATTCAATCAGTTTTCAGTATATTCCCACGAGAAAGGAATTCCTGGAGCGTAAAAATATATTTGTTTGAACATTTATTTAGGTGGTGAAGACGATCGGCTTGCGAGAAATCTGGTATTTCGGTCTACAGTACACTGATACTAAAGGTTACGGCACTTGGCTGAAGTTAAACAAGAAGGTTAGCTTTGCCTCATAATAATTATTTTGATTTGCCTCATAATACTTAATACTTGATTTATTCTTTTTCTTTTCGGATATTTTAGTGCCATGGTATTGTTTTGTGATTTGTTAATAATGATTACAACAAATTATAAGCTTTGACAACCCAAATGGAGTAGGTCTTGATTTAATTGACATGAAATCTCAGACAATCATTTTCTTTTTGAATATGCAACTTGCAGTTAAAATCGTCAATGCTGGTAGTTGCCATTGCACTCTGCAAGAGAAAACCAAGGGCATCCCGGTACAGGCTGTTCCTTGTGTGGCTGTCTTGCTATAATGTTTCTGGCCATATATCTGAAATGCTGCTTTTTGTTGTTGCAATTTACCACATTTCTATTCACATAAAAGATTTGTTGTTCTTACCAATTCTTCAGTCAAGCACACAAAAAGCCACCTGCTGATACATTTTCATTCCTGTCACCTACATTAAATTTATTGCAGTTTAATTACTTTAAGAAAGTTTCTTCTTTTTTACCTATAAATCCATTAGTTTAGTAAACAGTCTTATTAATAAGATTACTGCATGCTTGATTTCATCAACTTGTGGTTCACCTCAACCAGAACTCCCAGGTCTAGACAAGTATTGAACTTGTTACTAGCATCTTGTAGCCCGCTTAGTATGCGGTTTTGCATATTGTTTTTAAAGACAATTTTCACTTGACCTAAATACAAATCCTAAATCTTGTAAAACCACTATATATTTTGATTTTTGGTACGAGAGGAGATGAAAGTAGATTTTAAAATAAGACTCGATGTGCATGATCAATGGCTACTAATAATGTTGTATAAAGTGGTCATGAATTGCAACAGCCATTCAAATTCTTGTACTAGTGTAGGCTGTGTGCAATGACTAGGATGTTATTGGAAACTAAGTTCCTACCAATCTATTTGCAGTTTTAGTTTGTCCAGATGAAAAGATTGTTGCCAACTGGAATTTTCAATCTGAAACAGCTGCCAATTCTAAAATCAATAATCATTATATATGGATCATTAAGATTATAATCGATGTTTGGCTTGCCTCTAGTTGAACAGAAAATCAATATTTGAAATTTAGCCTCATGGAACATGACTGATGTGTAAAGGACTGAAATAGTTTTGGATTAACAATTCTTCATCATAAACCAATGGATCTTTTTTAAAACGTCTGATCAGTTGTGACCAAAGGGTGTCAGTTCTATAGGGTAGACAAAACTTGTTTGGACTGCAATGATTATGCGACTCCATATAGAATCATAAGTTTTTTTTGTAAAATTATTGAGAGGAATAAGCAACTTGAAAGTTTAAATTTTTGCACTGATGAGTTATATTATTTACATTAAGAATCTTTTTTAATTTAAACTCGTTACATTCGCTGTTTGTTAGGTCGCAAGTCAGGATGTCAAGAAAGAATCACCACTTCAGTTTAAGTTCCGAGCAAAATTCTTCCCAGAAGATGTGTCAGAAGAACTTGTTCAAGAAATAACAAGGGTAACCGTAACAGCCTTGTTATTTTTCAAAGTTTTTTTTTCTGCTAACTTATTTGAATCTGTCAGGGCTACATATTAGTGTTCCAGATAAGAGGGTGGTCTTGTGGTCAAAATTCCAAGAAAGCAAAATGCTTCTTGACCCAACAAAATGAATGGTAAACTTAAGAAGATTTGGAGAGAATCAGGGGTATTGACCTCTTGAAAATCATCATTAACACACCAACTTTGAAAGTTGTCTAGAACACTGCATATTGCAATATTTTAATTTTTGACATGGTATTTCATTTCGTTTGATTTGGGCATTTTTTTTTTTTTTTTTACAAAATTCCTAATGCGAATTGACTTGGAAACTTCTGTCTTTTTTAGCGGCTGTTCTTTTTGCAAGTTAAGGATGCCATCCTGTCTGAGGAAACATTTTGTCCTGCTGAAACAGCAGTGTTGTTGTCTTCGTATGCAGTAAGTATTCCGCAGCTGTCTCGCTTGAAACTAATAGCATTCTCTTATTAACATTACATTATAATTACATCGGCTGCCATCAGTTTTGGCCAATTACCCAAAAATGTGGCATTTTGTTTCAGTAGAACAGTGTTTTCACTGCAGTCTGCTGGCTAAATTAAGGTTACCTTATACCTTCAGAGGTGTCTTCAGAGGTGTCTCGCGTCCAAGCGATGTAGCGCGTCCAGTTTAAACTGTAGATACCTAAACCCCTATATCAAATTAAAGCTTATAGAGCTGGCTATCAAACTATACCAAGAATTTTGAAATAAAATGAATTGTTGAATTTTTCATGACCCCTAAATGCGAGCGTCTGAATCACCTTTTTAAAGCTACAAGTCAAAGCGAATTTTGTTTTTCGCTAATTTAATTTGCTCCTCAGTTTCCGGACCCAAAGCGCTAAAAAAACATGTCTGCGTTTTGCCATATCCAATTGCAATGAAAAGTTATAGAACATTTTGAAGATAGGATTAAAAAAATGTGGAGTGATCATACAAAAATCGCTCTCGGAGAAAAAATATTTCGAAAGAAAAAATTCACAGACATGTTTTTGTTGTTTATATGTTAAACTAGCTACTGTCCAAATTTGAAGGCAAACGAACAAATTCCCTTTGAGTTTTAGCTCTTTGAAGTGGCTCCTCCAAGTGAAAAACATTGATTTGAGAAAACCACGGCAATAATTCGGCAATTCATTTTATTTCAAAATTAATTTGATGTAAGGGTGTAGGTATCTACAGTTTAAACCGGACGAGCTACATCGCTTGGACACGAGACACCTCTGAAGACACCTCTGAAGGTATAAGGTAACCTTAAATTGCAAGAAAAAAATTGCCTTTTTTACTCAGGAAGACGCCTGGCTTTGAAATGAATTATATGTAGTTAGGGGGGAAATTTGGTTGGAAGGATCAACTGACTGACCATCCAACAATCCCACAAAAACTTGGATTGGCAATTCCACTGATCAGTGTAGGCATGTAAAATCACAACAAATTTATTTAAATACATATACTTGATAGCTCAACATTGTGGTAGCCTTCAGAGCTGAGAGTACTTCCGTACTCAACTGAAGACAAATATTTCAAAATTCTCTGATCTATGAATGAAGTGTTGTTATATGTGGACCAGTCTATATATTTTATGTTGCCTTCTACGTTAATGCTCTTCTGGATCGTTACGCAATGTTTCCTCCCTTGACTAGCCCAAAAAAGTTTCTATCATTCTTATGATTTCAGTGCCTCTCAAGATTTTCCAATACATACATGTATACACGGAGTGAAATGATATAAACATAAGCTATTCGTTGGAATCTCTAAAACAAAAAGAAGTAAAAAGAAAAATAGGATGCATTCCTCCACTGGAAATCGATCCTGCCACCTTCTGATCAATGGCCTTTTACATGCCATGAAACCTTATTTCTCAAAAGTTGTTGAGCGATTCAAAGAACCATTTATAAACCAACAGTAACCTGTAACCCTTTGCTTTTGAAAAAAAAAACAACAACAACAACAACAACAACAATAATTTGTCTTCACGAGTTGCCTCTTAGGTGCCTTGATTTTTTCTATGATTGTCCATTCTGATGTGATATTTTGTTGTTAATCTAGTTACAGGCAAAGCACGGTCAACGGAATCCAGAGGTTCACACTCCTGAAATGTTGAAAGGTGAAAGACTAGTTCCTGACAGGTGAGAATGATTTAATAAATTAATTTTCTGAGTTAACTTTCTGAACGTTTGATGGTGACATTTACAACTCTATCAGCAAATAAATCATCATCATCATCTTCAAATTTGCTTAGTACTACAACTTGGTGGTTTTTTTTTTTTAAACTGTCAAGTCAGAATAAAGACCACTTACAGAAAATGTGCACTCTTTATTATTATGATTATGGATTCTGATAAAGTTTCATTTGGAACAGTCTAACTGTCATTTTACAATAACTGTCCAAATTCCCGCGCGCTGATTGGCTCTGTAGCTATTGTCTATAAGAGTACAGACAATAAAAATGACGTCAAATGTAACGCGCACGCTTTCTCAATGAAAAAAAAATTGCCAATTCCGCTCGTACTTTTTCCATGTTATTGTAAAAAACAAATCGACGGCAGTTTTCTATGGTCTATACTCTTATAGACCATAAAATGACGCCATAAAATGTCCAAAACTTGGCAGTGAAACCACTCGCCTGCGGCTCGTGGTTCCACTTGAGTTTTGAACATTTTTTGACGTCATTTTATGGTCTATAAGAGTATAGACCATAGAAGACTGCCGTCGATTTGTTAATTTTACATGTACTTGTTAAGGGTTTTCCTAGCGTTTCATTGCTAATAAATTCTTATTCTGTTTCTTTTTCCTCAGATTTGTATCCAATAATCTTATAGACGATGTTCCAGGAAGAGTTTCAGTATGGTGGTCTGAGCATGCATCCATGGCAAGGTAATAATTATCGATTGTTATCTCATTTCTCTTTGCAGTTTTATACAGGAAAACATCCTGAGAATGTGTTGTGAAATGGCCTTCATAGGTTGGTATCCATGACAACCCTAACACCCAGGGCCCAGTTGTTCAAACCCGATTAAAGTGCACCTAACCCCCAATTTTTTTTTCTCTCAAATAAATCTTTGCACCTGTTCGAAACATATTGCGCTATTTGGCGCCTTTTTTTAACCAAATCTTGACTTTTTATAGGCTGTAAAAGTTACGAAATCTAGCCATCATCTGTCCCATGACTGAGTTGGTAGGGGCATTGGTCTATTCCTTACATGACATCACAAACTGATTTGCATTGCCCCCTTACTAGCTCAGTCATGGGACAGATGATGGCTAGATTTCGTAACTTTTACAGCCTGTAAAAGGTCAACATTTGGTTGAAAAAAGGCGCAAAAAGGCTCAATGCGTTTCGAACAGGTGCAAAGATTTATTTAAGCGAAAAAAAAAAATTGGGGGGTTAGGTGCACTTTAAGCTAATCCTGTATTAACCCTTTGACTCCTATCGTGTTGCCATGGTTTTCGCATAAATTACTTTTTTCCTAGAGCGCTTTTACTCGATTAACTGCGCAGTAGATAAATAAATATTCTTGGCTTCCAAAATTAACTGCATATTAAACTGGAATGATTAAACAAATGTTTTCCGATGTAAAATAATATGGTTACCGATTAATCATTTGCGGAAAAACACACTTGAACGCAAAAATTGCTAAAATTCACGGCATGTTGATGAAAACCTTTGGCATATCCAATTTCAACCCGCTTATGCAAATTGCCCTTGATTGCGCATCTGTTTCTTCTCAAACGAATATATGAATTGACAAAGACTCAAAAATCAACAAAAAGCTTTTCCAACAAAACTTTTTATTGAAATAAACATTATATTTACTATTAGAGGCAAAAAACTTTCAGTTTTTTTGCGTGCGTGCAAACACGTATGTAAAATTTGAAGACGCTCCGTGTTTGTACAAGGCGATCACTCGCAGTAAATTCAGGCACGTTTGCGATGAAAATTACAGAAGTTACAGAATTCTGGTTCAAATCATCACTTAAACTATTTGTAAAAAGCAAAGCCACATCGGAAAACATCGTTTACCGTGTTGTCACCATTGTCCTGGTCTTATAAACTTAGTTTGAAGCCCACAGTTCGGTTTTAACTTTTGAGGCATATTTCGGTAGCGGCCACGAAATATAAGAGATCACAACGCGAAACGGCTTTTCGCTGTTTTTTAACGCCTCCAAGTTCTCTTTTTTGACGGTAGATTATTGTTCACGGTTATTCCTTTCCATTGTGAGCTTAAAAAAGATGTACTTGCTTTAAAAGATGAAAAAAACGTGTCTTGAAACTTCAGGACCGATTCATGCGCGGCACCATTTTGTAATTTTGCTCAGCTCCATGCGGTAGGTTCAGAAGGATTCTTTCCCCTACCCCCTAAAATGCCTTAAAATATGCGCAAAAGACAGATTCTGATTGGTTTATCATTCTACTAGCTATTGTGACCTTTTCAGGACGAAAAAAACTCCAGGAGGGGAGGGAGAACGTATCGAGTTTCACGCGCGGAGCATGCGCGAGGGACGGCCGGTTTTGGCCGGTGTAGGAGTCAATGGGTTAACATGAACGTTGAATTTTTTATGAGTAGGATATTTTAAAATTAGAACTTTTAACCCTTTATTAACTTAGAATGTGTTAATAAATAGATGATGATGATTATTATTATTATTATTATTATCATTATCATTATCATTATCATTATCATTGTCATTGTCATTGTCATTGTCATTATCATTATCATTATCATTGTCATAAATCTTTATTAAAATATTCCACACAAATTGCTATTTACAAGTTAAAAGTATATAAAAAAGAGTTATTGAAAACCTATTTACAATTCATTTTGATTAAAAAAAGATAATATTTTCAAGCAAAATTTCAGTAATAATTTTTTTTAAAATATTCGATTGCAAAAGTAAAAACCGAGACTACTTTCAAGCATGATGTTTTTGTGAAGAAAAAGAAAAAAAATGTCATGAAGTTTTAAAAAAATGAAATTCGGCATTTTAAAATCAGTTCCACTTGATAAAAAGAAAAGAAAAAAATTATTATTATTATTATTATTATTATTATTATTATTATTATTATTGTCTTTGTTGTTCTTCCAGAGAGGATGCGATGATTGAATATTTAAAAGCTGCCCAGGATTTGGAAATGTATGGAGTGAACTACTTTGAAATAAAAAACAAGAGAGGGACACAACTGCACCTTGGCGTGGATGCTCTGGGTTTGAATATTTATGAAAAAGAGGACCAGTAAGTTCTTCTGGAGTTGTGTTTTAATGCTCTCTGACTTCTCTTGTTGGCTTTCCTTCCTAAACTTGGCTTCTGTTGACCAACTGTTGTGTCAAGTCTGATCAGAAATTCATAACAGTTGACTATCACGTGTTTAGTGTCAAAATAGTCCAACCTTCGGTGCTTGTAAAATCGTCAATTTTCACCCAATTCAACTCAAACTTTGTAATCTTACATTTCAAAAATTATATTTTATAACTGCGCAAAAATATATTTCGCTTCATATGCACTTTAATCCCTGCAGAAATGAGTACTATTAATATAAATTGTATATTAAAGATTTATTGTGTTGTGTTCGTTATCTTGTGAGTAGTCACAGAAATACTTAACGTGCCAGTTAAAAAATTCATCAGGGCAATACAATATAAAACTACAAGATAAACTATTAATATCAAAGTGTAAGCACAGCTTGTGCACAGTGACCACATTTTGTTTGTGCTTGTGTGGCAAGCTCAGAATAGGCCATTTCTGAGTTGCTGTGAACCTCACTATGAAATAAGCGAGGCTAAGTGCAAAACTTTTCATATGAAAATTAGTTTTGTTTGCATATGAATGGATACTAATTTTCATAACAAAAACTTTGCACTTAGCCTCGCTTTCATAACAAGGTTCAAAGCAACTCCGAAATGGTCTATTGCGTCATGCTTAGGATCTCCACACTGTATTTTGGTGTCTCAAAATCACAGTCTAATCTTGAAAACTAGATTACAATTTAATACTTATGCGCCTCATGGCGCGGAGAGAACTAACTAACTAGATTACAATTTAAGGACCAGCTCTCCAAATTAAAAAAATAAAAAACAATCCCAGGGAGGAAGTTGAACTCATGATCGATCAAAAAAAGTCTTTTATTTGCATCTCACTAAGGATGGAAAATTCAGTGGGGTTTAAAAATTTAGTGCTGTAGAGTGGGGCAAAGTGGCACAGTGGAAAACGCTTTAACAGCTTTCTTGTTAAACTATAGATGTGAGAAGTGTTAAAGGCCCACCTTCACCCAAGAGTCATTGCGGGCGATTGTTTTTGTTTTGAAATGCTGTATTGCCCAAACGCGTGATCTTATTGGCTGTCCGAACTCAAGCGGTTCATGCGGGTTTCCTTTGCGACTCGTGCTGGAAGGAAAGAATATTCGTGATCGCTTATTGCTTTCTCACTCGACTCGCGCTCAAATAAAATGGGAGGGTTTTCATATATGAAAACTGTTCCTCGGCGCGCAATACATCTTGGGTGAATGTGGGCCTTTAATGTACATACAAATTATCCCAGATTTTTATTTTTATTTATGAGTGTCTCTATTTGGTGGTGTTTTAACTGCTATAGTTAATGTTAGATTAACATAACTAATGTTGTTTACCTTTTCTATCCAGGCTAACACCAAAAATTGGGTTCCCCTGGAGTGAGATCAGAAATATCTCCTTTAATGACAAGAAATTTATCATCAAACCTATCGACAAAAAAGCACCAGTAAGTTGATATAACAGATTTATTTATTTATTTTTTGCCTGTGTTTGGCATAATTTATTTGTTATCAAATAATGAGTGGTTATTCCTTGATTTTAGGATTTTGTCTTCTATGCAGCACGTTTGAGAATAAACAAGCGGATTTTGGCTCTTTGTATGGGAAATCATGAGTTGTATATGAGGCGCAGGAAGCCAGACACAATTGAAGTCCAGCAGATGAAAGCACAAGCAATGGAGGAAAGACAAACAAGATTGAAGGAAAGGTAAGCAAGGAATGGCTACTGACTGGTTAAATTTTTAATTCAAAAATACCCTTTTCTTTTTACATGATCTGGATTGGAAATCAATAAAGTTTTACCTTTTCTCAGCAGGAAAAATTCTCAGTTTTTTGCCGGGTTGCCTTGGAACCTTGTCAGAATTCAAAATAATTCAATGGCTTTCTTTCATTGACATCCATCAAAACGCAAGTTTATCCGACTTTATCGAAGGCGAGAGGTCGCATGTTATTGGAAACTGCTGTAACCTAGAATAAGGTCTTAAACTTCTTTCAGTATTAACACTGTTATTTTACCCTGATGTATTGAACCCTATTACGTCCAGGCCCTGGTTGTTCAAAGAGCAGATAAATCTATCCAGTGGATATTTTTTTTTTCTCTATCCAGTGGATAAATTGCTATCCAGCGGATAAAATGTACTCCAACCATTGCATTTTATGCGCTGGATGGCGACTTATCTGCTGTTTGACTAACTGGGGCCAGGAAAGGACTGAGCTGAGCTACAATAGCATAACATCAACATTATTTTCGTGAACAAGTCTTGAATTGGAGATGGCAAGTGCCCAGATGGGGTCTTTCAGTGTTGCCTTTAAAGGATGTAGTTGAACCGTTTGTTGCCAGAAAGGGTC
Source organism: Pavona decussata (assembly GCF_977016875.1). NCBI lineage: Eukaryota > Metazoa > Cnidaria > Anthozoa > Scleractinia > Agariciidae > Pavona > Pavona decussata. Next base: position 885,277 of record NW_028145827.1, on the reverse strand, counting down.
CTAATTGACCCCATTCTCGTTATCTTGAGAGTGTTTGACCCGGTAGAGTGTTTGGTTTGTCAACAGAGTTGATAAATAAAGGTAAATTAGCCATCGTAAAGAGATATATTCCAGGGCTGATGTTTTAAGCGTTGGCCCTTCATTGCTCAAAATTTTTTCCTGTCATTAGGCAAAAGCTGGAGAATGAGAAAACTGCTCGGGAGAAAGCAGAGGCAGAGAGAAAAAGACTTGAGGAGGAGCTAGCTTCAATGAAAGCTTCACAGGAGAAACAAGCAAGAGGTATGAACCACATTATTTATTTTAGAAATAGTTAATTTTCTGTTTTCTTATTCTGCAGTGATTTGCTGCTCACTTTATGGATTTTCAAAGTTTTGAGGTTGTCAATAATGTTCTCCAGCAGGGTGGTTTTTTTTTATAATTTCTGTAATTGTTGGAAAGTTATATTTCATTTTACATATTGGTGACTGTGGGTTTTTTGGCATCTAATTTGATTTTTTTCCTCATTGGATCTAAAAATTAGCTTGTGGAAAAAATAGCCACTTTATTTAATTTATTCATTCTTGTGCTGCCCTTAGCTTCCTGAAATTTAGCGCATGTTTGCATTCATCCTCTGCCTCCCATGGAAAGGCTGCTTTGTCCATGTTAACATGTTAAGAAGTCATGTTAACAAACATGACCGTGTTAATCCATCATGCTAAAAATACAAAGCTCTACCGTGTAACCACATGCAAAGAAAGGCCACAAGCACGGTACTTAAAAATCCATTGAACTTGTTTGCGCATATTTGCATATATGCCATTAAGTGTGGAGGGTCATGAAGGGTCACATATTGTTTACTAGCTTAGTGACATGTGGGAGTGAATGGGTCAAAGAAATGAACAATGTTGAGTTCAACAATAGACAGGTAGTTTTCAAGTCTTATCACCACAGAAGGCAAATTATGGTTTAAGTAGTGTTCATTGTGGCTTTATTTTGTCCAGCTTCAAAACATGTAACAATCAATTTTCCTGTGAAATCACTTGGAATATCACCTGATACTCAGCCGATGATGCCGTAGACCAAGTTGGCTAAACTCCACAAGATTGAGCAGGATAATCGTTTTATTATTCAACACATTGATATCAAAGAACAGTTTTATTGCAGAAAAGTTGGGGATGATCTTTATTTTGCCATTTGTCTCCCCAACACACAAAATTACATTTATCATAGCATATCTGTTAACTACAGACAATGAAACCCAGTGCTCCATGACCATGTTGGCTTGGGCAGTGTTACATTCTGTGGAGTAATAATTTTTGTTGTTGTTGTTGTTTTAGTGTATTTAATATCTTAGGCCTAGTTCATACGTCTAATATAATTCGGATGAATTTAATTCAAATTGACTTCATCTGTAAGACGGAAATAATAGAGATTTGATTTAGACGACAAAATCAAATTCAATTGACTTGAATAACATGGGATGGTGGAACTTGGTGTGGACAACCTACAACGATTCCAAATTCAAGATTATGACAAATGAATGGATGATTATTAGGATAACGTGTTTTCATTTTCGTCTGAACTACGACATCTGAACTCACACTCTTGGGCAGATGGATAAAACGTCTGGACAAATTTAATTCCACGAAAGGTTTCATACATATAAAATAAATAAATAATAAATGACTTTATTTAAGTGTTGAAGTGTTTAGCGTTAATAATTGGGGACACTATAAACCAGTGAAATAAATTATGAAACTGAAAATAACATTTGTTAAAAATCCCAACTGGTGGGAGGCAAATCAGTTGGCTATTTACAAAGCGTGGCCTTGGAGCAGGACTTGAACCAGGGGCCTCCAGATTACACGTCCAGCGCCCCTAATCACTAGGCCACTCTGCCTCGCATTACCGACAAATTTAGTTTCTTGTATTAACTTTGTCTGCATTACATTCAACGTATGAACAAGGCCTTACTTGCTTTTATGTTGTTGTAGAAAAGAGAGAGGCTGAAGAGAAAGCTGCAGAATTGGCCAGGAAAAAAGAAGAACTCGAGAAAGAGACGCGAATGCAAGAAGAAGAGACCAAAAGACAAAAAGAAGAAATCGAGGAAATAAAAAGGAAACAAGCTGAAGATGAAGAGGCCAAAGACAAGCTGGTAATGTGAAAAGATTTGGCAATTATTAATACTTTTTTTTGGGCTTGATAAGTGAAAAACTAGTTATGCATGTAACATTCTGTTACTCTGGAATCCCTTGATTTAAATACAATGTTTATTTTTTTCATCATTAAGTGTACATTAAATTTATAAATACATTAAATGTATAAATACAGAGAAATGCCACTTCTTTTGCTTAATACACTGGACCGCGGGTAGCAAAAGCCAATCGAAGCGGGCAGAGTAAGACAAGAAGAAGATATACAATGTATTCAGGAGACACTCAGTGAAATAAACATTTGGCCGCACGGCCCATGAGACAACAAAAACTGAAATTTGACACGGCTTTGTGTAGACAAAAAGCTCTTTTGTCTACACAAAGTAAAATGTCTATTGAGAATATCTAGAATTTCCGTTTGTTTGTGACATAAACTTCTGTTCTCAGGGGATTTTAGGGTGAATTTCAATTTTTTTGCTGTTCTTTGTTTGTGCAATAAGATTAGTAATGCAGTTACAAGTTTTCCTCATGTTATTCACATTTTCCTCAAGAGCCCTTTGATATCCTTCAAATTTAGCTTGTGGAAATTTATGTAAATTTAACTTGTGATTTCCACCTGGTTAGTTTTCAAGCCTTGTTAGAACTGCACAATAATATTGTCCTTAACCTGTTGTGAAATGTGGCCGATAAGATTCATGACAGCATCTTTTGCTGTGGTCTGCTCTGATTTTTGTGTTATGTTTTAGGCCCAAGAGCTGGCAGAGAAGGAGGCAAAGTATCACGAGTTACTGGAGGAAGAGAGAAGAGCAAAAGAAGAGCAAGAGCGTGTTCAGCAAGAGGTAAGAATATACTCTGTTTGAAGCGGCACAAGGAGTTCAACAGGTCCAGGCCGTGGAAACATGCAAGTGAGGTATCCAGTTGTGCTGAAGGCTGACCCAATTACTAAATAATACACCACTCTCAGTTATTCTCCATGCTTAAATTATTCCATCATTATTCCATTGTGCGCATGACATTCGAATCCTAGCAGTATGCAGGATGTGTGTGCTATGAACCTTGTTTAATGGCCTTAGCTCCCACGAGTTTCCCGTAGCTCAGTGGAAGAGCATCCGAACTAGTAATCGGAAGGTCTTGGCTTCGACTCTTGACAGGAGCAGTCAGATTTTTTTCTGAGTATGCCTGTGTCATTTACTGAATAATACATCATTCTCAGTAGATGGCAATGTTTTCCTAAATCTGTTTTGATGTATTTATAGCTTGAATTACAAAAAGAAGAGAACAGGAAGCTCCAAGAGCAAGCCACAACTCTACAAGAACAAGTTATGGTGCAGGAAAAAGTTGAAATGGAAGAGCAACAGACATCTCTTGAAGCTGAACTGTCCATGGAGGCCATACAAGGAGACAGGTCTGAAGAGGATCGAATCACAGAGGCTGAAAAGAATGAACGACAACGGAAAATGCTTCAGGTATGTGACCAAAATCGTAAACAAAACCATTTGGCAATTCTAGATTCAGGGGTTGTCAGCATCCAGGCTGCTGTTAAACCCGCTTGGGCATATTCAAAACTTCTGACACACATGTAGTTGACACTTGCATTGTTGATTAGCAGCAGGACTTATTCCCAGGTTAGAGGCTATGACCCCAAACTATTCAATTAGCTCAATCTTGCTGAGGGGAACTGCTTCCTAGAATGCAGCATAAATAAGGCTGCTTAAAGGGGAAGTATCATGAAAATATAATGTCATTTCAAAACCCAAAAATGTTTGGCTGACAACAGAAACAAAAAATAATAGTCTAGTTTTGTTATAAATCACCACCCCAGTGCAGTAAAACTGTCGGTTAGTGCCTCTGGCCAGAGATAGAGTAGGTCGGAATGGATTGAAACTTGAAAAATGTTGGGCTAATGTTTTTCAAGTTTTCGTATTTTTGTTTCCAAAATGCGCTAGAACAGAGTACGAGTTGTTCCTGTCAAGAATTGAGTTGATTTCTCTCCTCTCGTTGTTCTAGAATTATTTTGTAGTAAAGTAAAGGTCTTATTTCACCATTTTTAACAAAAGAGGTCAAAAACCCCATGATACTTCCCCTCTGATAAGCTTCTATGGCTTTCTTGTTGTACTCTGCAATGCCTCACTTTGGATGTCTTTGTTAAACAAGCAAATATCAGCCTCCTGATATTTTACCCAGAGGTGAACACTGATTTTGCATTGTCATGAATATACCTTTTTAAAACATTTTCTAGTCTCAAGTTATAGGTTATGAGTTAGTCTCAAGTTACTATTTACCATTGTTTTTGTAGCAATTGCAAGAAGACCTGCGGAAAGAAGAGAAGAACTATTCCTCTTACGATAAGCTTCACATGCAAAACCAGAAAGAGGGACGTGATAAGTACAAAACTCTGAAGCAGATCAGACAGGGAAACACAAAACAGAGGGTAGATGAATTTGAAGCCATGTAAAAACAGCAGTAACAAGTGATGCTATAGAAATGAAGGTAATTGCAGCTTTTGTAATTGCAGGGATTTTCTGATGTCTCTTAAAATTTCAAAAGGCATGGGATAGAAAATGGGTGGGAGATGGGAAACAACGTTTGGAATGTAGAAGGAAGTGGAAAATAATCAGAAACGTTTCAACAATGTTTCTATCAGTAACAGGGATAAACCAGCAAAAGCTGCCAAGTAAAAAAGTTTAAACTGGAAGCGCACAGAAAGAAGGACTTGACTTGTTCTCTTTCAGGTGGAAGATCACAGCATCAGTGGTTTGTTGTGTTGGTCTTTGCATTGGTCTTTGTTTTTTTTCTTTTTTTTTTTAATATGAAACTTTACCCCACATTGTCTCCCTTCATCCAGTTACATGCACAGAAGCATCGTTTCTAGGGGTGATTAGGGGTTCATACAGAAAAGCATCCTGTCTAGGGGTGGTCAGTGATGGACTAGCATCCCATTTCATGCTGGGAAACCTGTGACAGACTAGCATTCCATCCATGGGTGGGGTGGGAGGATAGTAATACTCCTAGTCACTTTATGCTGGATATACTGCGATGGACTGGCGTCCCATCCAGAGGGGAGTAGTAAGACCTCTAGTCACTTCATGCTGGGTATCCTCTGATGGACAACAACAACAACAACAACCTAAGGAGGGTGCCTCCTAATACAAAGGGGTTTTTCACAGTTTATTATTATGCGGGAAAAGCAGATCTTAGCAAGGGCTATTGAAATCCAAAATGCAAATTGGAGATGACCATGCATTTTTCAGAGTCTAGAAGGTTTAAAACACAAAACAAGGTATGGATTTTTTTCCAAATTGAAGCTTAATATTATTATCTCTTGAAAAATGCGTGGTTACCCCCAATTTTATTATTGGATTTCAAATAGCCCTTGCCAAGATCTTCTTTACCTGCATAGTCATGAAATGCGTAAAAGTACCTGCACCATCCTTAAGAAATCTTAAGAAACCCTGAGATGCACAGAACATAAATTATGCGCAGAAACAAAAGCCTTGTTAGGCCACCCTGGACCTAAGAGTAATACTCATAATATGTTTGTTTGTTTGTTTGTTTGTTTTTTCAGATGTAGACCAGTGCTTTGATAGGAACCCCTTGCAGTTTTACATGAACCAGCATTCACCTGTTTTACATAATTAAAAAACGGAATAATGATTATTTTGCACATGAAAAAAATTTGATATAAGTGTATGAATTCAATTTTGTCAGGTTAGCGGTACAACATACAGTGTCACTGGTGTCATAAGAATAGTGTAGCATTCTGCTGAACTGAAATTCTGCTTGGGTAAGGCTATCAAAGGGGTGACACTTTCAAAGTCTTCTTTCTTAAGATTTTTGCTAAATTGACTGAAAGAGCTTCCAGAATGGGAATCTTTAACCCTTTAACCCCTAATATCAAAGAACAAATTCTTCCATCTTGTCTCCATACTTTTCTTATAAAAGTACAGGGGAGAAGTTATTAACATATCAAGAAAATTTACTTTGGTGCGATCATATCTTTAGCTCTCATGACCTTGGAGTTTGAATAGGTATCGATATTACAAGGAGAAATTTGATGCTGATCACTGTTAGGGTATAAAGGGTTAATCCATGCACCATAAATATATCACAACTTCTCTTTTATATCAGGGAGCAGATACTTTTTGTTTCTGATTTATTTTTTGCCCGAGTGTTCACGGAAGTATTACTGCTGATTGCTGTTGTTGTTAACGTTCATCGACTCACCTATTGTATAATGTAAGATTTCTATGTATTGCAAATATTTTGAGTAACTTTTGATTCCAATTGTCAGAGACAAATCGAACGAAGTTAGTTAACCTGTTACTGTTGCAGGTTTTAAATATTGATATTATCACCTTTTGTTAGTAAATACGTAGCTATTTTTCTGCATTGGTATATTAAAGCGGAGCCCAGGCCTCAACGGGCAGGAGTACCTTAGTCTTAGCTTTATGATAAAAGTTATCAATTTGAATAAAATCAGTAACCATCTGGCACGTTGACTGCTCTCCTTTCACTCCCCCCCCCTCCCCCCTGCGTAGTCCAGTTACACCGGTCACAGAAAGCCTGGCCTGGAAGTGTTTCCAACTTGAAGTCGTTTTCGACACGAAGTCGGTTGTCACCGAAACGTCTTAAAAGGAAAGTGTTTCTGGGATTTGGTGTCCTTCCAATAATCCATAGATGAATGTAAATATATGAAAAATATATTTGAACCGCGGATGAAAGATTAAATGGAAGAAAGATCCTTGCAGTTGGGACGCAACTTAAGCAGTTGCGAAAATAAAGCCTGAAAAAAAAAATCAGACTTAGAACGGGATTAGAACCCGTGACCTGTGCGTTGCTGGTCAAGTGCTCTACCAACTGAGTTATCAAGCCACTGGGAGCTGGTCAAATGATGATAGGCTCGATTACCAGCCGCTGTTCGGGAAAATAAGACAGCGCTCACCCCCTCCCCCTCTACATAATCCAAAAACGTCTCGCTGTCAAGGACGGTGCCTACTATTGTTACTACGCATATGTTCTGCGCATCTCGAGGTACTCGAGTTTTCAATGGGTGGTGTCTACTAATACAGGGATATTTTTGCGCGCTTTAAAGCTATGCGGAGAAAGCAGAACTTAGCAAGTGATTTTTGTATCCAAAGAGGAAAGTGGAGGTAACCATGCATTTTCAGAGATGATAAAGCTTCAATTTGGAAAAAAAGCGCCATACATTGCTTTGTATTTTACTGGGTGTTTGAATTATTGTTGCTTAATTATCTCTAAAGAATGCTTGGTTACCCCCAATTTTCTTTTTGGATTTCAATAGTCGCTACTAAGATCTGCTTTTCCCGTATAGTGATACACTGCGCAAAAATACTTCGCTATTAGTAGGCACCGTCCTTAACGAGAAATTACCACTGGATCGGAATGGAGTGCAACTTGAAAAGGGTAGGCTCACTCTTTTCCACAAAGAACAGGCCATCAGATGTTCAAGTGGAGGTATTGTTGCACCATTTTTACCAAAAAGGTCTAAATCCCAGTGCATCAACTGGAGATAAGAAAACGAGCAATAAACATTACTTTGTTTTTTCGACTGGATGTCCTCATGATCACTTTCCATTTACCTAACATTTTCGTGATTTAACCTGTTGAAATGTTAACAAATGGTACGTGCGGTCAGACGGAAATTTTCCTGAACAAACACGGATGGGCTTTGGAGGTACTACACTTGTGCACAAATTTGCACAAATTTTGATTTCCTATTAATTTTTTACTCTCCTCTTACGCCATGATTGCAACCATTGCACCATCACGTTCGCTTTTTGATGTACCAATGAGATTGCAAGTTTGGAACGAATGGAAAGAAGTCTTTCCAATTTAACTCGTAAATTTCCGAAATTTCCAATCGAAATTTAGCGCCCATGGGCTCGACGCCACGATAAACTCCACCAAAAGAAAACGAACGATTGATCCAGCTACGATTTCAGAAATGTTCCAGATGAAAGCATGAAACGCCCAGGTGGGTTACTCGGGTATAAACGTGACGGGGGGGGGGGGGGGGGGGGGGTCCGACGGAGCATAATATTTTTAACCTAAAAAAATACATGGACCTTATATTGTGCACCCAAAAAAATACAAGACTGGACATTTTAGACCCAAAAAATACATGATTGGATTGAATTGCGTAAGAACTATTAGCCTGGCGGAAATTCGAATCCAAAAAAATACGCGCAGATTTTTCAGACCCAAAAAATACACGGTTAAATCTTCAACCCAAAAAAATACAGGAGTTGAAAATTTTAGACCAAAAAAAATACGTCGTTCCCCCCCGTCACGTTTATACCCGAGTAACCCACCTGGGATGAAACGACTTTCCATCAGGAGTCCCTCGAAAGCGAAATAGATCCCAGGCCTCCTATGCCATGTTGCATCATCCGCCGCCATCTTGTTAGGAAGTCGTGAACACGGACAAGAAAAGTCGATATTCTTCATTCATTTAAAGTAGAAAACGCCAAGTGATGGCTACAGACAATGTATCTTCACAGATTACCATGGGGCAGCCACATTTGGCGAAGCAGGATATATCTAAATTGGTAAATATAACATTTTCGTTACTTCTAGTGCGATCACGTGTCTATGATCAAAATGGCTGATACCTGACAATTTTGAGTTTTAATTTTTAACATTCATCGTCTTGCTGTCTTAGGATGTAGCAGAGCTCAATCCTCTCACTCCTGAAGTTATAAGTCGACAGGCAACGATAAATATAGGTAGGAAAACTTCAGTGATTAAATATTTCACGAAATAAGCTTATGGTTTTTGCTCACAAAGCGTTGAATTGTTGAAATTATTTACAGGGACAATTGGTCATGTGGCCCATGGAAAATCAACAGTCGTCAAAGCATTATCAGGAGTTCAGGTGATAATTTTAACAAAGCTCAAGAAATACATTTATTAACCCTGAAAGTCCAGTACCTGTGTGAGGAGAAACTAGTTGCTGATCACAGAGATTCATATTTTTTTCTGAATCTGTGCTGATCACACATATTCAGAAGAAAAAAAATCTGAATCTGTGTGATTAGAAGCTAATTTTCCCTCACAATATCACTGTCTGATTAACATTCAGATCATGGGATTGGCTTCCATTACTTTTAAGGGACTCACGCTGTATAGACGAAACACTGTCTTAATGCACGCACAAAATGGCTTGGATATTCATTTAATATTTGACATCATTAATGACAATTTCATTTAAAATGCATACACAAAATTCAACTTAAATTTGCCTAAACTCACCAATCTAAATATTGTAAAAACAACATCACATAAGAACTGAAGAACGCAATGCCTTTCAAAAGTGAATAAAAAATGTCAGAAGGATAAATGCCCTGCACATGATTTTGTTCTCATGTAATCCGCACATTTCAATGTTACAACATCCACTTATCTCTTTGAAATCTGCTTTTCAAACTCCCCAAAAACCTAAACATAAAAATGCATTTAGACAGCGTTTCCTCTATATGGCATGAGTCCCTTAAAAGTGACAAAAACCATGAGATTTATGGTGTACATGGAGAACTTTGCTCAAGCAGAATACCCATTTTGATATTAGTATTTGATTGGTTAAACCTTTCCTCTCGGCAAACAACAACAACAAGAACAGCTTTATTGAAGAAATAAATAATGGTAATTGAACTGAGTGGAGTGCCATTTGGTCTGAAATCATACGCGTGATTTCAAAATCGAACGAGCACGCAGCACGAGTTTGATTTGAAATCACATGTATGATTTCAGACCAAAATTGCATGTTACAAAGTTCAATTACCACTTTATTACACCTATTTTGAAATCACAGAGTATCATTGTCAATATTAATATTGGGCAATTCCAGAAAATATCCATACCCAACAACGGACGGCTTCCATATTTTAACCCCCCCTTGCCTTTGGAAATTCCAAAATGCGGTACCCCCCCATGCCCTCAGAATTCCATAATCGTGAGCCCCCCCGTCCCCTTCAGAATTTCCGGTTTTTCTGGGAAGTACATTTTCAACTTAGCAATGCCTATATGAACAAACGAACATGAATTTATGCCTCCTCAGGGCTGTGATCTAGCGGCGCTAGGCGACAAGCTTTACTCTTCAGCGACAAGAAAAACCTACCGCTAGTGGCCAGGCTGTGAAAACTTCTTTTGAAGTCCGAATTTGGCTATAATAATAAACACAATTTACGGCAGTTTTACTCCTCTTTGTGCTGTTTTGACGTTTACAAAGCAGAATAGCTCAAATTCAGACAGTTAAAATCTTTCAGCTGTCAAATATACCGTTGAGTCTTGTTGCGTCCTTTTATATGTCATGTAGTGTGCACGAAAAGTGTTCTCAACCCATATGCTTAATGTAGTGTACATGAAATGTATCATGATCTATCGGACGATCTATCGATGCTTGTCTTCTGCTTCCGCGGTCATACATTCGTGGATAATTTTATTTACGAACTACAAAAGTCTACTACAATAGTGTTTTCAAGGAACTCACTCTACACTTTCTACCCCAGAAATCCCACTTGTGGAATTCACCAGTGCCTTCGGATATCCAATCGTAAATACCCCCCCATGCCCTCAGAATTCCATAATCGTGAACCCCCCCTCCCCTTCGGAAATCCTAAAAGCCATCCGTGGTATGGTATGGATATTTTCTGGAATCGCCTATTCTATTTTTGTTACTTCATTTCCATTTTGATGGGCTAAAGAAAGGATGCGATTTAGAGCAAAAAATGGTGCAATTTGGGAATAAATCGCACTGTTGAGAGCCAATCAGATTGCAAGGGTCACCAGTGATTTCAAAATGGGTGTAATAAAGTATACAACTCACTTACTCACAGGAAGCTGATGCTTTTTGCATTGGATTAGTTAATCTTTTTTTGTTGTTGTTGCTGACACTGTCTTGTAGCTTAATGGTTCTGATGAGTTAAACTGAGTTAACATATGGTTTCTTCCCATAGCTTACACCTCCTCCCCCCGCCCCTTTCTTAACATCCTATACTTTTTCAAGCTATTGACGCAACAGGTGGTTTTACAGGCTGATCACAATGATCTGCAAAAACTTGCCCACAAGATATACTGCAATGGACTTTCAAAGACTGCCGCGATCTGCATATCAAATCACTGATATCTGGCATGCCAGACCATGTTTTCTCATTTTGATTTTTGTTGTGCTTTCTGAATTTATCGTAGACTGTCAGATTCAAGAATGAACTTGAGCGAAACATTACAATCAAGTTAGGCTATGCAAATGCTAAGGTGAGACATAGTGTATACGTTTACTACCTAGTTTAATTATCATATGCCTTTCATGGACATTTACATACTAATACTGTAATGAAAATCTGAGACTCATACCTAGTGTCAGTACAGTAGCCTAGGGTAACCAAGGAATTGCTCTGGGCACCTAAAGGTTTTGCCGTATCACCTCGCATTTCAATGGTTGAGGTCCTAATGTCAAGCTCTGATCAATGTCAATATGTGCCAGGTTATTGTAATAACTGTATTGTTGGGGCAAATCAAGTATTCGTTGATTTACTGATTATGTTTTTATTCTCGCATTTCAATGGTTGAGATCCTTGCTTGAACATTATTTTAACCAATAATTAACTTATTTATATATATTGCCACTACAGGATTGTAAGGATCAACCATGTACATTGAAAAAAGCACAAATAAAGATTATTAAGAAAGATTATTAAGATATCTCGCTTAATTGCCTCTTAACCCATTTGAGCACTTGTGAATTATTGGGACCACTCCACAAAATACCATAGGAAATAATCTGCTTTGCTTGGCCATGTGTACTTTGATCTGATGTAGTCACTTTGTATTTTGTAGATCTACAAGTGTGATGGTAGCTCATGTCCAAGACCTGCATGTTACCGCTCTTCTGGAAGTGCCAGGGAAGATGTGTTTCCATGTGACAGGATGGGATGTAACGGGAAGTTTAGGCTTGTTAGGTAATGAGATATATGTCATTGTCGTTTTAACAAAGTACACAAGGTAAATTCTATGTCCCTGATTTTGTAAAGATGGATCTGCAAGATTGAAAATCAAGTAGTTAAATTCCAAGGTTATCTCTCTTTCAGATGTAATATGCACAGTAGAAATCTTTGTGAAAATACTCTACTACATGTACATTTCCCTAAAGTAAATACTCAAAAGGACAGACTACCTTTCAATAATAATGCAGCGTAGCGGATTAGAACAGTTTCCCAAGATCTATTAGGGAAATCAGTTCATTACCAAGGTCTAAATCTGCCATTTTTATTAGATCTCTCCAGCCACCGCTGCTCATGTAATTAGTACGTATGTTACCAATTCTTTTTATCTCACGTTTTATCATGTTCGTACTATAAGTTTGTCTTTTTGAAAACCATTTTTGACACTTTATGGCATCGATTTTTATGTCAGTACTATTAGTTTTACTGTTATAAATAGTAAGGGCCAGTTATTTAAACAGAGTCTAACTTAGGCCGTGGCTTAAGACAATCAGTGGGCCTCCAAATCTGTTTGTAAGTGGTTTATTTTAAGTAGGTAAATAGTTTTCTTGTCTGGGATGCAAGCCTTCTTGTTACCGTCGGCAGTAGACAATGTTTAGATATGACTGTGGGCAAAATTGAAAATGACTTAGAAGGTGGTTTTGTTAAACACCGTCTAAACTGTCTTTTAATAACTGACCCTTAGTCTTTTATGCCTTTAACTGTTATATACGTGTAGGATGATATACATACTTACAAGATGGATCAGCAAATACAAAGTAAACACTGGTATAAACCCATATACATATCCTACATATAAGTATGTATATCATCCTACATGTATATAACAGTTATACCAGTGTTTACTTTGTATTCAAAATGTAAATAATAGTTATTTAGTTTCAATGTGGAATTTGTGAAGATATTAAGCTTCAAACCTCTCTGTTTTAGTTGTGTGAAAGATAAGTAAAAAAGAAAACAGCATTGTGGCTCGGATTTGATCACTGAGCTTTCCATCATACATGTGTTGAGTTTGTTGTTGGTTCTGTCTTGGCTTCCGGAGTCTTTTAACCGTGACTCTGACTTACCTCACTCCTGAAAATACCAGCATTTCCAAAGTCCTATTCTGAAAAGTGTCTGAATTTAGCACTCTATGTTAGATACCATTGACACTTCTACTGCAAATTAAGTGATTTATTATAAGTTCAACTTATTTGTTGAACAACAATACACTTTAAATTTTACTAAATTGCTTTTATTTCCAGGCATGTATCATTTGTGGATTGTCCTGGTCATGACATTCTTATGGCAACAATGTTGAATGGTGCAGCAGTCATGGACGCTGCTCTTTTACTCATAGGTAAGAGATCTGCTCGTTTTTCATATATGTAGGTATTTAAAGAAAGTGTAGATTGAAATGATTCTGTTCTGGGGGATACTCCAGAAAGTTATATGGGTATGTTTATGGTAGTACTTTGTATGTATTGTATGTAGGTATGGATCTTGACAATTTGGTAAGAAATATTAATACCACGAATAATTTTTTCTATTTTTCTTATTTTTAAGTATTGAAAAGTTGCCATGAACTGTCAGGATATGTTGTGCTATATTCTTATTCTTATTATTATTATTATTATTATTATTATTGTTGTTATTATTATTATTATTATTATTATTATTATTATTATTATTATTATTATTTGAGGGTAATCTCTAATGAGGAAACCAACATCACGAAAGTGGTTTACAGAAGGGTCCTCTAAAAATTACAAGAACAAATAAAAACCTGAATTATAGAAACAAGAAACAAGAAATGAAAAAATATATATACAAGAGTAAAAAGTAGAACTATAAAAGAATCAAAAATGGCTTTCGACAGTCCACGTTTAAAACCAGACAATGACTCTGCTTTACGTGGGATCTAATCTGTTCCAGATTCCTGAATTAAAATTAATTGAAGACCAGTGGCCCCATTTTCTATTGGCAGTGGATTTGCAGATATTATTTCTAGACCTGGTATAATAACCGTGAAAAATTATTATTATTATTATTATTATAATTATAATTATAATTATAATATTATTATAATTATAATTATAATTATAATTATAATATATAATTATAATTATAATTATTATAATTTATATTATAATTATTATTATTATTATTATTATTATTATTATTATTATTATTATTATTTATGATGATGATATTTAGAGAGGGTAGCACCAAGCACACTTTTATTTTCCTTTAATGCTAACTCAAGTTTAATTATTAGGGTGGCCCTCAACTAAAACAGACTTATCATCAATATTTTGTTACTAGTAAAGTTTGTTTTGCTCTCTTACCCTTAAAAGGGTTTATATGTTGTGGATTAATTAATATTATAATTATTATTATTATTATTATTATTAATATTTTTTTTTTTTTTGAAGGGGGGGTGTAAAATTTTTCAGGCAGTTTAACTTTTATTTTCCTTTAATGCAGTATTCATTATCATGACTCAAGGAAGAGGGAAATAAAAGTCAAGCTGGTTTGAAAATTTTACAACCAAAAAAAAAAAAAATTGAAGCACAACATAATATGAGTTTGGTATATTTTTATTTGAATTTTGTAAAGGGACCCCCTCTCCCCTGTTTGTTTTGTGACATTTAACAATGCCTTATCCCTCTTAATAACTTCACCCACAGGTACCTCAGCACTTGCTGCTTGTTGTGCTAATAGTGATTTTCCCTTCAATGTTTTGTTCACAGCTGGAAATGAATCATGTCCCCAGCCTCAAACATCTGAACATCTGGCAGCCATTGAAATAATGAAGCTTAAACATATAATTATACTACAAAACAAGATAGACTTGGTGAAAGAAAGTCAGGCAAAAGAACAATATGATCAGATTCTTAAGTTTGTGCAAGGTAAAAATAAATTTATTGCTTTCACTAATACCTGTAAATGCCAGCGCCTTGGTTGCAATCCCAAACTTGATGATTCTGGTAAAAAAAAACCTTTGCGTAGTGCCCTACGTCGTACGACATGTTGAAACAATTCACCATAATTTAATCCTATTAACTAAAAGAAGGTCTTTCCTTCATAAAATTATAGTAATTAATAATAAGCTAAGATAGAGTGAATTTTTCCAAGATGTTGCACTTACATGTATGATGAAGAACCCTTATAATTTTTTAATAGTCATACACAGTTGAACCTGTATTAAGCAGTCACCCTCGGGGAATGACTGAGTGACCACGTTATACAGGTTGATCACTTAACACAGGTTGCACAGAGTACATGTCAAACACAATAAAAGTGACATTTTATGTAACATTTGACAACTTAGTGTACACCTTATGCACAACAACTCTCACAAAATTACTTCCTTTGGTAAGAAACTGCAGCAATAAAATGGTGTGACAAAGGAGAACATAGTATAAAAACGGAATACAAACATTAATGCCAAGATCTTACGGTCAGCATTGTTGGTTGTTAGAAATTTAATTGCCTGGTATGCTATTTGTTACTATATTTGAGTGACTTACTTTTACAAAGTGACCATTTACAAAAGATCAAGACAATAGAAACAGCTCATTGGGACTCAGTAAAGGGTGAGCATGACTGCTTAGTAGAGGTGACTGTAACTTGAACTGTCAGTACGCTTTCAAGTTTTCTTGGTTTTCATGTATTAAAGGGATTCTTAAAAACCATTATTTGTCCTGCATCAAAATTCTTTCTTAACACATTTGGAGTAGACATGTTAATGTTACTTCTAACATTCACTTAAGTAAGAATAATATTATGTTATTGTCTGTGACCAGACACAGTTTGTATGCTATTTCTGTTATCTTTTTCTCCAGGCACTATTGCAGAGGGAGCTCCTGTTGTTCCCATCTCAGCCCAGCTCAAGTACAACATAGAAGTCATCTGTGAATATATTTGCAAGAAGATTCCCGTTCCTGTGAGAGATTTTACTTCTAGTGCTCGACTTATAGGTGTGCATTAAACAAGATTGGTGTTGTTGTCCATGTTTCCCCACCCCCCTGCAAGAATATGAGGCACAAATCACCTATTTGGGAACAGTTGAAAAAATACATTGGTAACTTGTAATAGGCGTAAAGTGTATTTTTTTATTTGACTTGTTTTAGAAATTAAATTAAATACCATAGAACATGTATATTATGTGAGGTTTCTCATTCCAAATTTGCCTCAAAAGTTTACAGTGATACATGGCAGTGATCCAATGAAATACTTGTAATAGTGCCATATTTGTGACTGGAAATTGTTTATGATTTAGTTATTAGGTCTTTTGATGTAAACAAGCCTGGATGTGAAGTAGAGGAGCTTAAGGGTGGAGTTGCAGGAGGAAGCATTTTATGTGGCGTTCTCAGGGTATTTACAGAACTTCTTTGTATTCCTCTCAGTGTCAGGTTTCGTTTTAGCGTGTGTACACTTCTTCAAGTGGACACATTCTGTATCTACAAACAATTAGATTATGAGCTTGAGATTAATATCGTGTAGCTATCACACATAAAAGTTGAGAGCGAATAATCTAATATTGTTTTAGTATAAATCTACTTGTCATTCAAAATAATTAGATAGGTTCATGTTTTTATTGAATATTTATATAAATAGGTCACACCACCACACGCTGTTAGGCTTCTCACTCTACTCGCTATCTACAACAGAATAGATAGCGAGTAATGTAGCCAATAAGAGAACAGCATAAGTGATAGAACACTAGTAGATTTATACTGATAACTATTAGTTTAGTTTAGCTCATTTGCCACAACAATATTACAATATAATGAGAGATAATAACAAAATTAAACATATAAACTAATGGCAAATAAAACAAAAGTAAATAGGGTTGGGGGGGGGGGGGTTGAGGGGGTGGCAGGAGAAAGGAACAGAATTTTTGTCCCAATAATTTATTGAAACCTAACTCCCTCAAGGTAAGATAGTAGAAGGGTATTTGGTAACATGTTACAGTAGACAATTAAAAACAATAACAATTATTAGTAGACTTAATAAAAAGTCAGAGATGTCACCACTTGCATTATTATTATGCAATAATACCTAATAATTATTGCTTGACAAGAGAGACTGCATCCTGAGTCCTTCAGCTCTGCAGTCAAACGCTTCTGCCACATGCCTATCGCACTTCTGCATTGGAATTAATTCTCCTGTACAGTGGAGATCTTCATACCCTGCAGCTATTCTATTAGGCAAAATCTTGTGGCTGTCTTCTCACTGTTGCAGGTGAATCAAGAGATTGAAGTGAGACCTGGTATTGTATCTAAAGACAGTGAGGGCAAGCTCCAGTGCCGTGCCATTTTTTCTCGTATTGTTTCCCTATTTGCTGAGCAGAATGACCTTCAGTTTGCTGTGCCTGGAGGACTCATTGGTGAGTACTTTCTGGTGATCGTTCTAGTTGAAAGTGTGTTCTGTAATGTCCAGGAATCATGTTATTTTGTTCAGCTTCCTCCACAAGTGACACCCTATTCAATTTTGGAGCTGTGTTTCTCAAACTTATTTAATAATTAATCAAGAGAAAACAAAGAAAATCACTACTGTGACCGTCATTTGGATATGTGTTCCTAATTACTTGGGCTTCCCACAGGGAGACCAAGTTGAAAATTGCCCATCGTTTTTTCTTTCATCATTCAGTCACAAATCGCCGTCTGGGCCTTAAAACGCATGCGCAGGTATCTTGTCGCTGCATGGGTTTGCAAGGGTCGGACATTTATTTAGTCGCCGATTTTCGCGTTCTCCGGAGGAAAACACAACTTCTCGAAGTTGTACATCGAAAGAAGAACTACTAAGGAATACTCAACAGTTTCGATAGCGGAAATCCGAGAAATAATGGCGAAGAAACTGTGCTTCGAGTACAAATTGTTGTTTTACGAGTTAGCGGAGCGCGGACATCTCAAATCCTTATTGAGGCCATAGACTTTCTACGAGTTTTTGAGTTCTTCTGGGATTTCAACGAAAAATTACAGGTTTGATCGTGAATTTGTACTGAAATACTATTCTAATTGACCGATTCTTTATATTCTGAACAGTTTTTGCGAAAATTTGAAAAACATGCCACGCACGGGTTGATAAATTCGCTTCGAAATGGACTGGTAGTTCTTCAAATCGCTTTCGCATCTCTCGTTTGGCATTTAGAATTATAAGCGTTTCTTTCTTAGGCGTAAACAAAGACTTTTCTAAATAAATTTTTCCTTTAGGAAAGCATTCTGTCTGTTTTTCTCTCTAGTTTAATTGACAAAACGTGACAACTGCGTAATCTTGCGTAAACGAACACATGCACTCGAGACGGATCAAATTTTGCCTATGTGATGCGGGACAAATTTCATCGATTAATGGGTTAAAGATAATGACAAAGAGAAATTCCCACGAAACACCAATTTCAATCAGAATTCCCTTTTTTCAAAAAACAAAAAACTTTTGCGAGGGGGGGGGGGGGGGGATGAAGCCAACACAAGATATCCCTGCCCGCATTGCTAAATCCTGTTGGCCAGATAGATGTAAATTTAGACCAGGAATATACATTGCTTACAACATACTTGCTTGTACTATGCTTGAGCTGTAAAACAATTGACAAATGACAACTGAGATTTTATCACGTCGACTTTCTGGCGTTTACAGCTGGATATGCCAGGAAAGAAGCCCAAGTTCACGCACATATGCGTCTTGTTACCATAAAATTTTGCCAACTTAAGCACTTAAGCCTTGAATTTCTCCGAGAATTATTGATCATTTGAGAAGCGTTATCAAACACTTGAAAGTTTGTTACATCACCTCAAAGTCATTTTAAAAAAAAAACTCGGCTGCGCCTCGTTTTTTCAACCTACTTCTCAGTGTTTGGATATCTGATTAAACACGCTTTCTCGTGCTTGATATTTTACTTCTACAATTTTAACATGCAAAACCAGCAAAAACAAAGCACCAAATCTTATTGAGACACCAAACACACACTGAACTTTTGATGCACGTATTTTCACTGTGGTGTTACTGTGCAACTTTAATTTACAAACTATGACACTCACTCTATATACTGGTGAGCTCTATATCTGTATGTTTGTTCCCTATTTTTTAAAAAATTTTTTTTTTAGGTGTTGGGACCAAGATTGACCCAACATTGTGCAGAGCTGACAGGATGGTAGGACAGGTAGAGAGAATGCTTGTAGATATTCTTACATAGATAGTTATAATTGTTATTGCCTCGGTGTAACATGCTCACCTTTCAGAGTACTTATCACGCTCTTAGCTTGTTTTGTTTGCTTGATGTTGCATTTGTTGTTTTGTTAAGGTACATGTACCGTATTTACTCGAATAAGCGCCGCGGCGCTTATTTAATTTTTCGTGTCTCCTGTGCGGCACTTATTCAAGGGCAGCGCTTATTAAAAGGCTCATACCACAAAGCCAAAACATTTTGATTGTACAAGCAAACGCTGACAATCTCCTTACTGCAACAGTTACAGGGAAGAGAAAGAGGGAGGTTGGGCTTGTCGTACCGGCGAAGTTTACAGTCTTCACACAAGAACTGAAGAACAAGAACATTTTGAAGAGAGAATTGAATGAAAGAGCATCAAGATATACTCACTTCGAACTGAAAAACATCACTATTGATGAAAATAAATTCCCATTGCTGGCTTAGAACCGCATTGCAGCGATTACAGTGTATTTTTATCATCTTATGAAAATACTCAAATAAGCGTCGCACTGGAGCTGCGGTGCTTATTCGAGGGCGGTGCTTATTAAACATTCCGCTCCATATGCAGCGCTTAATCGAGGGCGGCGCTTATTCAGGGGCGGCCCTTAGTCGAGTAAATACAGTATGCATTTACTATTGTTCATTACACACAAAATGGTTGCATTGATATTGCTGATCCTAAGAGTGTGCAGGGCATAGAGCTTAATCCAAAATGGCTACTACTTTTAATATTCTTTCGTTCATATTCAAATAAGCTCTTCTTGCTTTGTTTTAAACCTCAAAAATAAAAGAAGTATTTTACCTTGAACAAGTTAAGAAGGGCTAATTTTAATGCAGACCAAAGGAATTTTAAAATGAAAGCCATTTTGGCAAAAGGTTAAAAGTTTGCCCATAGCCCTTTTAAAATAAACAAACTTTATGCAAGTCTTCCTTTGGCACACTAGCTAGTATAGCTTACCACCTGTAACATTCATGTAGGGGTTCATGGTTCTTCTTTAAATATATACTTCTTTGTTGTTGTGACAGGTTTTGGGTGCAGTTGGTACACTTCCTGAAATTTACACAGAGTTGGAAATCAGCTACTTCTTGCTAAGAAGACTGCTGGGAGTAAGGACTGAAGGCGACAAGAAAGGAGCTAAGGTACATTTTAGGTGATAATGACGGTGTGTAAAAATCTTTGATCAAATTTTTAGCAACTTCCTTGCCAGAGGAGGATTGGGTCAGCAGGAGGTTGTTGAAAATTCAGTCCAAGACTGTAATTCTTAAAAATTATTTTTTTGTTACTTATTCGTCACATACACCAGTTAATCCTGCAGATGCTAGGGTTGATTTAAGGACGTGTCTACTTTTGTCACTGCGCATACGTTCTGCGCATTTTGAGATACTCAGGTTTTCTATGGGTGGTGCCCACTAAAACAGGGATATTTTTGCATGGTTTAAACTAAGCGGAGAAAGCAGAACTTAGCACGTGCTCTTAGTATCCAAAAGGAAAGTTGATGGTAACCATGCATTTTTCAGGGATGATAAAACTTCAATTTAGAAAAAAAAAACAAAAAAACGCCATACTGTACATTGCTTTGTATATTACTGCTTTTAGAACAACTGTTGCTTAATTATCTCTAAAAAATGCCCCGCTACCACCAATTTTCTTTCTGGATTCCAGTAGCCCTTGCTAAGGTCTGCTTTTCCCGCATAGTCATAAACTGTACAAAAATAAAACTGCATTAATAGGCACCATCCTTAAAAGCTTTATTCTTACGTTGTGTAGGTTCAAAAGTTATCCAAGAATGAAGTGTTGATGGTGAACATTGGATCGTTGTCAACAGGAGGACGTGTGTTGGCTGTCAAGGCAGATCTAGCAAAAATAGTTCTCACTCAACCAGTTTGTACAGAGATTGGAGAGAAAATTGCCCTAAGCAGAAGAGTAGAGAAACATTGGAGGTAGGATGGGAGATGCTTAAATTAAACTTGAGTGTTTTACGTAATATATCAAACACGAGACACAGTGTCTCATCACATATCAAACACCGAGAAAAGAGTTGAAAATATGACGTGTAGCGGAGTATTTTTGACAAACTTCAAGATTTTTTATATTGTTCATGAAACACTGTGGCAAGTGTTTGATATAACTTCTCAAACAAACTGATTTTCATGGGGAAATTAAGGATGCAAAAACGAGGAGTTTTTCATCAGATATTCAAACACATCACAGTGTATGATTTCCTTTGTCTTTGGCTTTTGAATTATTAATGAGTTTGAGAATGGAAATTCTCAAACTCATTAATACTTCATCAAGAGAAAAAAAAGAAAATCACTACTGTGACCGTGGTTTAGATATGTGTTCCTAATTATCATAAAATGTTGCCAACGTTAGCCTTGTTCAACTTAGTCACATTTGCAGGCTGGCAGAATGTTACATTATATAACAAAATGGTAATGCTTGTGTGATATACCATCCCACTCTTAGAACACCGTCTCACAAAATATATTTATTGTTCTCTTAACCCTTTTTGAATATTACTATTCAAATCTACATCTACATGTACCAGAAAAGAGCAGACCCTCTGTGCGAGGCTTATGTAATGTTTAAAACACGAGCAGTAGTGTTTTATCGGGATTTAAAACCAGATAGACCCGATAAAACATATGCTGCAAATTTTTTGAACGGCTTCAAAAACATTCCTGGAAAAACGTGTGTCATGAGAGTTCATAACAATGATGCTTTTGTGAACGTTAGAAATTAGCATACTAGGAAAACATTTACCACCGCATACTAATAAGGAGGAGGTTTTATCGACCATTTGATAGGTCAATGGGCTTATGAATTATTAATGTATTTTTGAAGTGCCTGGAAATGATATACAGAAAATATCTTGCTAAAATGTTTTAAAGTTAAACTTAACAATGGGCCTGGAATTTGATGATGTGAAAGAGACGGGCGGTCAGTTATAAGTTTACAATTCTGTAGACTTGATGGTGATTGTCTCTTTGTTTCTGATTCCTTGGCTTATTTTGTCTTGTCATTGTTGTGTAGTTGAACGTTTGTTTCTGAATGTTGTCTGGTTTCATTTGCAGGTTGATCGGTTGGGGCCAGATAAGACGTGGAGTCACCATCAAACCCGAGTCGTGAAAACAAAAGCACTAGTTAACATTCTGTAGTTTGAAGATTTAATGTCAGCAGGACCGCTACACATGCCATCGGCCCAAGAAATAGAAATCTGGTTCGACTGGATTGTAAACCATACCTTAGAAAAAATGAGACTTGCCGAGGACAGCTTTCATCTTGTCTCCATGTTCTACTTTGTTTTGCTTTTTTGAATGGAAACAAATGCTGAGAAAGCAAACGCTTTTTCATTCTCAAGCGCACACAGAACGTCAAAAAATGGGTTGGAAACACCATAGTTAATTGAGGGACTGGTTATGAAACTTTGCCATGA
>NW_028145827.1:667500-857500 GCF_977016875.1 Pavona decussata | reverse complement strand
TGTAACATATTTTCAGAAATTTCTTGAAGTTTGATTGATGGGCTCATTAGAAAATGCCACTCTTATGTCAAGGACTTTGAAACCTGTTTTGTTTCCTTTCAAGTCTACCAGCCAATAAATATTGAGAATTCAAAGGAAATACAATGCGTGGGGTCGAAAAGCAGACGAAAGGGCGCCACGTAACCAATACAAAGCTAAAGAAAATACGACACGTCATTACGCAAGCTTATCGTATATTTTCCATATAAGGCAGCGAGTGTCCCACGCATTACATGTTCTGGCCAATGTCTAACATGTGCTTATCACGTGCAAAATCAGTCGTTGACAAAGTCCAGCCGCGTGTTCGCAGCCGTGAATGTTTATTTTTACATGCAAGCAATTTAAAACCCGTGTTACCGGAAATCGAGTTTCACTGCTTTACATTTAATTTATGTTGAAGGGAAAAGCATTGTGGAATTCTTGGGAATTCTTTGATCGAAACCGTCAATGCCGTGATACATTTTCTTTTTTAAGACTTCCCCACAAAAGCCGCCGTCCTAATTTCGTTTCAATCTTGATTGTAAATTTGCATTTTGTTTTATCTCACCGCCATCCAGTGAATGATCGGTCATGGCATGAAAGCAAACGTTCGATTCGGTAATTATTTGTTTCACTTGACGAGATTCTGTGCTGCAAGAATAGGGGCTTTTACATTTCCGGCCTGGTTGACGCGCACGCTAACAACTACCTTTTCACTGGAGTGAAAGACAGATGGCATCTGGAACCATTTGATAAATCTTTGGCTCCAATCCAAAACCTGTTTTGCGGAAACCATATTTTAGCATACATGCGCGCGCATTTCTGCGCGGCAGCTAAGGCGTGGTTGACCTTTGATTTCATTGGCTGATATCTTTAGCTCGGCATGTCAATCATCAAAATCCAAGTATCTGATTGGCTCGTCTTGACGTTTTCTCCTTATATGCCAATCTTTTTCTCCTGTCCACGCCTTTTAAATTTCGAAGCGAAACTCGCGTACGACCGCAGTCAGTGTTGCGGGCACCCAGATAACTGCCGGGTTGTGAGAGGGAGTACGGGATTTTACAAAAACAACATGGCTGCAACCCTACCTTCGGCCGATTCCGCGGATGCAGGCGTCCGGCTCAGCACTGTATGTGCACCGTTTGTTTATGTGACTTAGCTGCACTAAATTCTAAGAAAAATATTTATATTTTTCAGCTCAGCCCCAAGTATTTGCACACAAATTCGACTAGCCACACTTGGCCGTTCAGCGCTATCGCCGAACTAATCGGTAAGCTAAAATAAAATTAATCGTATCTGTGCCGGTTGCATCCGTCCCGTTTTTGTTCAGCCTTGTTAAATTTGTCCTTGTTCTTCAGACAATGCCTACGACCCTGACGTGAATGCAAGTCAGCTATGGATAGATGTAAAAAAATATAATAAACACAACTACTGTTTGGTGTTCACTGACAACGGAGCCGGTATGGGTCCTGAAAAACTACATAAGATGCTAAGGTAAAGTGAACGCAATTTACTTCAATCGTTGCTCGATTTATTGTACAGTTCTTCATTCGTTGTTAAACCGTTGAATACTTACAAATGTGTTGTCATTCTTTCTATTGCAGCTTCGGATTCTGTGACAAGGTAGGTTGAGAAGCTGAAGGTTTTCCATGACACGTTGCGTTACTTCATGTTTCCGCTCTGATTTGTTCACATACATAGGTAAATTCCGCGGACCGCTATCCTTCCACTTATTGTTTTATCGTTTTATTTTGTTTAGGTAGCCAAAAAAGGACAACATATGCCTGTCGGACATTATGGCAATGGTTTTAAATCGGGATCAATGCGACTAGGACGCGATGCAATCGTCTTCACGAAAAACAGCGATAGTAAAAGCGTTGGATTTCTATCGCAAACTTATTTAGAGGCCATTAAAGCGGAGACAATTCTTGTACCAATGGTTACGTGGGATTCTGATGGAAATATCCTTTGTAAAGATTGAAATATTTTACTAGGAGCCGTACTCAAGATTTAATCGTGCGTCTTACTTCCGCCATATTTGCACGTTCGCGCCAAACTCAAATTTGGCGCCCTGTTAGATATGATATGTCTACACCGCAGAAGACAGGCTTATAGCTTATTTGAGGGTAATTTAGCGGTTTTTAAACTTATATTTACATAATTTAATTGGATACAATCTTATGACGTCTCGTCATAAGTTCAGGTAACAATGATTTTAATAAACTTACGATAAATTATTTGCTGAAACAAGTCGGTTTTTTTTTTATATCAAAATAAACTCTTGAACAACGAGAAATTAAATTGAACAATATAGTTATTTGAGAAAATGTGATGTTATGTATTTTGCCTTGTAATAAAAATGATAGGTGAAGTTTTATCAGTCAGATCAGTACCACAGACGTACCCAGGAAAACGAAATCCAAGTTCTCTCAACTGGAGTTTTAACCTATGACCTTCCGATAGTTTGGATGATCTAGTCCATTAAGGACGGTGCCTACTAATACTGAAGTATTTTTGCACGGTTTATGACTATGTGGGAAAAGCAGATCTTAGCAAGGGCTGATGGAATCCAAAAAGAAAATTAGGGGTAACCACGCATTTTTTAGAGATAATTAAGCAATAATTATCTTAAGGTGATTCCGCTGAAAAAGAAGGAGTATTTAAAATTGTCTAAGACTTGGTCCAGTTCATAACTATGTTATGAGCATTACAAAAATGTAATAAAAAATGGGGGTCACGGTGCTCGTTTTTGTGCAACCTGGATGGCTATTATAGTAAATAGATGACCCACGAGGTTTATATTAGAAACGCTAGTAATCAGAAAAGGGAACTATCATTTCTAGAAAAATTAAGTTCCTGCATTAAAATATCGAAGCAGTTCAACAAAATTTACTTTAATCTTACACAACAAACTATTTTCATTGAACTGGAATTAAGATTATGAAAAAAATCAAAGATTTTGCTGCGTGTGCACGTAAGCAGCACTTCCTAAATACGTGCTTTTTAAAGCATTCAAATAAAAATATCTCAAAGTAGAGTATTAAACTTTTCTTTAAATCGCGATATATAGTGGCCAGCCGTATGACATTTAAATTGATGCATTAAAAAATGGGGGTCACCGTGCTCGTTTAGAAGAGAAAGACCATTTCTTTTCCTGCCGAGCTTAACCTCAACGAAATCCCATAATGTTCTGTGTGCACGCGCTTGTGCGCGCGCTAAATGACGCGAAAAATTATGCGCAGCAAGGATGCGCAATGCAATTCAACGGAATCACCTTAAAAAGCAGTAAAATACAAAGCAATGTATGGCATTTTTATCGAAATTGAAGTTTTATTATCCCTGAAAAATGCATAGTGACCCCCAATTTTCTTTTTGGATACCAAAAGCACTTGCTGAGTTCTGCTTTCTCTACATAGTTTTAAAGCACGCATAAATAGCCCTGAATTAGCAGGCACCACCCATAGGAAACTTAAGGGACCGTTCATTTTTTATGAGCATGGGGGGGCTGGTGGGATTTGGTTATTTACCACTACGAGACTGTATGACCCCCCCCTAGCATGCAATTTTTTTCCACATGGCCCCCCTCCAGCAGAAACTATTTTTTTCTGATGACCCCCCCCTCTCCCGCCCAACCAGAAACAAATCATACTCCTAACTTTAACAAAACGCTTATGTACTGTTTATATCAAAGATAAACGTAATTGTTACACTGTGATTTCTTTACAGTACTATTAAAAAGTTCCCGTTCTCTGCTTAGGTAAAGATTTCTCTTGTTTAAGAAAACGTTTTATAGATAGCAACACGTTTACGACAACGGCAAACCCTAAATTTCCATTTAGATTCTCAAATGAACTATAAAAATTAATCAAGCAAATGGTTAACGTGAAATAACTCCCCTTCGAGTAGAAACAATTAATACACGTACAGATCTGACTAACAAAATACGGATCGAAGCATACCAATCAACGATTACGAGTCATATTAAACAGAAAAAAAACAGCGGACACACAGATATCAGGCGCGTAGGTAAGGGTTAGATAGGGGTGTTCGTTGAGCCCCAAATCTTGCTGAGTGCTGGAGGCACTGTTACTAGGGGGGTCCGGGGGCATGCTTCCCCGGAAATTTTTGAAAATCTAGGTTCCCAGAAACCTCATTTCCTGCATTTTTAGACCCATTTCTACTCTCTCGCATGGTACACCTCATGTAGTTGTTCAACCTCCCCATTGTGCTTTTTCTTCCGCCAGTACTGATCTTCAAAGGGGGTTCGTTCAAACCCCTCGAACCCCCCTCCTACGCGCCTGGATATTAAAGTACTGCTATTAAAAATGACAGTTACAAGCTTTTCTGAAGATGGCCTCTGCTCAGATTTACCGTCAACTGAAGTCACCAACAACAGTTCTATTATTAAAAACTAATCTAGATGTTCACACTAGGCATACTTCTGAGTCTACTGATACTCCTGGGTTCAAATAATTTACTAATCAACAGTCTTTATGAAAGTGAGTACTATTAAACAGAACATTAAACAATCTATTGATATAGTTCTGAGTACAACCACTTAATAGAAAACTACTCCCCCATGGATGATTCAATAGTGAGACTGTTACGTTTTTATATTGATATTTTGAACTTGTACAAACATAGGTGTCTACTTCAGTTTATATTCATTATTGCTTTTCCAACAGATATGCTTCATTTCCTCAGTTGTTGTTAATATGAAATGCAGATTTCGACCTCAGTATGTAAAACAAATTAAAAGTGGTTAGGAAATTGAAATAATATTCAATTTCTTCATCTGTTTCTGTGTTGAGCCACTTTCAATTTCCCCTACTAGTCAATTATTGCTGGTGACCCCCCCCCCCTCTTTCACTCAATTTTTTTTGGTAGCCCCCCCCTTTAGTACCATTTTTTTTCTCGTGGCCCCCCCCCCCAAATCCCACCAGCCCCCCCATGCTCATAAAAAATGAACGGTCCCTAAGTATCTTGAGATGCGCAGAGCGTATGCGCAGCAACAAAAGCAGGCACTGTCCTTAAACTATAAAATTTTGTAGGTTCATGTGACTAGCATTCTGCATACTGCTAGGATTTGAATGTGGATGAGTGGTATTTGTGAAATCTATTATATTATGATAGATGAATTTTTCAGCAAGGGACACTGGTATACTCCGAAAAAGAAAATCCAAGTTATCTCAAAAGGAGTCCCTGACTGAAAAATTCATCTAACAATATAATTATTTATTATTTCTGAAACTTTAAATGTTTTTAGTTTGTTTTATTTTTCATTTGTTTTCCAAAGTTTCATGATTGTTCGCCACATTCTCAAGGAATACAATCCTTAACACATCTTAAAGATTCTTCCAAGATCAGACAAGGAGAAAGCATTAAAGGACATTCTCACACACTCAATG
This sequence comes from Pavona decussata, assembly GCF_977016875.1. NCBI lineage: Eukaryota > Metazoa > Cnidaria > Anthozoa > Scleractinia > Agariciidae > Pavona > Pavona decussata. The sequence goes on along the minus strand of NW_028145827.1, from coordinate 852,074 downwards.
TTTCGATACAAAGAGGAGCTTTTAGCAGAGTTTGCTGGCATTCAAAATCCCAGTGGAACTCGCATCATCATTTTCAATGTTCGGGCAACTCCAGATGGCAAGCCAGAGTTTGATTTTAATACACCGGACGATATCAGGATTCCTGAAGACACTGATGTGGATGCCACTAGAGTGAGGAGGCAGGAGCGACAAAACCACATCCCTGAGTCTGACTACTCCCTGAGGGTGAGAAAAAACAGGAACAAAAACAGTAGATACCATGTCGTAGACCCCCCTGTATTCCCAGATAGTTTGATGTGATTTTAAAGTCGTATAATTTGTGCAAGCTGATATGGTTTGATCTGTTGGGATGCATTAGGTTACAATTTAAGTTCCAGAAAGTTTTAGGAAACAGAATCTTATTGCCCAAATTTATGACCTGTTGTTGGCTTTAGGAAAATGCTAGCTGGCCTTGATTTCACACTTTGAATGACATATTTGCCCCTCTGAAAAAATGAATTGTACAGGTTTGAGAAGGCATTTTTGTGGAATAAAATTCTAGTTCTTCTGTATAACTAAATCTGAAGTTTTGAGGCAATTAAGGCTTTCCAAAGAGGAATTCAGCTGAAATGGTCTGTTGGATACCCCTGTTTCCTGAATGAGTGAAACCCTTGACAACTTGGAACTCCTGCAGTAGTTCAAAACAGGAAAAGATCTACTGTGTGTATAAAATTTTCTCTGCCCTTATATAGATTGTAGCAACTAATAAAAACATTTGCTGTGTAGAACTTGAATTTGAAGTTTAGCGAGATGCACAATGGAGTAATTTTTCATCTTTGCTTCTATAATTGACTAATAATTTGCAGAAATTTAAAATATCATTTCTCTTCTTGTTTTTAGGCTTATTGTGCAATTTTATACCTGCGACCAAGAATGCAGATTATATTGAGAGGTAAAAAAGTTCGCACTGTGGTGATAACGAAGAGTCTAAGTAAAACAGAGGTGGATCACTACAGGCCAACGACAATGCGAGAAAATAACGCAGCTTCTATACTAGGAACTGTATCCTTTCCTGGTCTTTTAAGAATTACTCTCTTTTATTTATCCAACTCTACTCTTATTTCGGCAGTGGTTATTAACTGAAATGATTCAAGTCCACATGCTGAATTTCAGTTACTTTTGAGCAAACCAAACAACAACCAAAAATCCAGGAGGAAGGTCTTGCCCAGAGCCCTTCAAATATTGGGGACAGAGTAAATGACACAGTGCACGTGGAAAATCCTCCAAGTGACTTAAAATAATAATATTGTGAAATTCATTTTTTGTGTGTGTGTGTGTGTTGAGTTCCTGGTCATTATTATTATTATTATTATTATTATTTTTTTTTTTTTGGGGGGGGGGGGGATTTAATGTTGAGTTCCTAGTTAGAATTTAATGTTATGTTAATTTCAATGATAATGGTAAAACGTTGTCAGTTTTTTCTTGCTTGGACAGTGATTAATGATTAACACTATCAAATTATGGCAATTACCAGTCAAACAGATTTTTATGCTGCCCACCTAAAAATTTCCTTGAAGTCACTTATTTTAATAAGTTTTTTTTTCCACAAACTTCTTCAAATGATGATGGTCTGTGAATGGTGACATTGGCAAAAACTCATTGTGGATGATCTGTAAAAGATGTATGTGAAATTGTTAACGGTTGCACGCAGTTTTAAAGAAAATAAGCCAAAGAAACTGAAAAGCTAATTTGGGGTTAAAAGAAGATTTTCAACAAAAAATAGTGTAAATTGTGCAAGTCCAGAAAAAAAATCCACTCCCATTGGAAATTCCTAGGGGTAGAAGGGGGTCTTGAAATCCAAAATTTTAAAAGCAAAGTATGGAGCTAAACTGGAATTACCTGGGGGGGGGGGGGGGAGGGGTGCAATACAAAAAACCTTCCTTGAGGGGAGATTGGATATTTTCTGGAACTGCACATGCAGCCATAACAACATTCTTAGTTTGTTTTTTGAAAAAATCTGTAACAATTCAATTCAAATAGCAATTTATTTCAAATTCATTCTTTCTAGCTATGAAATCTTGTCTAAGCACCCCGGCAACTCATCGTCTAAAGTGAATTAACTGGTGGCCAGACCAGACCAAGGTTCCTATTATAGTACAGGTCCATGTTTAACCTTCAATTGTTTTGTCCATTTATGTATTATTCAGTGTCATTGAGTGAAATAAATTTTCTTAACAAGAATTCAAATTTGATAGGCTAACAAATCAGTTAAAATAACATTTGGGTTTAGCCAGAACAGAAATCATTACGGGATTATGATGTACCACAGAAACAGATTGATTAAACCTTATGTTCGAGTTGGTTATCAGTCAAGGGTAAGTAAATAGAAAACTAGAAATAATAGAATAACTGAAAGATGTAGATGATGTTTGGTAAGTTTTGTGAATACTATTTATCACTAAAGGCTGGTTTCCATATGATCGCAGATCGCAATAAGGTCTGCGATCGTCTGCGATCCTGCGATCGTGATCGCAGACGATCGCAGAAGATAGAACCATCTTCTATCTAAAGGCTGGTTTCCATATGATCGCGGATCGCAAATCGCAGATCGCAGATCGCAATAAGGTCTGCGATCGTCTGCAATCATATGGAAACTACTTCTGCGATCGTCTGCGATCCTGCGATCGTGATCGCAGACGATCGCAGAAGATAGAACCATGTTCTATCTCCTGCGATCGTCTGCGATCAATTGCGATTGTTTGCGATCTGCGATCTGCGATCTGCGATCTGCGATCATATGGAAACCAGCCTTTAGATAGAAGATGGTTCTATCTTCTGCGATCGTCTGCGATCACGATCGCAGACGATCGCAGACCTTATTGCGATCTGCGATCATATGGAAACCAGCCTTAAGAAAGCATTCTTTTAGGGAATAAAAATGGAAGAAGGTGAACATTCCAAAAAAAAAAAAACTAAAAGGAACCAAGAAACAGATTTTCACTCAGTAGAAATAAACACTACGCATTTTGACACTGTAAAATGCAAACGCTTTATCATGGAAATCTTGAAAAGGTCATGGAAAGTCGTGGGGATTTTTAATTCCCAAAAGAGTATAAACGCTGTAATCACATAAATTTCCACAGTTTGTTATCTGAATTTCTGAGAGGTGTGCTATGGGTGTAATATGCTTGAAGAAACCAAAACGGACTGCACCATTCTAGAGCTAATATCTTATCAACGCTATATGTAGCGAGATACTTGTTGTGACTAGTAGCACTAGCATACTGAAATTGCATAGGTAAAAACAAATTTCTAAATGCAGCGTGCATTTGTATGACTGATCAGTAAGGTTTCTCTTATTTCAGGCCAATAACTTAGGAGTTGGTGTGGTGGGTGTTATTGAATGCGACTTCCTGCAACCAACTCATAACAAACAAGACTTTGATTACACAAAGGCATGCAGGTGAGCATACTATTGTATAAAAACCTTATGCAAAAATGGCTAAACTTTTTAATATTTTTGTCTGCATTCAATTTAGCCCTACTAGCCTTGTTCAAGGTAAAATATTATTTTGATTTTTGAATTCAAGAATGATGTTATTGATAAGTCAGGCTACTTTGAATGCAAGCCAAAGAATATGTCAGGCATTTTGCATAGGGTCTATAATAATATGATAATGTATCATATTAGATGACAGATTATACTAATTGGGTTGTTAAACTTAATGATTCAAACTAAGAGAAAATAACATAAGTATTTTTATTTATTTTGCCAATTCCCATACAATATAATTTCTGTTTCTCCTTTTGAATTTGAATAGACCATATTCACATTCTTGTTTTTGAACTGGAACTGGCCTGCATATTTTTAAAATATCTTTCCGTGCAAGATCAAGAGCCTCCATTGCAAATTAGATTCGGCTCAATAACATGTTCTTTTGAATTGTTCTTTTTTGGGGAACTGCATTTTGACTTCGAGCCACATTTAGATATCAAATGGAGGTGTTTAGTGGGAATTGATTGGGGACCAGGAGACACCTGAATCTTTCAGAAGTACACCCAAATACCTTGGAGAGTTTAACCCATTGATCACTAGCTGTTTCGAGAGGTTTTCCAAATTCTGCCAAATTTGCAAGGTGGTTATTTCCAACCCCATGTGCAGTAAAAATACACAACTTACAGGGCAAAAAAACCAATACCCCTTTGGTCTAAAATGGGTTATTCCAGAAAAAATCCACACCCCCCCCCCCCCCCCGATGGATGGGGTCGTTTTTTAACCCCCCCTCTCACCTGGATTTCCTGAAGCACGAGACCCCCCCTCCTGTCTGGATTTCCAAAACAAAAGACCCCCCCTCCGGCCTGGATTTCCGGAAAAAAAATATTAGGCTTAATTTATCTTTAATATAAAATATGCACCATCACGTCTAGAAGATGTTCTTTTTTAATTTCTAAAGCTTCTGCTAATATTAAAAACTCTATCGTGCGGAACTAAGAAAAGAAAGGAGCAACAATGCGAAAAAGCGAACGAGTTCATCCTTTGTGCCCAATGGAAAACACGGCACGCAGAAAACGCACTGGCTGCTTGTTCAACTGTGCTACGGACGATGGGACTTCAGAGAGGTTTCCACTGTATATGTTGCAGGAACCCGTCCAAGAACTTTCTCCTTCTGTTGCTTTCGCAATAACTTACGTTTCCAAAAGTTTTTTCGAGGTACAGATGGCTACAAGTTCCTCTCGAGTATTTTCGACGAAGAGGGAATGTTTGGACCAAAATTCTTTGGAATTATCTTCTTTAGCTAATAGCTCTGCATCCTTGGTTGCACAAGTAAAAAATTCTTCCGCCTGACGCAGTGGAATCCACGTTAAGAATGCAATGGTGGACGTGAAATTACACAACGGTGGCGCGCTGGGTCTGGTACGAGTAGAAATGTGTCAGGCGTTTCAAACTCTTCGTTGCAACAATGTTGCGATGGCTCGTTCTTTACTATCTTGTTGTTCGCGTTTTCTGCTATAAAAGGACCTGCGAAAGAACTTAGATTATCATTTATTTTAGGTGAGAAATAAGTGAACAAAATATTTCTATTATTTTCAGGGTCTGAGAGCGCTGAAGTGTCACCGAACTAAATGTTCGAATTGCCGTAACTATCGGTCGAAATGACTGCTGCAGAAGACTTTCTTAAGTTCAACCCCCCCTCCCGCCTGGATTTCCAGAGTCTTTGACCCCCCCCTCCGGTGAGAATTTCCAGAATCCCATCCGTCGGGGAGGTGTGGATTTTTTCTGGAATAACCCGATAGTTAAAATCACGAATTTGGAATAAAATACACTAGTTGCCTGATAAAATTTTCAAGAAAACAAACTTGAAAGTAAAAATTTCCAAAATTTCGATGAAATTTGTTCCTTGCACCACATCGGCAAAATTTGATCCATCTTGAGGGAATGTCTTTGTTTACACAAGGTCATGCAGTTGTCACGTTTCGTCAATGAAAATAGAAAGAAAAACAGACAAATAGCTTTCCTAAATGAAAAATTTATTCAGAAAAGTCTTTGCTCATGCCTAAGAAAGAAATGCGTATAATTCTAAATGTGTGGTTCCAGAAAATATCCATACCCCCCCACGGAAGACCTTTGGAAATTCCGAGGGGGAGGGGGGGTTAAAGGGCAGTAATTTCCGAAGGGTAGGGGGGTTTCGTGGGGAACTAGTTTTCCAAAGGATCACGAACCATGTACAAAACATTGAAAGTAACATACGATCGATCTGAAGCACAAAAACATATTTACGTACGTTGTTTTGAAACAAAAGCAGCGAAAATGATGAATCATTCTGGAAAAAATCATTTTTGTAGAAGTGTTGTCCGGTAAGCGAAAGTAACGGCAGCATGACAGGTATTTTTCTTTGAAGTTCGACTTCGCGGCGCGATCAGTCAGCCTCATATCATGCCGAGCATGGCTGTGATTTCACAATCGTTTGAAAATCGAGGTTTGAAATAAATAAAAGCCCTGGCTCTTAACTCGTATTGTAGCATCAAATGAGTGAGATTAAAAGGTTTCTGAACAAAGTGACTTTTTTGATGAGCATGGCCTTTCGCATAATTTCCACAGATTAGTTTGCGGTTGAAATCTATTTCTGACATGGCGAAATTAATGTACAACGGGCGTGCAGCGCTTATTTATTTATTTCCCACGGAAAATTATTTTTCCGCGGCCACAAAACGTGTCATTTCTTGAATGCAATCTTTCACAAAAAAGATTTCTGGAAGAAAGAGAAAAGATTCTGCAGAGATATTTCCATCCAGTGAATATTGATGTACATTGCAGTTGAAATTTGATCCGCCACTGAATCAAATGCACAACTTTTTCGATGTATGCAAATTTTGTTCAAGATTGAATCCCATGGGACATGAAACAGCGACGTTTATTTGATAAAAACTTGACATAAACATTAAAAACACAAACTTTTTTTCTTTCTCAAATTCATTTCATTCACGAACTCAGTACAGAGATAACTATTTGTATTAAGTGCCGAGACGTGAATCCAATTTCCACGGACTAATTAATTTTGAAGTTTTGAAGGGAGAACCTTTTGAAACTGTTCTCAAAGGCGGCTTATAATTCTTGTGCATGTAGCCAGTTTTCGACTGGGTTTTCAAAGTTCTTCAAATTCTACTTGATAAATAAAACACCCAGCATCGTATATTCAATGTGCAACTTGTATTCATAGTGGTTTCTTCACGGTAAATTAGCAAATGTTTTTCTGCAGAGGTCATTACCAAAATGGAATTTGCAAGGCCGTTGTAATTTTAGGTGAAAAAGAAAAGTTACGTAAACTACGCAACAACAAAGAATACAACCGTGTTTTTTTGACGAAAAAAAAATCGACCATTTTAGAGTTCTATCCAATTTTTTCAGGATATAGTTTAAGCAAAAGGATAAACAAGTAAAATAGCGCAGTGTTGTAAATTTTAAAATAGCTGAACTAGAGACGTCAACGTCGCTTCAATAATAAAAAAATTGATCGTAATAGTGTGAGTAGTCAATTTTCCTAGTCTAAATGGATTTTGAACTTCTGAGGGGTTCATGGAAGAGGGTTTTAAAAACCAGGAAATTCCGGAGGGGTGGGGGGGGGTCATCATAAACCCTCTGGAACGGAAATTCCGAGGGGGTGGGGGGGTTAGAATAAAAATGTCTTCCGTGGGAGGGGTATGGATTTTTTCTGGAACCACACAATGCGAGACAAGAGATGCGTAAATAAGCGTTTGGAAGGAACTACAAATCCATTCTGAAGCATATTTATCGACCTTTGCAGGGCACAGTTTTTCAAAAATTTCACAAAAACTGTTCAGAACACGAAAAATCGGTCAATTAGAATAGTATTTCAGTACAAATTCACAATCAAACCTGTAATTTTTTGGCTGTTGAATTACCAGAAGTACTTCGTCTCGAAATAAAAAATCTTCGCCATTATTTCTCGGAAATCCACTGTTGAAACTGTTAAGTATTCCTTAGTAGTTCTTCTTTCGATTTATCATTTCTAAAAGGTGCGTTTCCTTTGGAAAATGCGAAAATCGGTGACTAAAAATTTAGGCGTCTGGTGCACACGGCAACAAAAACTGAAAATTGAGATGGTTTTGCGTAGACCAAAAACTCTTTTGTCTAGGCCCCCCTAAGACCTATAAATATATGCACAGAAAGTGGATTCTGTTTGGTCAGTCCTTTCTGAAGACAATGAGAACAATAGGGGACAAAAAAATCCCTTCTAGGGGAGGAAGGAACCGAACGCGATCGTGCTTGAAATTGCGGCCGGTTTTGGCCAGCACAGTGATCAATGGGTAATGGTGGATCAAAATTGCTTATCCTACAATTATCAGAATTGTCAAACTAGTTAATATGAAATTATTACATTGTTACCAGTTAGGAACTACTGTAAAGTCTGATGTGTGTTTGTAACATCTTTACAGATCTTGTATTGCTGCCTTGGGAAACAAACTGAATGAGTACTGGTAGGCAAACTGCGATATATTCTCTTTATTTGAATGTGCAAACTGTTATAAATTTTAATTTGATCTGATCTTAGTGATTCTGGTTTTATCTTATTGTTGTGTGTTCATTTTTGCAAGGAATGAGAAGAAAGGTCCCCAGCGTGCCAACAGTAAAGATCCCATACCTGAACCAGTGGAAGTTCAGTAAGTTGTTTGTTGACTGTTACTTTAATTCATTGAGATAGTGCATAGTCCAAGCCCACACTGCCAAGTGAGATGCGTGCATCTGCAAGTTCAAGATGTTTAAGGTTACCATATACCTATAGAGGTGTCTTGCATCCAAGCGATGTAGCAGGTCCGGATTAAAATGTGGATACCTGAACCCCATAGACATCAAATTAAAGCTTATACAACAGGCTATTAAACTATACCAAGAATTTTGAAATAAATTAAATTGTCAAATTTTTAGCACTGTTTTCTCTAATCAATTTTTTCACTTAAAGGGGACACTTTAAAGAGCTAAGGTAAAACTCAAAGGGAATTTGTTCATTTGCCTTCAAATTTGGACAGTAGCTAGTTTAACATATAAACAACAAAACATGTCTGCAAATTTTTTCTTTCAAAATATTTTTTCGCTGAGAGCGATTTTCATACGATCACTCCACATTTTTTTAATCCTATTTTGAAAATGTTCTGTAACTTTTCACTGCAATTGAATATGGCAAAACGCAGACGCGTTGGGTCCGGAAACTGAGGAGGAAATTAAATTAGTGAAAAAGTTGTAAATATATTTTAAACGATGTAATTATATGTTGAATGGCCCTTTTTGGAGCATGTCATAAAGTTTACAGTTTACATTACAATTCAATGGGGTCAGTCACACTGAAAAGGTATTGTTTTATTTCAGACAACTTCCCGACCAGATATGGGTGCAGTGTGACAATCCTGAATGTCTGAAGTGGCGCAAGTTACCTGATGGTACAGTTCCTAATAAACTGCCTGACAAGTGGTACTGTAAAGACAATCCCTCCCCTAATATGAGGTCGTGTGACATTCCTGAGGAAAAGGAAGAAGAAATAGAGCAGCCGTATGTCAAGACGCAAAAGAAACGATTGTAAGTGGTTTGTGAACAACGTCTTAAGCACTGATAATGTGAATAGTTATATCCAGCTCTGGTTTCATAATCATTTTGTGCCGCATGTCTTTAACCTGTCCAGTTGTGTCTGCCAGATTTCAAGAGAGCTTGACTGAATAGACTGGTTTAGAAATGTGGCTAGTCCTTGCTTGAATTTGATACCTTTAGCTAGGCAGTAGATAGAAAAATAAACAGACTTAAAGGCAGATATATATGTTCATAAAATCCTGTTACTTGGGAAAATTTTCAATACAGTCGAACCTCGATTATCCGGACTTGTCAGGACCTCGGTAAATAGTCCGGATAATTGAGAGTCTGGATAATCGAAAATATGAATATTAATGAGATAGAAATGTAAACAAAAGGTTACAGCAAAGAAAACATCATTTTAATCGTGAAATCTACACGTACACACATAAAAAAACTTTTAGTTCAGGTATTGTCTCATCGCACTTGCGAATTTTGAAAAGCGCACAGGATAATACGCTGTTTCAACAGTCTTTTGAAAGGATTATTGGGCTTTTCACAACTTTTAGTTTTCAAGATCGCAGCTAATTAATATTCACGAAAAAATTGGGACCATAGAAAAGAGTCTGGATAATCGAAAAGTCCGGATAATCGAGGTTAGACTATACATTGAACCTGGAAAGTTCAGAAAGTTGTGAAATATCAGTTGTCCTTAAACCCTGCCAGTTTGTACGTTTCCCTTTTCTCCTTTTGTTGGAAGCCTTGTCATAAAGTTCAAAACGTCAAAAAGTGCTTTTTTTTTTGTAGGGAAAGAGAGATGGAAGATAGAAAACGCAAGGAAAGGGTAAGAAGATGTAAAATGATTATGTTGATATCTCTACCAAGAGTGTCATTCTTGAATACCTTGTGTAACCTTGTTTTCTAGAACCTAACCACACTGTCCCCTTATGAATAATCTTCAGTGTATAGTGATGTCTCTTTTTTTACACGGAATGCCCTGCAGGGCAGGCCGTGTCTAGGTTTGGGTCGGGTATCTTTTTTTTCTTCGTCGTAGCCACAAATCGACAAATTAATTTATGCATTAAAATATGTCCTCCCCTAGTAGGGATGTATTGTTCCGATTGTCTTTAACAGAAGCGGCCCAATCAAAATCTATTATTTAGGCACATATCACGAGAGAGGGGACCCACTCATCCCTTCCTGTGTGACGTCAAATCATCATTTGATTTATTCATTAAACCTACAGTAAATTCTGCCCTCTCCCAGACGGGATCAATTTTTCTGATTGTCTTCAACAAAAGCGGCCCAATCAAAATCCATTATCAGCGCGTTTATCACGAGGGAGGGGACCCACTTATCTCTACCTGTGTGACGTCAAAGCAAGTCATCATTTCGAAAAGTTGTTTTAATTTGTTCAATGGCGGCCACATGTATGAATTTAAGACTCTGATCTGCCGTTTTCAGAGAGAAAACAAACCTTTTTCAAGTGGTAAATCGAAATAATAGCTTCTAGGTAGTACTCGACAGTTGAAATGGTGGAAATTGGGAGAGATCACAGCGAAGAAATCCCGCTTTCAAAAACAGATTGAATAATCAACGCGAAGGATTAGTGCTAGAGGAGGCCAGACCAGTTCAGCGGGGTCATGACATTATTGCAGAGTTATTTCTGGTATGATTCCTAGTAACACAATGATAAGTATCACGCAATATATCTGAATAAAACCATTCAGACAATTCTTTCAATTGCCAATGGACGATAGTTTTTAACTATCTGCGAAACATACAATCAGGAATAATTGGGGCTACATTAAGCATTCCGTGTTAATGCCATTAGCCGGGCGTCTTGTTTGTTTAGTGATGTCATTTCCATCATTGGAGGGATGCATGAAAACCATAAATAAAAGACCTTTACTCAGACAAATTGCTGGAACCTTGTCTATCACAGACACTCACATTTTGTAGTGCAAAGACTTTTATCATATGATTCTGAATGGAAAATTATTGTGGTGTTAATTGCAGTTACATTATATGGTCTAAAGGATTATTAAAGGAAACCTCCACTCTTGAAACATTCGTTGGAAAACATATGCATGGAAATAATATTTCAGTGTCGGTCAAAACATGATTTGATTATCGCCTATTTTCGTTTTTAAATTTCCCGGGCGCTGCCATGTTGGATTTCATGTGGTAATAAGTTGCTATGTTTTAGACTAAAATTACGAATTTAGACACTATTTCCAATGCTTAAGGACGGTGCCTACTATTGTTACTGCGCATACGTTCTGCGCATCTCGAGACACTCGGGTTTCCTATGGGTGGTGCCTACTAATACAAGGATAATTTTGCGCGGTTTAAAACTATACGGAGAAAGCAGAACTTAGCAAGTGCTTTTGGTATCTCAAAGGAAAATTAGGGGTAACCATGCATTTTTCAGAGATAATTAAGCTTCAATTTAGGAAAAAAATCCCATACATTGCTTTATATTTTGGCGCTTTTTAGAGATGGTATTGCTTAATTATCTCTGAAAAATGCGTGGTTACCCCCAATTTTCTTTTTGGATTCCAAGAGGCCTTGCTAAGATCTGTTTTTCCCGCATAGTCATAAGCCGCACAAAAATACTTCGGTATTAGTAGGCACCGTCCTTAACTGTCAATTTGTTGTCAGAGTGGAGGTTCCCTTTAAAATACTAAGGCATGTACGTGCCATTATTCAGTGAATATTTTTTTGGGGAATTAATTTACATGTTGATTGCCATGATAATGAAAATTTTATTTCATATCTTGTCCATTTATCAGGAAGCCAAACAAAGACAAGAAGAAGAGGTAGGGTATAGTAACTGTTTTAACATGGCATAATATATATTATTAAAAACTGAATCATTGTACAATGCAATTCAAGAGATTTGATTGGCTTAGCGGCCATGGTATATGAGCCATTATACCATGGCCGAGAAATGGCGACCATTAAATTGTCTGCTGGTTGTTCTTGTACAGCGAAATCAGTAAGATCTAGCAATATTTCTTGATTGTTTTTAATAAAACAATTCCACTTGCGCTTGTTGGATATGAGATGATTATGGCCAACTTGGTGCTACGTGCCTCGTTAGCTATCTATCATATCATATCCAACGCGCGCTCGTGGAATAATTGTTAAATATATATAATATATAATTTTCATTTTTAACCTTTTTATTTTCAGGCAAAAAGGCTGGAGCAGCAACGAATAGATTTGGAGAAAAAAGAAGCTGAATTGCAGAGGTGTGTTATCCAGTTAAATTTTAAACCCTGTGTTGTCTTTAGGGATAATCTAAATTAGTCTGATAATGGTTTCACATACAACATGTACTGTTCTAAGGAACTATGTAGATTTTTTAATATACATCCAAGCACTAATGTAATGTGGATTAGACTCAAGGAAAACAATTATTTTTATGAGCATCTTGTATCTTGCACATTAGGCAATAACAACAAGATCAACCTCACATACACACACGCATGATGTGACCCGATCTCATTTTTTTGTGTTTTAGGTTGAAGAAGCAGCTCTCTCAGATAGAATCTCTAAGTGAAACATCAATACTTCAGTCAATTGAACAAAACAGTGCCAGACAACAGCAAGCCATCAGGCAGGTTAGATGAGAACTCTAATTATTATCGCCAAATTAAAGAAATAGAATATTAGAAATTACACTTTTTACAGGATTGGTGGGGGGAGATGGGGGGGGGGGGGGGGTATCGAGGGTAAGTGGATTGTCCAGCTTGTTGTTGATAAATTGAGAATTGAGTGGATGACTAAAAAACACAAATGTCCAACATCCACAAAACCTGTATTTCCCAAATTTGATGAGAAAAATCTTGTTTAAGTATTGTAAACTGTTCTCTGAGTTTGATTCGTTTCCCAAATCAATTTTTACCCACTAATTGGTTGTTGCCATATTCCCATGAAGACACTGCTTTGTGCCATGTCCCACCAATTCAAAATGGTGGCCAATTTGCATGAAAGGGCTTATCCAGACTATTATCAATATTATTGTAATGAGAATGATGTATTATTCTAGAAAGTGACACAGGCATACTCAGAAAAAAGAAATCCGAGTGCTCCCACGAGTCTCCTGTAGCTCAGTGGTAGAGCATCCAAACTAGTAATCGGAAGGTCTTAGGTTCGACTCCTGATAGGAGCACTCAGATTTCTTTATTCCGAGTATGCCTGTGTCATCACCAGGCTTGAAGTATACCATCACATTTATTTAATATTATTGTATTTTCTAGCAAGTTAAAGGGGAGCACAAGTCACCTCAGCCACTACGAATTAAGGTATGCTTACATTAAATGAGCTTATGAAATGTTCATGTAAACCTGTGGTTGCAGAAGTTTGAGTTAAATGCAAAATTAATATTGACTTCAGACCAGCTTCCATTCTTATCCTTGTGTTTTATAAAAGACTGGTTTTTTAGCACCAAACTGGCACCAATGAGCCAGAATAATGCAATAGTTTGGATTTCATTGTTGTGCACATTTTTAGCTTCTTTTCATTTCACCTGTTTTAAGTTGTGTTAATCTGGTTAGTTAAGTTGAACTTTATTATTACCAGTAATTGAGTTAAGAAATTTTAATCCAAAGAAGTCTAAAAGCCACTTTTTCTTTCAGTTGATTGCACCACCAACAAGTGCCATAAAGGTATGTTTTCATATTTTGGTATTTAACAAATCGACGGCAGTTTTCTATGGTCTATACTCTTATAGACCATAAAATGACGTCAAAAAATGTTCAAAACTCAAGTGGAACCACGAGCTGCAGGCGAGTGGTCTCACTGCCAAGTTTTGGACATTTTATGGCGTTTTTTATGGCGTTTTTTCAAACATCTCTAACAAAACACCTTACAAATCACATTGCATTCAGTTTATCACACACAGGCAATGTTGAAATCAACCATTGCATTCATGTGAATGTAAAAATATGGAATTCGTGAGCTATGGATTACTAAAGCCTCAATCACGCATCTCAGTAAAATTTATAAAAAACCTGTCATGTCTCAGACCCTCAGTGCAGTGAAAACTGATCACTGATGACCATTTCTGCTTGTTTCTTAGAGAGGTGTCTGTGGCCTTCTTCCAGATGTTGTTGTTATTATTGTTTTTTTTTCCAAGAGATGTCTTTTTGTATGTGGAGAAACGTCTGCCTTAATTGAGAAGGTGTAGAAGGTGAACTAAAGTACTTCTAAAAGTGGGGCAAGCTTCAGTGGCTGTAATCACAAAATATTTGCAATTGGGGCAGGACTTCAGGTTTGCTTACTTTGTCTGTATCCTTTGCAGGCGTCTCCAGGAACAGTGCGGAGTCAGACAACACCACTGTCTCATGGTGTGCCTGTGGCTACAACTCCAAAGACACCAATCACTGTGAGGACGACCAAGAATCAATTGCAACAATCAGTCAAGGTTGTTAAAGTGTTCTCGTCTGCCCCTGTCTCTGGTCAGGCCCAAGGTGCGAGTGTAAAGCCACTGTTACAAATCATGCCGAACCCTCAGGGAAGAAATCAGCAGCAGCAGGGTAGCATAGTGACAGACTTGACAACACCAAAAGTGGTGGCTGTACAGTCTTTAAAAGCTCCAACCAGGATAAGAATTGATCCATCACCACAACAAAACAAAGTCACAGTTCAAAACTTAGTGTTGCAATCGGGTCATAAAATTCACTTGCAAACACCTGTTTCACAAATCATGACCTCTGTTTCAAACAATTCACCGCAGTACCAAGTAAAAACTATATCAGTTCAATCGTCTCAACCACAGCCGCAAATAAGAAGTGTTAGTGGTGCAGTGGGAACTACCACACCCGTGGCACAAAATAGGTTGCCCCAGCAAATTAGCTCTCCACTGAGATCTCCTGCATTGCCACCCAGCTACAAACCCTTAGAGTCATTAAAAGAGGTGAACAGGCAAGCGACGCAGGCGACAGTTGTATCACCAGTATCTGCTGTGATGCCTGAGGCTACAGACTCCGTAACAAAGTCACCCACAGAGCTCAGGAATCAGGTGACTGTCAGTGACAGGTACAGATACATCGCACCATCACCACAGACATTATCATCTGTAGCAGTGTCTTCATCTGCTGCCGCAGCTGCCCCTCAGCTTGTTCAGACTTCACCTGCCACAACTGCTGCGCCTGCTGCAGTGCAACCCGTTACTCCATCACAGCCTCAAGCATTGCAGGTATTCTATTATCAACAAAGATTGTCTTTTATATTGTAATGAGATCTGAGAGTTTAGTTAGTGCCACTTCACATTCTTTAGATTGTGGTCACACAGGAATGCATGTGAACTTGGTGAAATGTTAGTCTTGCTTGCCACAAGTCTCGCTTCCTTGTGTCAACTCCAGTTGAAGACTTTTCTTCGTCACATGCTCGGCATGTTAAATTCTACATCTTTCTTAAGAATGCACTTGTTGTTCTCAGTTTTCTTGCTTGTCTGGTAAGTTTAAATGCAAATATTTGCCATTGCTAGGACATGAAGAAAAACTGTCTCAAATTCCAGCTCATGTTTTGTGGAAACTGGTTTAGAGCTGTACTTTCGTAGAGCAATAGTTGTCTTGCTTGAATGATGGATCATATAATTGCTAATTAGAATTCTGCATGCATGTTTTAGTGCAAAGTGAACCCATGAATTTCCTGCTCACTGTTATCCCTAGTAAGGAAATGAGAGACCGCATGAGGCAAAGAAAATATCTTTTACCTTGGCGGGAATCTAACCCACGTTCTCCAGATTTGATCGTCCGTTGCTCTACCAACTGAGCTATGAGATCAGCCAGAAGCAACTCGTAGCTGATTATGGTGGTGATAAGGGCAATGTGAATGTGAAGAGTACAGGGTGGCTTTCTTTTCCTTTTTCTTCAGTTGTTTGTTTGATTGTTTAATTAAGAATTGGTTCATGCTTAGCATGCGTATATCGAGTTATGGATGCACGCGGGAAGTTTGGAGAGCACAAGAGAAGCGTAAGAGTTGCTCGAGGCGTAGCCGAGAGCAACTCTAGCTTCTTGAGTGGTCTTCAAACTTCCCAAGTGCATCCATAACTCGATATACGCACAGCTAAAAGCATGAACCAATTCTTTTATAACATAGTGAAAATAAAGTAAATGATTCCTAGAAAACAGGTTTTTTTCCCTTATTAATTACAACATTCTCTGTACAAAAAAAAGGTGAAAGTGGTTTCTCACAGCGATTTAATGTAAACGTTTTATTAAACTTCGACAAGCTCCTATAAATATACATTTTTATGGTGTTGTCTCTCTGTAAAAGTTTGTTAATAACACAGCGCGCGCATGCTTCCCCCATCTGACTTGCTCTCGTCATCGGATGGACGCACGGCCGTGCATATGTTGAGAAATGTACCATGATGACGCCAATAGGAATTAAATTAGGATGCACGCGCGCTATGTTATAATATACAGTGTCGTGTAAACTGCTTGTCCATTTATGAGAAAACAGATTAACGGCAACATCTCCTTTTTTTCAGACAAGATCTGAAAGAGACCTGGGTTAATATTTTTTGTTCTCAATTTCCTGCAGGTGCAGGTCAAACAGGAACCAAAGCCTGCTGCACCTGTCACTCCATTACCATCAACAGCTGCCAGTATTCAGATCTCCCAGGTGCATTCTGGGGCACCTGCAGTCGCAGCATCAACAGCTCTTCCAGTTAAAATAAAAACTGAAAAAATCGACAGGTGTGAATCTATGATCAGCATCTTAATGCTTATAAAAACACCATTTGTAATGGGATGATTAAAAGTAATTACATACAGAGAGTTATTAAGTGATGGAATAGCGTCATTGCAGTGCACTGTAGAGGGATACTCAGAATATCAATGAGGCACAGAAATGAAAGTATTTAAACTACAAAAATGTTCAGACTCGATTTCCGTACAACAAACTTCGAAAACAAAAACTTACGTTACAACGTGTAACTAATGTAAAATTTATTGAGCACTGTTCCATTCAGTCGTTCCAGTTTGAACTAAACATTTTAGATAACATACTTTGAGTAAACACAGAACAAAGCAAAGTGAAGACTGCATGGATACGAACACCTGACGTGACGGTACATTTAGTCTTCAATGTTGCTTCGACTTTAAGGACCTTGTCATCCAGTTTTAAGCGTCCTAAATTTATTTCCGTAGCGAATGCAGTCACACTGTTGAGAGTTTTTATGTTTCGCGTTTGTTCTAAAATGCCTAAGGTTGGTTTTTGGAAAGGATTGAGTGTCACAAACTTTGTAAGAGTGAGGGCAAATATGCAAGTTTTCTTTTTAACAGAAGTTTATTTTTTTTTTCTTTTATTCTTTTCAGCCCCCAGGTGAATGGACTCAAGAGGTCTCGTGATGATGATGATGACGTCATAGAGCAGCCGCCTGTTCAAAAGACACGTGTCGAGAAGGAAGTTATAATCATTGACGACCCATCCCCTCCCCCAGAGGAGAAGAAATTTGAACCGGAAATTAGCCATGAACTTACTTTAGATGGCGTCGACAACGACTTGATAATTAAACTGGGAAAACTAAGTCAACAGCAACAGTGGATTAAGCTGGCAAAATCTGCTCAGCAGTTGAGAAACCTGCGGGAAAATGTGTGTAAACTCCTGCGGGTATTAGTACCAGAAATAGAACTTGGAGACAAAGCTGAAATACTCGACGATACAACAGTGGACAACCTTTTAAAACAGGTTTTAGAGGCGAACATACAACCCGACCTGACAAACTCTTAATGCTGGTCCATGGGTCCAGTATTTCTTTTATATTTTACCTTTTATCGTTGTTTTAATGCCGTTTGACGGATCAAAAAAGCAAATAAGGTGGCCATTATGGTTGCTTAACGACAACATTGTTTCAACGAAAGCTACTTAAAATGGAGTAACTTAAATGTTGTTTTGTGGATGTATTTGCTGATCATTTTCATTATTACATTGACACTGCTGCGGGGGATTTCATTGTCTCGCGGCTTGAAGAAGAGGCGGGGAGTGGGCGATTGGACGAAGAGAATCTTGTTGGAAAATCTTCACGATACATTGCCGCTTCTGAGAGATGTATGGCAATGTACGGTTAGATGAGTAGGTCACATACGTAGCTTTGTACAAAAATCTTTGAAAATTAAAACCACCATTGTCACTGTAACTGGAATCGTCTGTCACTTTAGAGAATCCTATCATTACATAATGTAACTCTTGAATAGTGCAGGGACCACTTGTACAAACAGCAGCAAAGTGTAGCCGGATCTTTGTGTAGATCAGGATCAGCAATGTTGAATAAAACGTAAAATTAAATGCAAGGCTGATCGGACAGCTAAAATAATTTTATTGCCCAATATTTCGTATTTCAGACGCGATGAAACTTAATCTGTCTACTGTACAAGTTTCAGCTTTCTTTATTTATCAACCAATCACATCTCAACTTTTCATTTGTATCGTCTTTAAATATTGTAACCGTTTACAGTCGAACCTGTATATAACGGCCACCCTCGGGACTTGAGGAACTGGCCGCTTAATACAGGTGGCCGCTTAATACAGGATCACTAAAAATACTCACTGGGCGTGGTCTAATGTCAATTTTGATGGCGTATCATACAAAACTATTTCATGCAAGGAAACAATAGGACAATCAACACTCTTTTAAGAGATCAATAATTTAAACCAAGTCGTTTACTGTCGACACTGCCAGCGTCAATTCCTGCCATCCATGGTACTGCGCAAACGCCCGTAGTTGTTCTGCATGTTCTATAGCATCTGATAGTGATCTTTGAAGGCGATTCATTCTCCATCACATGGCTGAGGAACAAGCTAATTAAAGAGGAATTTCTAGCTAAAGAGTGAAGCATATTCAAAACAAACTTTTTTTACCGTTTGTGATATGGTACTATACTTCAGCACATTGCAGCGGGGACATCTGAAAAGTGTTAACGATACTAAACGGCCGAGTATCAGCTTACAGTAGCTTTGTACATGTCGCACAATAAAATACCGCATAAAATAACATATGGCTTAGTTCCCACTGAAGGGTGGCCGCTTAATACAGGTAAAAGTAACAAAGAAAGACAAACATAGGACTGCTACAGGGTGGCCGCGGCCGCTTAATAGAGGTGGCCGCCTAATACAGGTAACAAATACAGCGTTTGTATGAGCGAAAAAATCGGGACTTTGAAAACTGGCCGTTTAATAGAGGGTGGCCGCTTAATACAGAGCCGTTATATACAGGTTCGACTGTATTTCCAATTTTTACTTAGCTTTTTGCCGCCCCTGTAGGAGGTTGGTATTGTCTAACCGAAATATTGGGCAATAAAATTATTTCAGCTGTCCGATCAGCCTTGCATTTAATTTTACGTTTCATTACATATTTCGAGATAGAGAGAGACTGGGGAGAAATGGCATTGCTCGTTCCACTTTCCAGGCGCGTGTTGTTGTTTTTTTACCCGCAAAATTTGGCCTCGTTCCAGTGGCTTTATCCCAGACCTTCCCAGTAAACTCGTTCCCGAGACGCATTTTTTTTTTTGCACAGACAACGTGATCCGAAACGGAACGACAGAGACGAAAGACCTAGGAACTAGGCAAATCCCAACTATCTAGGATAGTAAGTGGGATTGGCCAGAAAATTAAAATACCAGAAAATTTTCCTGTCCGATCAAAGACTAGCCTCCCACGCAGTCGTTCTTAGGGGACTCGTATTACCTCTTCCCCATACGAGTCCTCTAAAAACGACTGCGTGGGTGGTGAATCAAAAACGGGAAATTCAAACTTGGATCAAAAACCCATCATGAGTGGGGAGAACAAGTCTGAAAATATCCTCTTCGCAGGGCCTATTGTGTTCTTGTAAATTTTCGCTCGTGAAATCTTAGTCTCGTTCCGGCCATCTGGGTCCCCGAGGATGACGACAGCTTTGCTCCCCAAAACAAAAGATGACAGCCCAAACCGCACCACAGGCTCAAAAAAAACGAAGGCATTCAACACGCCCATTCAAAACTTACGCGACAACTTAATCCACGTATTTTATACGTCCGGATGCAACGGAGTTTTTATTGGTTGTTAATTCAAATAGAATTCAATAGGGTAAGGTCTGGCTCACACTTCCTACATAAAGACAGTAAACCTGCACATTTCAAAAGCTCTATTTTCGCTGCACCGTTTGCAACGTCTTGCATGGTTGCTTGAGAGGACAAAAGAACGAAAACAAAAGAATTGTTCCCGACCATAAAAAACATGGTCCGGTAAAAAAAGAGCTTTTGAAAGGTGCAGGTCTACCGGCTCCGGGTAATGTTCTCCTGTCTCGGGTTAAGGAAATGTCTTATTTTCTTTGACACAAAAGGGGAGCCAAGGCATCGATTTTTTTTTTTTTTTTTTTTTTTTTTTTTGCGCCCCTATCCCAGTTCCGCCGCTGTTGCTCAATGCTGTCCATCAACGACCACAAAGAACTTTCAAGGTTTTGTCTTTATTCTACACATGCTAAAATAAATGTTAAAAAAAGGCAAGAAGAGCCCGCTCTAAATCAGTACTTATTACAGCTTATTACCTCATAGAGTATCTTTGTACAATACAAAATAGAATTTTAAACGTACGATTCTTCCGTGGACAGAATTTTTTCCATGTCGTCGTGCGATGGAACTGTGTAGGGTCCACTCGGCGTATACGGAGTGCGCACTTTAGCAATCGCTTGTGCTGTTTGTGGACTGATCTTTAGTCCGTTAGCTTGCGTTTTTTCGCTAAGAAGTTCCTTGATATCACGAATCTGCGTCACGTCCGTCTTCCCTTCGGAAAGAGTCGAGTCGTTGCCGATGCTTGATCGTTCATCCAAACTCGACACAGACGACGAAGAGGAAGTCCCACTGCCTTTCCGAAGTCGGAAAGCACCCGGTGAGTTTGAGTTCGAAACTACCGAAGCTCCCCGAGTATCAACCGAAGGGCCCCATTGCGTTTTCGTTTGAGCTTCGTGTGGAAAGAACTCGGAGTGAGGAAAATGAGTCAGTGAAGAGTTATGAGGAATTGAAACAGTAATAGCACCACCTCGCAACTGTCCCGTGCTGGAGCTGGATGGAATAACAACAACTGGTTTCCTCGCATTTTCCGTCGTTTGCTTTTTGTAAGATCCTTCACTAGCGTGCCTTTTGTGATGCAGGTTGAGTCCAAAAGGAGAATGTTCAAGCTTGCGCAGTCCCGAGCTCGCGATTGAGCTCGAGCTCGAATCATCCGCTTGTTCCCAGACATACTCATGCTGGTTTGTCGGGGACAGAGGAGTTCTGGGTCCTGAAGAAGTTTCGCTTCTTTCAGAATCCATTCTGTCGTGGAAAACAGCAGATCTTCCACATAAACGTGGCTGTTGCACATGTTCCTTAGGCTCAACAAATTCCTTAATTTCCTTGGGAAATCCTTGCTCCTTGTCCACATTCACAGAGTCGACATCTTTTGTTTCCTTTCCTTCTATACCCTGGAAAAACGCAGGTTTCGAATTGAGTTCTCTTCTGCGTTGCATGTGTTCCTGATAAGACGGAGCCGCCGGCTGCCGTCGGCGATCCACGGCTTGGAACACTTGATCGGGGCTCGGGGAGGGGGAACGTGGCCCCCCTGGAGGCTGTTTTGATACCGGTGAGCTGGGCGGAACTGGAGAAGTCGAGTTACTTTCATGACTGTCAGTACTCACGCCTTGAGACTGTACGCATTGTTTGACTTCCAAGGCCCGTGACAAGGACCCAGGATAACTCGGTATGGGATTAAGACGCTGATACTGCGTGACATTTTGCGTGACGGGAAACAGACGCACAGTTTGAGGAGAATGCGCACGGCGCAACACAGCAGTCTCAAGCTTACGACCGCTGGCCGTTGTCTTTGGGGTCTGTTTATGTTCAATAAGTTCAGCGCTTGTTGTTGTACTACTCAGCTGTCGTTTAGAATTCGGAAATTTCCGATTACCCTTTAGCCTTAGTTTCAAAGAATCCGGAGGCACGCCAAGAGGTTCCGAACTTCGCCGACCAAGCGATGAATGTCCCTTGGTTTGATTAGGTTCATAAAACGCAGCACTGAGCTGATTTGAAAACTCAACATCGTGCCTCTTAAGTGGCGGAGAGGAATTCGGTGAGGGAATCCCTGAATCGCAAGGAGAGTTCGGAGTGCTGGCACTCTTATTTGGCGGATGCACGCTTAGAGTGCTTGACACATATAAGTTCGAATCACTCAAATGAATGGAGGTTCTTTCTCCCTTTGGACTCAAAGGTTCCGGCGATTCAATCCCATCATCCGTAGAGGACTGACTCAAGGCAGTCCGTGAGTCCTGGGTACTACCTTCTGAGTCACTAGCCACGTGATTAGCAGCGATCTCGCTGCGATCGCCAAGAACTGTCCTGACACTATCCCCCATAATATCCACACATCGCTCAATAATAAACTGTATGACAGGGGGGACTGAGTTCGACTGCTCTGTAGCAGGAATACTGGAGCCTTTGGGCGCCCACAGCATGCTGGGAGCCACGCACACGGCGAGGTTGTAAGCGTTCATGTTGTTTGTTTCCGCGTTATCGGCAATGTGGTGTAACACGCACAAGAAACACTTTAACAGTTCGTAATTAAAAGGGTTGATTCCATCCAAAATCCTGAAAGACAAGATCCATGGTGTCAACTAAACCCATATTTCACAATACATCATTTCCGAGTTGCTTTAAACCTCGTTACGAAAGCGAGGCTAAGTGCAAAGCTTTTCATATGAAAATAGTTTTCAAGGTTTAATGCAGCAAAAACGGTCAAAGCGTAAAATGGGAGTATGTATGGATTGAAAATTTAATGGAAAACAATTACCTTTCCTTTGAAATGCTGCAATATTCTAAGTACAGTGTAACGTTTGGAAAACCTTACCTTATATAAGAATGTGTTGATATAGTTTTATGGCGTCAATTTGACACAGTTCATATCTGTATGCATGTACCTAGTATTAGCTATTTTTTAGTTTAAAAAGACGAAAAATCATTACAATACCAAAAACCAAAACAAACTAAAAACGGTAATATCGCCTTTTTCCCCTTCACTTACACTGTTGAAATGTTCGCAAGAACCTTCATCAACTCTTCTACTACTACCGACAACTAAGTTCATAAAGCTGGCTTTCAAAGTAAGAACAAACACTACTGAACGATACGCTTTTACATGCAAAACTCTTAGTGACAAGACTACTCTGATAGAGCTAATCACAAACTACAGATACTTCTGGGTTGAAAGTATTTACTTTCTTAAAAAAAAGACACCTCATACCCTTTGATTTGTCTCACTCGCTCTTCTCGATCCCGCACGTTGCTAGTGGCGACGAGATCTTCGTAATTCTCACTTTCAAAGATACAGTCGGGCAGACGACGAAGAAATTCCTGGAAGTAAAAAAATTCCAGTGATTACACAGCTCGGTCGCGGCAAGACCGTTAGATATTCAAGTACAAGTAGAAGAAGACGCATGTTGTTTGCCAGTTGTTTACGCTCTAATGGTTGATTGACAACTGAAGGTGAGAATGGCCAGGCCAGGCCCCTTTTATATACGGGAATTCCTTGTTTAAAGACTGTTCTTCTGGTATCACTGCAAAGGGCCGACAAGTGTAAATAGCAGACAGTGTCACAGGTAAACAAAAGTATTACCTTCATAACAGATGCAGCGACCACCTCTGAAACATCTTCAAAATCACATATTTTACCTGAAAGAAATGCACACAGCAAATATAGATTTTTAATATCTCGACTCCTCTAGTCGGCTTAATCGTTTGAAAGTAAGAGATAAGTCAAAAACTGTGATTCGCGAATTTGTATAGGAAGGATGAGTTAAAGTTAAATGAGGCACATATGGGAGTATTAAAAAAGGAGAAAAATAAAATAATCCACCTGAACCCACTTTGTTTTACCGACAAAAAAAACAAAAACAGGTTTTATTTTACTTAACACGTTTCGTATGCAGAAAATACTTAGCAGTCTCTTTGTTCTCCTGGGTTATGTAGCGCACGATGCATCTAGAGAGCGGCGAGGCCGCGAGGCGTTTTCCTCCCTCTCTTCAATCCTTCCTCATTCACTTTCGAAGTTTTCTAATTTGCATAATTTCACCGTCACTATGGGCGCGCGATCTAATACTCGCAGTCTAATACTTGTCCCGCGCAGTAGCAGCATCAACGCAAATCAAGGCGCGGACGAGTTAAAACAAAAACGTGATAGGAAGTTCCAAGAATTTGCCTGTTACAATATTATCCATGTTCAATTGTCTGACCACATCAGCTTGTATTACCCATCTGTTACTAACCTTCATCCAATTCCAGCTTGACTTCTTTAGCAATTCTGGCATTTGCAGACTTTCTAAAGATTCCCGTGATATTGGGACCATATCGGAAGAGATATAACAACAGCTCTTGGACAGCTTTTGGTACACGCTCTTCCTCCGAACACAACTGGCTCAGCGGTATTCCAAAAAGCCTGGGACAGAGAGGACACTTGGTATCAGCAAATATGAACAAATTAATCCTAACCGTTCAACTACTGAAAAGACGATATTTCACTACTTCAGAATTTCAAAATTGAAAAATAAATCATCTATGTACGTTTACGGGTTTTGTTGTACTTCAGCAGTTCAAAGGTGGGCTTTTGCAAGGTTCCTGTTATTTTTAAATATAATTCATCAATTAATTAACGACGGCAAAGTTTTACAATGAATATGATGAACATTAGGCGGTGTAGCCTGGTGGTGAGAGCGCCACACTTAATCCGGAGGGCCTGGGTTCAAATCCCGCTCTAATCACTTGGATTTGTTCCACGGTAGCTCCGTTTTCAAATCCAAGGCCACGCTTTGTAAACAGCCATTTGGTTTGCCTCCCACCATTTGGGATTTTTAACAAATGTTATGTTCAGTTTGTGTATTTATTTCACTGATTTAGTGTGCCCAGTGCTACATACTTCGACACTGAAATACAGTTTGTTGTTATAAGGCTTTTCCTTCCTTTCAACCCCGCACCCCCGCGTGAACCTCTGCGCGCATGCGTGATGCGTCCGACGAAGTCATGCCCGGTAATAGGCTATTCCTAGTTTCTTTTGACCTCAATATGAAAGCGAGGCTACTTTTTTTTTTACTAAAAAATGACCTATTACTCACACTCATACTAAGCAGATTATAAGTTCAGGAAGAGAAACGCTTTTTGTTTTTGACAATCTTTTCTGTCAACAGCTGCCTACAAAAAAATTCATTTAACTTACTTTCCAGGTGTGTGACCATCAATGGAGTGGGATTTTGTTGATCCCGCTGTTTTCTTGTGCATGGCCCAGTTTATTATTGGCGATTTCTTGATCGGATTTTTCCATCGCTGTTTAATGGGAGCACTGTGTACATCTAAAATTAAAATAACAGAATGTGACGTTCTTTGTCAATATCGGACGGGTACTTAGCAGTTTGTGTGTGGAGGGTTTTGTTTATTGCTGTTTTAGCCAAAAACTCAGAAAAACGCTCCCAGCTTGTCCAGTTACAGTATGCACTGCGGATTTTGCGTGATAAATGTGGATCCATATTTGCTTTTTGCCTAAAGGCTGAATTTCGAAGGATTTGATCGCATGAAACTGCCACTAGATTAGAGCAATTACAATTACAATGACAATTTATATAGCGCCAAAATGCAAACAAAAGTGAGTGGGAAAAATTCAATACAAAAACAAGGGCGCCACAAGCACGGTACAAATGTGTGAAAATTAACTAGAAATGAACTAAATGCAGAGGAAAACGTCCTGATAAATAAGTCTAAAAAATAAATTTAATACCTTGTAGATTTAAGCGCTCAAACAACGCAGTGCAGGCTAAAACTGAGCACAGATGGAGCATTTTTCTGACTTTTTGTCAACAAAAATAATATGTTCCTTTTGCACAAAACCTTTCATTTTAAATCGAAGAGATTTAGCTGAATGAAAACTCTTACTACCCCCACCCCCTTATTCCCTGCATTTGCCTGTCTGGCTCCCCCCGGCTCACCTATTGATATCCTATTGGGTATTTTCCTGTTCCTCTTCAGAATAAACTGGCACTGTGTTTCAGGTGACAGGGGGTCCATTGAAGGCAGCTGCTGATCAAAGTCAAACGGGAAGCCGTCTTCGTCTGTCAAGGCCGCCTCGCGCATGTGATTCATTTTTATCGCGAACGGAAATTCGTGACCTGGGTTGGTAAAAGAAGAGTTGTAAGATAAAAAGAAAACAAGTAGCACTCTCGGGAATCCCCTTCGTCTTACAAACGGTTTGAAGAACTGCAGTAGAGCAGAGTCCGAAACCTTCAAGAACCTGACCGAATCCGGGCATACAAGCCTTGTAGAGAGGGAATGCTTGTAATATGGTAAACGTAAAAATGTTAAAAATTATCCTGTGAAATCGCGCGGAATATCGCCTGGTACTTAGCTGACGAGGCCGTAGGCCGAGTTGGCTAAAATCAGGCGATATTCTGCAAGATTGAGCAGGATAATTGTTTTATTATTCAACACATTGATAACAAAGAACAGTTTAGTTTTATTGCAGAAAAGCTGGAGACGATCTTTATTTTGTCATTTTTCTCCCAGACACACGAAATTACGTATATCGCAGGATATCTGTTGACTACGGACGACGAATATTCAGTGCACCATGACCATATTGACAATGTTACAATGTGTTGGGCTTGCTTTACAGGGATGTCCGTTAAGCGTGTGAAATCTTACATATCAAGTCCTTGCTAATGTATCTTACTTTATAATAATGCAAAGAGAAACAAATCTACTTAGGATGACTGCGCAAGATGGTTTCTACGATTTAAAACACCTTTTCCTTGTTCCCGTAGAGTAAAAGAAAAACATTTGACTGAAAACAGCAGAAACTGTTGTGACGGCCCGAACTGTAGACGATTTTCAGTTCTCCCGGATTTCTATGGTCGTTTTAAATAATTAACACGCACAAACAAAATGTTTCTATTTCCACCAAAAAGCAATTCATGAAAAATTAAAAGCATAAATCAAAATGGATTAAAGAAACAGAACTTTTTTCAAATTTTTAAGCGCGCTCTTCAGTATTAGAAGCTATTTTATAATTCTCAATCGTTTGCGCTGTGAAGGGATTTTCATATTTCTCGTAACCTGCTTTTTTGAATGATAGTGTGAGGAGAAACTGGATAATGATCACTTACCTATGAGCGGGTATGCACCGTCCTCTTTGCCAGATAGAACCCACAGTTGATACTCGGACAGATCATCAGTCTGAAACTAGAGATTCACAAATGAAAAAAATCTTCAACGTAAGATAGTAGAAGCTCTCTTAACGGACACTCTCGTAAGCGGACAGCGCTACTTACGACTGCCTTCACTAAACCCCCTTTGAACTCCCATACAAACTCTGTATTTACACATTCCCTAAGCGGACGGGCCGCGGACACTTTCAGGGGTTACGATTTAGACTTTTCCTTTGTTTTTAAGCTTACGTGCATCCGATCGTTAGCTGGGCAAGCTCCCGTAAGCGGCCATGTATCCCTTACACTTCTAGTGGCCGCTTACAAGAACCATAAGGGAGTTTAAGAAGCTACTACGGCGAGGGCAACGAGAACGTCACAAAACAATAGGATTCAATGAAGAAAACAAAGGCCCTGCAAGTAAGGTGAAATTTTTGGTACATTTTATTCGCCGTACTCGGCAAAACGACAACGTGGAATGACCAAATTCAAGGTTTTGTGGAGTACGTGAGCACATGACGGTAAATGTTTCCTTCTTTCCTTTAACTTGAACGCCGTTTCCACCTGTTCTGTTACTGGATAGTTCGGCCACATTGTACAAGTAAAACGAATTGGAATAATCGCGAAGTAGTACAAGTGACGCGAACTTTTTCAAGTGACGTTTTCTTTGGCGTTGCCGTAAGCGGCCAGTTTTTCGCGTCCCGAGGGTGTCCGCTTACGAGAACTTCCACTGTAATAACGAAAACGAGAAGTGATCTGTGGTATTTTCGTTACTGCTTGCTCAGACGTACAAGTTCAATCACATGTTCTATGATTTCTTAGCAAGGCAGGCTACATACCTGAATGTTAAACTGCGCCAGTGACATTTTCACCACAGTAGCGGCATCGTCCATGTTAGACACAGAGAAAGATTTGGACTGAGTCGAGAAAAAACACAAAGCAAATTAACCCTGTGTCTCAAGCAGGCAACATCGTACACAAAAAATTGAAAACCACGAGGTGTAAGACAACTGTAATGAATTAACAGCAACAAGAAACAAACATTTTCTTTTCATGTGATTTCAGTATAATGGTAGACCCAGAGAGACATGGAGAAGAACAGTTGAGAAGGAAAGAGGAGAACTTGGGTTCAATGGATGGACGGAAGCAAGTAACTGTGCCAGAAACCGTGACACTTGGAGAGAAAGAACGCAAGGCCCCATTTCCCTTAAAGGGAAAAGGACCAAATGATGATGATGATTCTCAAAGGTTAGAATGCTACTAGCTAGAACGCACTCGCACAGGGAATAGAATAGCGTTACAAGATTCTAGAAACGGTTACGTTGTTATTGCTGCTTTCAACTAACTTACACAATGTCTTCGCTCAGTAAAAGCATCGTTAAGCTGTTATTGTGTGGCGATATACCAGAAATACATAGTGCCGGAATATACTAAGGTCGCGTTCGATTGACAGTATTCCGGAACAGGAATAAGCGGAATAGTTCTTAGATTTCTCTTTTTAAGTACATGTACATTTGGGAAATCATTTCAGTCTGCGGCCTTTCCCTGATTCACGATAATTTATGAGCCATTTTGTACTTCTGTAACTCTTAAAGGGGAAGTATCATCGGGTTTTTAACTTCTTAAGTTAAAAATAGGGAAATGAGACTTTCACTTAGCTACAAATAATTCTAGAACAATGATAGGAAAGAAATCAACTCAATTCTTAAAAGGAACAACTCGTGATCTGTTCTAGCGCATTTTGGAAACAAGAATGCAAAAACTTGAAAAACGTTAGCTTAACATTTTTTAAGTTTCAATCCATTCAGACCTACTCTGTCTCTGGCCAGAAGCCGCACTAATCGACAATTTTATTGTACTAGGGTGATAATTTATAACAAAACCAGACAATTATTTTGTTGTTGTTGACAAAAAAATGTTCTTGGGTTTTGAGATGACATCAAATCTGCATGATACTTTCCCTTTAAACCTCTTATGAGGGATTTCTTGTCATCGTTGCATGTATTCCTATTCCGGAGAAGGGTCAATCGAACGAACCCTAAGGCTATACAACTGATGTGCTGATACGTACATAGCCTGTTGAGTCGGACGACTCCATATCTCTGTTGTAAACTTTAAGGTTCACAGTCTTTGGGTCCTCCGAGTCCTTCTGCTCTTTAACATGTCTGGAGAAGAGATTTAAATAACAACTAAGAACAAGAAAATCGGCTAATTCATCTACAAGCCAATTGGATGCCTGGTTCCCACTTGTGCAATCACTTGTGAGACAAGCACAAGAAAATAAGGCATACGCAAGCGCAGTAACGTTGGAGGAGATCTAGAAACTGATTCAAGATGGCGGAATCATCTTGCTTGTGCTTGCGCTTATCTCACGCTGGTTCCCACTTGTGAAATAAGCACAAACGTGAGATAAGCACAAGCACAAGGAATGGAAAAAGTTTCTTTTTCTCGCGCTTATGCTTATGCTTAACTCACGCTTATTTCATGACGTTCTCACACGATTTTTCTTATGCTTATGCTTGTGTTTATATGCTTGTGCTTATCTCACAAGTGGGAACCGGGCTTTATACTCAAACGACAGGGCGCAAACCTAAAGCCTGCCGCGGATGAGTATCTGAAGGTTAAAACGTGTCATAAGATAAAACGAAACCATCGGCCAACATCAGGTATATTACTATTCGAACCACAGCGCTATAAACCTGGTAATCAGCCAGAATTTCGTCACGTTTGGAGAGAAAATAAAACACAACAGCAGTGGCTAGACTTGAAGTCGGCTGCACAAACCAGTGGAAACCCGGGCCCCTAAAATCCTGACGGGTGAAATCAGTGTCGCCTCGTACTTACTTGGACAACACGCTATGCCAAGCTTCCTTCTCCTCTGTTGTACTGGAAAAGATAAAAATAAAATAATTTTTAACCAATTCACCGTAACATTGATAAGCGACTGATGTACAGAAACGCGAAAAGGCTAAAAAAAAAAACAATCTTACCGATATATCAGTCATAACAAATTAGCGATTTCAGTACAATTCTCTCATTTGGTTTAACTCCCTCGATGTCTTGGATTTTCCCGCGCATTTTTGCAATGCTTTTACATTCATATAATTCTCACAATGTGTCTTAACATGAAAGTGCATTTGTCCGCCATATTGCTTTTTATAACCTTAAGAAAGAGATTGAAACTGTCCGAAAAGTCGTTTGTTGGATCTTTTTTACCGCGGAGTGATCCTAAGACATTTTAAAGAATGCGTGGTGGAAGTTTCAGAAACAGTATTATGAATTTATTCTACCCATAATACCTGTAAATATGTTCAAGTGCACATTACAACTTTAACCTAAAAACTAACTTAAATGCGACGTTTCCTAGACATGGGAAGGTAAAATATATATTCCTATCTACTGCGGTGTAAAACGAAGCAAAAACGTTGTTCCAACCATTGTAACACGTCGCACTTTGTCTTTCCACCGGATCTCTTTTCGTTTTAATGACAAGGACCCGTGTACTGACAAATCAAATTCATGCTTGTTATTCCTCACCTAAAAGACGCGACAAAGTTGGTGGTGGGCCAGCCAATCACAAAAGACTTCTCCAAAGCTTTCGTGGTCTCACACACGTCATCAACACAGCTAGCCAACCAGATCTCACTGACCCGCACACGATGTTTTAACTTGAAAGATGACGTCGATCTAAAAAGACAACAACGCATCATTTATAGATTTCTTCTGAAATAGGGTTCAAACTCAATTTAGGCAGACGCATCGTGCTACAAAAGACTAATTTTCAATAACTGTCAAAATTCCCGCGCGCTGATTGGCTCGTAGCTATTGTCTAAAAGAGTACAGACAATAGCATTGACGTCAGATGTAACGCTGTTCCACTTGAGTTTTGAACATTTTATGGTATCATTTTATGGTCTATAAGAGTATGGATCATAGAAAACTGCCGTCAATTTGTTAATTATTCTTTTTCGTAGGAGAGAAAAACCCTGCATTCCTGTTATTTGATTGACGGCCGCATACAGCAGTCTTGCACACTTTCAAGGTTTTTGCTATTTTGCTTCAAAGAATCATGACAACCCCCTCCCCTCAACACAATTTTGTTTATTGCGGTAATAACACGGAGGTCCCAGGTTCAAATCCCGCTCTGATCACTTGGATTTGTTTCACGGTAGCCCCGATTACAAATCGAAGGCCACGCTTTGTAAATAGCCAACTGGTTTGCTTCCCACCAGTTGGGATTTTCAACAAATGTTATGTTCAGTTTGTGTATTTATTTCACTGTTTTATGGTGTCCCCAAAAACTTCTATTTTCTTGGACCAGTATTTATGTATCTAATAATGAATGAATGAGACTCAGGACCTTTTGTCGGTCTGGTCATTGCACTTACCTTGGTTTTGCAACTAAAAGAACATCGTCAAGCAAGAACAAATGTCTGTCCTGCGAAGCCACTCCCTTATAACAACAGAACAAAAATACAACAATTATATCAATACAGAAACAGGGACGAAAGGAACTGAACAGAGGGCAGGTGAGTACAGACGATGGATTGAAAATACGTGGGGTACTGAAGGACTTGCTGTTGATCACTTACCGAAGACAGCTGTACGGGTCCTTCCTTGATAAACATTCTGGACGGGAGAAGATCCGGCGATAACGGGGAACTGGGCTCCGAGGTCTTCATGCGCATGCTCCCGTCTATCGTGGAACTAAAAAGGACAACATTTGCGATGTCAACGATACGATACAATACGACTTTATTTAACGTGGGATTTACGCTTTTAGCATAACAAAAATGATCAATAACGTTCTGAAAACTACTTTGAAAGATGCCTCTTCGCCGTAAATGTCTCTCAGCCTCTCTATTTTACTCTGATCATTAAGATCGTCGACGGAGAGAAGAAACAATCGCGATCTGATAACTTTCTACACTACGAAACTGCAGAAAGGCGTCTTTTACGCGCGCTTCTCTCAACCCTGAGGACTGAAAGGGTCTCCTAGTAATCTAGCATGTTGAAGCAAATAGACCCTTTGCAACTTCGCTTGCCAACCAGAAACTCTTCTCCTCTTACAGATCTCCTGAGATTGTCAACCATCCCAACCACCACTCATCATGTCGCACACAAACGGCGTCAAAGTACTCAAAATATCTCAGCTTACCCATTAGCCATCCTTCCCCCACCCCCAACCCCCAATCTCAGACACACACAGCCCCAATGGAAACCCGTGGATTGGTAAATGGTAGCTTCGGAGTGTTTCAAGTTTCCAAGATGAACCTGCCCCACCGTCAAAAACAGCAAATCCGCCAACTGCCAAAAAATTAAGCCCCTAAAGTCCATGGGATGAATACAGATACTCGGTATTTTACGGTGTTTTCACATTTTACCATAGGATATGGGCTGATAATGTGTAGAAGATGACCAATCAGATCACGCGCTTGCTCGTATCCACCATTTTTTTCTTTCTTACCTTTTCGTGGAGTGTGTTTTGCCTCCCAGAGCTGCCTTGATTACAGTTGTTGGAGCAGAGCGTCGCCTCGAGGCTGTTTTAAAACGCTGTTGGTAAGGAAACGAACAACAAAAACGAGTCTTAATAAGACTCTGAACCTCATTTTCATTGTAAGACAAGTACTTTCAATGCTTGGTGCGTTGGGATTATTTTAAACTGATTGTCGTAAAACCAAAACAGAAGTGATTACTCTGACCAATCACAACAGACGTAAGTAGCGCAATGAACAAATCAGAATTCAAAGCAAATACATGCAACTGGCGCCAAGCGCGGAAAAACGCGTGCGAGCGAGTCACGATTGTTTTGAGTTTTGCTTCTTATTGGTCGAAGAAGTTCCATGAGTTTTGCTAACCAACCACTGAGTGTAATAAAGCAAAACCAAAGCAAACGCGAATTACTCTCGATACTCAATTGAAAATCGCTCTGTTTTCTTGTGAGTAGTTTAAGATAGTTTAAGGTAGTTTGTAAAGGGGGTAATTGTAGTTTAAGGACTTCTGTTAGGGCTCCTATAATCGTCATCAGAGGCTTCCTCTGCTGATCAGATTATCCTGGGTTATAAATAAAGGGGCCTTCTACTTCAGTCAAGGTGTTGTAACTTTAAAATAATAATCTTGTACACAATCGACACTCGACAGTATACATTATACCCTATAGATGAGATAACTTTCTGTATGTTCTTGCCTTCTTTGCCCGACTGAGGAAGAGACACTCAATAAAGTTTTATATGGGAACCCTTT
The DNA here is from genome assembly GCF_977016875.1 of Pavona decussata. Lineage (NCBI taxonomy): Eukaryota > Metazoa > Cnidaria > Anthozoa > Scleractinia > Agariciidae > Pavona > Pavona decussata. The sequence continues at coordinate 818,568 of NW_028145827.1, read as the reverse complement.
CACATACCAGCTTTTACCAACCTTGTAGCTACAATGTAGCTGCATTCATTGCACCTACATTATAGCAAATTGTACCTAAATACCCTTTTCTTCCAACTCAACGATAAGCCAGAGACGAAAAACCCTACCTGACTATTCAGTACAGTAATCTTTTAGTTGCAATTTCTGCCAGGGCCAGTTTCTCCTTAGAATTGAAATTGACCAATGAACTTTTAACTAAATCTTCGGACAAGGGGAAAAATATTGTCCATGGGGCCACACTAAGAATTGAACCAATGAAGAAAGGCGCACTTACGTGAGAATTTTGTTTCTCCGAGAGGCACAAGTTGTCACTGGGAAACCTGTCTTGTATATCATAGAGCTTGCACTGAAGATTTAAAGAGAATAAACTATTACTGACAGACACACACTACAAAACGTCAGTTCAGATCTATTTTTTGACAATTACACATATAAGTTAGGCATCAACTGAATTATCACACTATCAGGGCTGGACAATTACACATATAAGATAGGCATCAACTAAATTATCACACAGTCAGGTCTGGACATCCCAGGACAGGATGATCAATGAGCAAAGACAGAAGGTTCCAATTTACGTTCATTAATAGACTCGAACATGACAATCCTTGAAGCCACGTTGTCTGAAGCGACAAGTACTATTTCCCAAAAACTGACATCTAGGTCGACATACAAACATTTTTTTTTAGAAGTTCCACTTTATACGAACCTAGAAGGTCACGGTTCTGGCCATAGGGCCTTTTTCTGTAAGCGCCCCTAGTACCTGACGCCATCAGAGACTATACACAGCCATCAACACGTTTCAAGAGACAGCTGAAGATATGTCTTTTTATCGATACTTATACATAAGTTTTAAAATTTTTGTGGAGTGTTTGGGCAGCAGAATCTAGTTGTGAGTTGTGACGATAAAATCAGATTTACAGGTGGCTCCCAATGATTTTTTTTCTTTTGGCAAATGGTCAAGATTTAGAGTATTATCTTTTAATTCTCCTGTATCAAACTCTTTAGAGACGATATCTTATCGAATCCAAAACTGTTTTTTTGTAAATATGTGGAGAATTGATGCGCCTTCGTAAAGGGTAAAGTGATCTGCCAAGTTAAGTAACGTTGAAAAAGTGCCTTCTATCTCAGGTTTTGAAACAAGTGTTGGTTGTCACCTTGCGAAAAAGAAACATAGGAAAATCTTGTAGTGTGCATTGATGATGAGCGAAAGTGACAGATGAGACAAGTAGTTTGTTAGTCAGTTGTGTTCTCGCGAGCTCGAGTGTTCTGTCTGGTATGCAATGTATGTAAAACCTGAGCTGATATTGCATCAAGAGGCACTTCAAAAGCGCGATACACTTGAGATACCCAGGCAAGATATCGATCTAACACCATCACCGAGTAAATGTGGAAACGAATAAGCCGGCGACAAGCTGGCATAAACAGTATCAGAATATGACGGACATTGACACTTTCATATTTGGTTTTATCACTGATAAGGTATTTTGGCCACAGTAAAGAGATTTTAGAGCGGACGTTTCGAACATTAGGACCTCTTTACGATTACCAACTGACCACAGTTTCTTTACAAACTAACCCCCGCATTGCATTTTCCAACCTACTAAGATTTTGTTGTTGCTGTTGTTGTATTACAGTCGATAGCCACAAGAGATTTTTATAAGTACTCTTTCTATCCAAGGACAATTTCAGAATGGAACAAACTCCCAAGGGAAATTGTATTGTCCAGTTCACTGGCTGCATTTAAAAACGCAATTTTTAACATCTACTGACCTTTTTTTTTAAAGCGGTTTAAAATGCTCAGTATTGAGTGACAGACCTAACCAGTAAATAAATAAAGGTTGGAACAAACTAATAACCACAAAGTTAAATTTAATAGCGAATCCGCAAAAATCGGGGAACTAAACCGGCAAGCAGCGTCCACTCCAGTTTCACCAGCATTCACCGAGTGTAAGGTCCACAAATACTCCTTCCTTATTCCCTGCCTTACACAACTGTTAACTCCACGTCTGCTGCGAGCTTCACTGATGCTCTAGATCTTTGTTTCATGCTGATCCTGCGGGGAAGCGGTCTCCTCGCATAAGAAGCTCTAGCCGTAAGCGTTCATTGCCTTTTACCGTTTACTTATTTATGTATGTATATTTTTCAAGTGATATACCTTGCCTTGATTTGGCCCCGGACAAAAATCCATTGATAGAGAGAATAACTTGACACACGTGATACCTGAAGTGAAAAAATCCTAGTGTGACCATTCAAGTGAAAGCTCCTAAGCAGCACTTTCATGTGAAGCTGTTCATTATGCTGTACAATGTGATTCTTACGTTTGCGTCTGTGGATGAAATCCTAAAGTGTGACCATTCAAACGAAAGCTACTGAGCAGCACTTTCATGTGAAGCTGTTCATTATGCTGTACAATGTGATTCTTACTTTTGCGTCTGTGGATGAAATCCTAAAGTGTGACCATTCAAACGAAAGCTACTGAGCAGTACTTTCCTGTGGAGCTGTTTATTATGCTTTACAAGATGGTTCTAATTTTGAAGTACGAGGATGAAATCCTAAACTGTACACACTCAAATGAAAGTTACTGAGCAGTACTTTCCTGTAGCACTGTTTTTTTGCTGTACAAGAAAGCCCTAACTGTTGAGCGGCGGATAAAATCCTGAGGTGTGACCATTCAAATGAAAGCTACTGAGTAGCACTTTCCTGTGGTGCTGTTTATTATGCTGTACAAGGTGGTTCTAACTTTTAAGTCTGTGGATGAAATCCTAAAGTGTGACCATTCAAGTGAAAGCTCCTGAGCAGTACTTTCCTGTGGTGCTGTTTATTATGCTGTACAAGGTGATTCTAGCTTTTGGTCTGTGGATGGAATCCTAACGTGTGACCATTTAAACGAAAGCTACTGAGTAGTAGTCCTGTGGTGCGGTGTATGTTGTACTTTGAACTGTGACACTCTTACAGGATGAAGGTAACCGGGTTTAAGCCTCTTGCCGTGTTTATATGTACCTAATAAACATCGCGACGGATTAAACATCCTTTAGCAGTATTATGTTTCTTGTAAATCTAATAGTGAACATCGCACAACAGGATAAGAAGAATCACAATATAAGATTGTGTCTTGATGTAAACAAATTTTGAGTTATTCACGGCAAAAGTCAAAGGAACATTTCACCGACAGGGCGATGAGGAAAAAACGCATCGAACGATGAAAACGGCCAATTTTCAGCGACTTAAAAAACCACACACAGGACAGATTAAAACACGGGAAGTTTTTAAAATTCTTGAAAATGATCCAATGTTGGTAAGTTAAGTATTTTCAACCAAATGAAAGATGAAATACAGCAACACAGCAATATCTGCGGGGCAAACTAATGCCCTTAGGCAATAAGACAGTCGTCACTCAAGCGTAGTTCATCCGCGTAAAAATTCTCGAGTATGAAGCCGTAAAGTTTGAACATTACAGCCAGGAATTTTTGCCATTGCATGTAATAGTCAGTTTCGAAGCGACATCGTATTTAAGTGAAAGAAAGCCTCCTTAAAATTCTTTCACCAGAGAAATTCTCGCGTTCCGAGACTGCTCTACAAAACAGCGAAGTTAACCTCCAGGTTTAATCCGTTTTCACAACGCGCGAGCCAATTTCTAAAACACCTCATAATTGGTTTGTACGCAGCGCCTGTTTAGAGCTAAAGCTCTCTGGTATCCGTTACAAAATATTTCATCGACTACATGCCATTTCAAGGACAAACACGTTAAACATCTCATCGAATTTTTAAAACAATACCTGTTCTTCATCTGTTCGCATTTTGATGGCTCTTCGAAAAACCACTGGACTTTGAGAAGGCACAACAGTTAACGAAACGGCAAAGGACGGCGATTGGACGCGGCGGAGAGGAGCTTTCGTGGCCATATTCCGCAGATTTTTCGCTCGCTGTAGCACCATGAATAAAGATTCTTTATCTCCCCACTGGGCCAACAGAATACATGCAACGATCAACAACTTCCACTGCTGCCCAAAGCGGAGCGACCACAGCCGTTAAACCTTTGAAGGACCAAAGGATAATATGACCAACTGAAACAGGTCAAACGCCTGCACGTAAACTCTTCCCCAACAAACTTCCGTTTGGGATTGGAACGGATGATTAAGCCGATCGCAAATTCGTGCGTGATATCCGATGTTCCGAGCAAGTTCGTGAAGTTTGTAGAGCAACTCTACGTTTCTCGCCTCTCCAAAGGCATAAGGAGAATTAATCCGGCAAGATAATCGGTTTTAAACCTTTAAATCCTTTCTGATTAGAAATAGTGTTTCAGTCGAACCAGGCGCCGGACATAAGAGCGAATAATAGGGGCGGTCTGGTTTCAACACTATCTAGGAATTGACAAAGTGATTGCATTTCTTGAATTGTTACGCTGTATTGCTTTCATATGAGCCTGGAATTACAAGTGAACTCCGCGCAAAAACGTGTCTAAAATGCGAACTCTTTGATGAGATATGTCTATAAATGAACACAACTATCAAAACATTTATATAAGAGACATAAACTCATAACATACTTGAAGATTAGGGATGAAGTGCGAGGAATCTCAAATAAACAGGGTCGGCCGAACCCCGAAGGGTCAAAGAAATGAATTATTAGCACGCATGGGTATCACGCAAAATGATTTACCCACATTAGCAGAATAAATAAAGACGTGCGAGAAATAAACAAACGACATTTCAACGCTAAAGAACACGTGGGTATCCCGGCCAATTGTAACCTTCTTGTAGAACGTATAAGTGTTCCAGAGAATGGGTTATGTTCGAAGCACTAACGGCTTTACAGAAAGGTACACATACGCATCAATGTGCGGAGAAAAAAATGCGATCAAGGAATAAATGTACAACTGAGTCGATCTGGAAAACCAAGCACTGATGTTGAGAAATGGAAAAAATTACAAGTATGAGCCAATTTTATCTTAGAAAACATCAAATCACATCTAATCGAGTCTAATAACAAGTTTTTGATAACCATTAGCTGATTTGACTACACGCCACGAGTTAAGATTTCACCATAAGCTAAATCGCAGCAAATAAACATGGAAATACGGAAGGATTTATATTGTGCGGTGATAAAAATCCCAGCCTGAACAACCTTAAGCGCCGACGAGTCTAACTGGTGAAACAAAGTTATCTCCACCACAAATCAAACTCTCTCAAACGTCCGGACATCAAAACAAAAGTCCATTGACAACGATAAATTCCTGTGGCAGATTTCTAGCCTGTGACTTCTTTTACAAAAGAAATGCACTTAAAAAACATTATTTATTTTGTCGATCACAGTAAGTGAGCTCCAGTCACAATGTCGATCCAACAAAAGGGAGAGGTTTGGAGGATGGATCAATCGAGTCAATGTTAGCTGTGGTTAAGGATAAAATCATACGGCAAATTTTGCCAAATGGACATAGCAGAATACTACCCACGACTTTGCATGAAATTGCAAAACATTTCTGACTAACATTACATCTTTAAACCATTTAAAAGTAACCAACATATTTTTGTTAATTTAGTCCCCAAGGAAAACAAAACGAAAACAGAAATGAGATGTTGAATATTGCCTAAACAAGATTTAAAAACCAACGATCGACATCATTGGCATTAATTTAATTAGTTTAATCAATGCTCAGCGAAATTCAATTGCGATGTACGGTTGAGTTTAGAGTTAATATAATTGATGGCTACACTTGGATGCCTGGCGACTTCACTTAACAATATAAGCCCAGTTTCTTTTACTGGTATAAAAATCCTTTTGATGCAGCATTAGAAGTTTGCTTCATCCGCTTTGCGTGACAACAAAACGGTTTCCCGTTACGAGTCACTCAGCCTCTGCAGATGCATTGTCGTTTTAAAACAAAACCGTGAGATCCCGGGAAATTTGAAAAACAAAAACAAAAGCGGACATTTCAAACGTTTTAACCAATTTACATTGAATAAAACCGTATTGAAATTCGTGCAAGACCGAATATACGTCTTGAATCAAACGAGACAAAAAAAAAAGTTTCGAGGTGAAAACTAGCGTGACAATTACAAGCTGAAGCATGGACTGAATCACGCAAATGAGATGCATGAACTTTATGATAGACATCACAAAGTGTCCCTTAGCTCTTATCCTCACCTAACCACAAATAATTCTGTCAAAAATAAAGTCATATGATAATGACAAACAACGGTACTATGAAGTACTGAAATAAGAGTAAGAACATATAAAGTAGATGTTCATTGCCTGAGGCAAATTGCCGCTGTTTCAGTTCGGAACGAGATGAAATGCGATACGATGTTGCGATGATTTCTGCCTGGCTTCCGTCAAAAATTTACCGATCGTTCGAAATCATCCAGAAAAACCTGACTTCAGCACAAGCGAATGCAGCGAATTAAGTCAGTAAATTGAGCTTACTATAACGAAACAAGTTTAAAGCAAGTTTTTTTTTTCCTTTTTAGCTTCTCAGCGACACCGACGCTTTCTTACTTTTGAGTCTGTGCACGAAATCCTAAAGTGTGACCATTCATATCAACTCTACTGAGCAGTACTGTCCTGTGGTGCTGTTTATTACGCTGTACACGGTGGTTCCAACTTTTGAGAATGTGGAGGAAATCCTAAAGTGTGACCATTCAAATGAAAGCTGCTGAGCAGTACTTTCCTGTGGTGCTGTTTATTATGCTGTACAAGATGGTTCTAACTTTTGAGTATGTGGGGAAATCCTAAAGTGTAACCATTCAAATTAAACCTACGCTTACGCGACATCGACGCTTTCTTACTTTTGAGTCTGTGCACGAAATCCTAAAGTGTGACCATTCAAATGAAAGCTGCTGAGCAGTACTTTCCTGTGGTGCTGTTTATTATGCTGTACAAGATGGTTCTAACTTTTGAGTATGTGGGGAAATCCCAAAGTGTAACCATTCAAATTAAACCTACGCTTACGCGACATCGACGCTTTCTTACTTTTGAGTCTGTGCACGAAATCCTAAAGTGTGACCATTCAAATCAAAGCTACTGAGCAGTGCTTTCCTGTGGTGCTTTTTATTATGCTGTACAAGGTGATTCTTACTTTCGAGTATGTGGAGGAAATCCTAAAGTGTGAACATTTAAATGCAAGCTACTGAGCAGTATTTTCCTGTAGTGCTGTTTATTATCTTGTACAAGGTGGTTCTAGCTTTTGTTTCTGTGGATGAAATCCTGAAGTTTGATCATTCAAAACTCATGGTTTGACCGTCATAAAAGAAAAGATTAGTTCTCTCTTGTCAATTAGAACGGCGAGCCTTTCAGTCTGACGCTTATACGTATTTTTACCATCAACTTGCCTTAGACTCCAAGCATCGCCAACTCCAATTCACTTCCAGCCGAGCCGGGTATTTCACATCTTTGATCCTCTGAACTGACAAACACATATTTCCCAACATTTTTCGACTTTTTTCCGACGTTTTGAAAAGCAAAACATCTAAAATCTGTTTCATCATGACGCTGTCGAAATAAACTCATCACTCACAGGGTGCGTGCGACCGACTGAAGCCTCAGACGAAATCAATCACGTAAATACTAATCCCACGTTACGCGGAGGGCCTAATGCCCCCGTTTTTCATATTATTTATCCGCCGCAAAATTTCCACCCAATAATAACAATGTTACGACCCATCTGACGACTTAGTATAGAAAAAATACACAAGCGCACGAAAATTTGCTGCTAAGGATAAATATTCCAAGGGAACAAGCATCATTTTGTTTATTTTACAAACAAGAGTTAATAAGAAGTTCTCTAACTGTTTTTCTTGTCGTGCAAAAAATATATGTAAATATATATTTAAATATTTATGTTTTGCGGTCAAGATGCCAATGACTAGTGTGTACTATTCTAGTTGTCCCAATTAAGCAATTCATCTATCGTTTTCTAAATTTGAGATCGCTTCCGAAGCTTTACGAAGATTAAAGGACTTGGGCGACTGTTTCCGATCATCTTCCGATAATGTGTCCATGACTATATTTGACTATACACGAGCAAAAATGACGTCAGCAAACATATCGACATGGGTAAAATTGTCGTCGTGTTGTTTTTGTTGTTGTTGTTTTGTTTTTTTACCTGCATTTCGAAGATTTTGCTTGCGTGATCAAAGAACCATGATGTTTGCATACCGTTACGTAAACGAAATATAAAAGAAAAAAAATACGACTTTACATGTGATACAATTTGAACATCCGTTTGTATACCTTGGTTTATATTTAGAATCAACAGCTCATGATTACCCGTGTCTCAGTGCCTAATGAATTAAAGGTGCTACGTCAAGGGATTTGTTAAGTTGAGGGGTCAAACCAGTGCTGAACCTTCTTCATGCACGAAATAGTTCTAGAAAAAACCACCAACCTCATCCCCACCTACGACGTCGTCACCATTATCATCATCATCATCATCATCACCATCATCATCATTATCATCCTCCTCCTCGTCAGGCACGAGGCTTCACAACACAGCTCCCACCGCACACGGTTCTTGTGAACTGCTTCACCCTTGTAACCCCAAAACTAACAAAAACAGCCGAGACTTCCTCTATCAAACCGCCAGACAAATCTCAACATTAACATACACTCCTTTCCCTCAAGAATGGCTTAACGTCAACAGTGTCATCGGCCCATAGCAAACCAGTGTTAGGTTACAACGGGAAACATGCAAACACGTTTCGCGTTTATAAAGAAAGGAAGCGAATTCCAGGCAAGAGACGAAAGGTAGCATACAAAATGCCAGTAATTTCAGTAAAGTCAACAGTTAGCACAAACCAAAACCTAACAAATAATAAAGAATTCATATTTCTCAGATTATTTTCACGTTTACTCATGTAAATAAACGTTGCTTTGCTTCTTGATAAGAATTTGTTTTCATGGTATTTATTTCAAGGACTCCTAGCATAGTGGAAACTGTTTTGATACCATTAAAGGAATAGTATGTTTAATCTTGCCTTGCATTGGTACTTTTTAACATTTCTGAGATTATTTAATATTTGGTCACACCAATAATTACTGCTTTGCTTGGTGATAAGAGTTTTTGCTCTTTATTTTGTTTGCTATTTACCTATCTAATCGTTTATTTATTGATTTACCATTAAGGACTTTTGGCATCCCGAAAGCAGTTAAATATCAATATAAGATTAAAGTATTAAAACCTCTAGCACAATTTTGGGCTTACTTTCTCACAAAAAAAAAAAAACAGAAATTAAAATTGAGTCGAAACTTCTTAACAATGATTTCACACGAAGCAAAACATAATAGTCAAGAACACTAGGTAACGAATATGGGTAAAACTGGATCATTGTTTTATGAAATTCCAGAGATTTGATTGGGTTAGCGGCCAAGGTATATGAGCCATTATATCATGCCCGAGAAATAACGACCATTAAATTGTCTTCTGGTTGTTCTTGCAAAGCGAAATCAGCAAGATCTAGCAATATTTCTTGATTGTTTTTAATAAAACAATAACTCCACTCGCGCTTGTTGAATATGAGATGATAGATAGCCAACTCCAACTCGGCACCTATCTATCATCTCATATCCAACGCGCGCTCATGGAATAATTGTTAAATATAAATTAGCCGCCCAACAGAAAGCACGTTTTACGTCAGTGTCATTCCTGAGTACTAAACACTTGTCACCCTGGTACACGAAATTTTCACCACATCGAATTTTCGCGTTTTTGCGGTTTTCTTTTTTTTTTTTTTAATTGAGGAACTTCACTTCTCAATAAAAGGAAGTCGCTTATTTACTAGACTTCGTAAGGAACGATACAGAAAATTCTACAAAATTGCCAAAATTTACTGTTGATAAATCGCCCGTCAAAAGTTCACTGACCCCAGATTGATAAGTAAAAAACAATAAAAATCAGGACAAAAACAACTTTCAGTGATTATCAAATCGAAACGCAATTTCTGCAATTACCGAGGGTTCTTGATGACAACACCTTGGTAATCTACTTTTAAGTAAATTACCACATTACCAGCAAAACCCAAAGCCTACGGAGTATTTGCAAACAAACGAGTTACCTGGCAATAACCCACTACCTTACCAATGAACTACAGCTAAACACAACTTACTTTCAAGAGTCGAATCATCGATTCTTCTATGACAGGGATGACAAAAGGACTGAATTGTGAGCAAAAGTCCTCGCATGTGACCTTCATAACGTATATATCTAAGCTGGAACATTACCCCGATCTCTCCAGCAATACTCGTGATCTACTGGTACTGGATGTCATCACTCACTTCACCAGTTATCATTCGCGACATCAATCAGCTTAAACGATGTTTACTAAATGATTAAAGATGATTTATTTTAACTTGGTGGTTTTTTTTTTTAGCTTACTTACTCGGGTAAGAATAGATTTACATTGATTTACAGATTCACATTTTCGCAACATGGTTGATTTAAAACGAAGGTTAGGTAAATATAAAAATAAGCGGTGCTAAGGCTTGTACAAGATAGCGATTTCACCACTCTCTCAATCTGCGGTTAGCGTTTTGCGTATACAGGAAGGCCACCATTGGAATACACCTCCTTTGATGACACAAGTCTAAAACAATCCCGTTATGTAACATACCGATATAACAAGTTTTCAACAGAATTGTTATATATAAACATGCCGGTTATGTAACACTAATGTTGACAGGGCTAACAGGATTGTGATAAACACATTTCAATAAGTAAAAACTCAACAACCTGACAAAAGGATTCCGATCTTTGCAATACATGTACAGCCATCTCGGACGCTGAAGACATTAAGCTACAACAGGCACCTAATACAAGTATTGAATTTTAATTCAGACGATAAAACTAAAATATTTTTACCTTTTGCTATTACGGATATTTCAAACAATTCTCCATATTAGGCATGTCTGAGGCACGCGGCTTGCACGATACAACGATGGAATTAAAATTTTTGTTAAACAGGATTGGAATAAAAACACATTTCACATCTCAGACGGTAATTAATTAATTAACGAGGTAGATAAGACTCGTTTCATTGGCTAGTTCAGAGCATCCCTTCCGCACGAATCCTATCAAAACAAACTATTTTTCCTTTGCTGTCAAATCTTTGTCACTGTCCGTCACGAGAAGTAGAACAGGTCAGAACGAGTTCCTTTATTTCGATTCACAGACACAGCTACATCATAAACGCATTGAAAGCGACGAGAAATTTCACTCGTCGTCATAAGTATTTCAAGGGCGTTAAGAAAATATTCAAAACGGAGGTACTTCATATCCAATATTCTGAAGAGCGGAAAGGTCAACAACTCGTGAATGCGTTACTCTGCTGACGAAAGTATGTCGCATATTTTACGGATTTGTCATGTCAAACATTCCTATTCTACAAATTCTCACAGCATGTAAACAGGAGTTATTCCCTTTGAATATAGCCCACAAACCGTATTGTTAATAATACATAGTGCAGTTTACATGGCACATTGCAATTCTGCTTTTGCTAGGATGCTAAAAGTGCTGGATGCCAAAATTACATCGATACATCACGTGCTCACGGATAAAACACGTCATGAACTGACGCGCATGCGCGATTCCAGGATGTCGAGGCTCTCTCCAGCAAGGCGTTTCCAAACGTAATATACAAAGGAAGAGTGGATAGTTTCAAGTACACGATCAATCAGCCTTCACTATGACAAATTGGGGAAATGACTGGTGAAAACCAAAACACAGCAACACCAATGTTTTGAAAACAGCAGCTAATTTTGGAACGGTAAAGACCGTGATTGGATTAAAAAAAATTTGGATCAACTATCACGGAAGAAAGAAACGCTAATACAGAGCATTTAAAAACAAACGCGAACGACTTCCTAATAATCCGGTAAGTGGAAAACAACAGCTTTTTACCCCCACCCCTCCCCCCACGCAAGCTACTCCTCTGCTCTCCCCTCCCCTATCATCCACACGCATATTCTATATCCTAGGCCTTTCTTACACGAGAAAGAAGCTTCAATGCTGTATGGATCAAGGTAAATCCCACAGAGTATAGCAATTTGCACGAGTTAAACAAAGTGAAAATTCACAAATAAAATGACGAGGAATGTTCAAAAATGTAAGCCAGGTAAAGCTTTTGAAAGAAGATTTCAGTTGTAGCAGGTCAAATGTAAATCTTAATAAGATTAACATTGCAACAGGCACGTATACAAACAAAAACTGCCAGACTCAAAAAGGTCTTACATTAGAACAAAGGTCTTCGAATTAACGTTCAATTCTGTCAAGGGACAAAAATAAGCAATCCTTTTCATCTTTGGATAATTGTCAAATTTCAAAAATTCATCAAGTTCTCGTATCGACGGAAGACATTTGTGTGCATTGCGGTTGAGCCAAACTATCAAAATTTTCAAACTTTTCTCTACTCAGAACTGAGATTTTCCACTAGATGTTCGAACAAACAGCACCTCTTACAACAAGAACTATAAGAATCGTACAAACCTACAAAATTTAAATCACAGATGTTTCATATGCATGTATTGTAAAAAGCTACAAAACTGCTGTATCCTCAAAATTTTACAGAGCACAACTTTAAAGGAACTGGTTTATTAAAAGCAAGATAGCTATTTCAAGGCTGTTTTCTAAGTCAACAAAGCAGTAATTCGAAGTTGCAACTTATAGAAACAAGGATTATAGGAAAAGAATACTTAAATAAACAGCGCCTGGACTATATTTATAGATCTTAGATGTTTACTGTCTAAACGCTTATAGTAATCCGGACCGATAAAAAAAATACGATAAGACATTAACAACCGAAAGCTATTAGAGAATGCAGGCAAAGATACAATAGGTCTGCTAAAACATTGAACACCTGACCAATCACAGCAAACATCAATAATTCAATTAGCCAATCAGAACTCAAACTCAGACCAGACGAAACGAACAACCCATACACCGGTGCCAAACGCGGGAAAATAAGTAACCAGTGCCAAGCGCGGGAACTGAAATGTGCCACTGGCGCCAAACGCGGGAAAATACATAACCCGCGTATGCCAAACGCGCCACAACATGTAACTGGTACCAAGCGCGGGACAATAGGTGTGCAAAAAAGGCGCTCCGACAATTATGGAATATTACAAATTCAAACCTCATTCTCCGCCTCTAATACTTCCTCTTCTCTTTCCTTCACCATCTGAAAGAAAAGAATTTCAAATACATAGCACTGGTCCTTGCAAAAAGAGATAAGACCTTGGCCGGTATAGATACATTGTGACGATTCATCTGTTTTATTTTTATTTTTTTTTTATTTTATTAGCTTCGCCTATTACATAATGCAGAAAAATAAAGGAATAAGTATAATAAATGCTAAATTAGGCAGGGATACCACAACAACGGTAAGCCAATTACAGTGGTCCCAGAGTTTAAAAATATTAAAAAAACAAACAAACAAAGAAAACAGATGAGGCTACATATGTTGATGTTCCTAGGTTGCGGTATAAAGGCCCAGTGGTGAGGTTTTAGATTAGGGGCCGTAGGAGCCCAGGAAATCTGGAAAGCACCCGTGAAATGTGCCTTTTGTATGCGCTCTAAGCAGAAAAGATTGCTCAATGTATCTTATATGTTTTGATGATGTTCAAGGGGTTGCGCCTCGTATGTGTCTCGTTGTCCCAATTTGGACAATACCCTTTGGATCAAGGGGAGGTTTTGCACGCTTCCCATCGTGCATTGCGGGCAAACTATATTATTAACGCGAGGCCACCCGCGATCACCGCATTAGACAGTAGACGCCGTGAGGCTCGCAAGTCCGCCGGCAAATATTTTATAGTGCAACAACAGCCAACATCCCAAAGAATCTTCTTTAATTCGTCTGCCTATTTTTATGTGTCCATTCAAAAGCTCATTAATAATTCATAAGTCCATTGACCTATCAAATGGTCGATAAAACATCACGTGTAGTGGTTTTATATCCGATAAAACCTCCTCCTTGTTAGTATGCGGTGTTCAATGTTTTTCTCGTATGCTAATTTCCAACGCTCACAAAAGCATAATTGTTATGAACTCTCTTGACACACCCTTTTCCAGGAATGTTTTTGAATCCTTTCAAAAAACTCGCAGCACGTGTTTTATCGGGTCTAAAACCACGAGGCGCAGCCGAGTGGTTTTAAATCCCGTTATTTCATGAATCACACATTTTCTTTTGTTATTCAACATCCTTTCAGTTTAACTTACATACTTCATGAATATTAAACTAACTGAAACGAGGGATTTATACAGATAAATCCCTCATTTACTGTATAAATCCCTCATTTACATTAGCATTACTGCGAGAAACGCACACATCAGGTTGCTTCTATTGTTCTCCGTTTCTCACCTAAGTGTGACGGTACTAATTAGCCGGCGTTTGTCCCCTTGAACAAAGGAATAATTTCATGAAATAAGTCAGATAAATACCTCGAACGTCGGTATTAATCCATATACATCCCTCGAGCCTACGGACCTCGGGATGTATATGGATTAATACCTCCGTTCTCGGTATTTATCTCTAACATAAATAAATAAATAAAACCATCTGAGGGTGGATGAAACATACAAATTCTCCTCAGTATTCTTCCGACGCATTTCTTATGCCGGCAGTGTGTGTTGAAACATGAAGTATTGATATTATAAGGAGAAATTAGATGTTAGTCATTCTTTAGCCTTACAGGTTAATGTAAGAGAGTTTTATGAACACAACACGGCTTCGTCTTCCCAGACGACATGTGGGTTCCTTTGCCAAAAACTTTGAGATATGTCCAGAAATACACCTAACCCTGAATTTGGGTACTTCATCTAAGAGAGACCTTTTCGTCGTTTTCATGTGACTTCATGTTTTACAGAATTATGTGTGGTTTAGCGAGAATTAAGGTTAGGAGACACCTTGAGATGTCTATCATACAGTTCATGAATCTCATTAGCGTGCATTTCTGGACATAAGCGGAGAAAACCTTTCTCTCTGCCTTTCTCTAGCCAGTGTAAAAACAGATACCCGGGAACTGTTAGCACGACAACCAGGGCAGTAAGATTAAATACACGTAGTTGTTTTGTACTTGACTGTATTAGAACCGATAGACATACCTGCTTGAATTTGGAGACCACCTTGCCAAGTTCGTTGTAATCACGGTGAGCCTCCGGTGTCTTCTCCAGCAGATTGGACAAAATACGTTCACACTCAACCACATGTTGAACCTAAAATCATAAAACAACAAAGCTTATCTTCAGTCGTAACAAATAGAGAGGTTTCCTTGTTTGATCTCCAGAGACTGGTGTGAACCCAATACCAAAAACAACTGAGAGCTCCACAAGAAACATCCCCCGAATATGGCAACAAAATTTCTACCATCCTTGTAGCTGCGTAGGCCGCAATTAAGGTGCCGTTTGTAGCGAAAAGTCTCCATGTCAAAAAGGAACTTTCCATTTTACTTTAAAGGGGAATTGTCATAGGGTTTTTGACCGCTTCTGTCAAAAATGGTGAAATAAGATCTTCACTTAGCTATAAAATAATTCGAGATCAACGAGAAGAAAGAATCAACTCAATTATTGAAAGAAACAACTCGTGATCTGTTCTAGAACATTTTGAAAACAAAAAATGCGAAAACTTGGAAAATAAAGTTAGCCTAACATTTTTCAAGTTTAAACCCATTTCGACCTATTCTGTCTCTGGCCAGAGGCACTAATCTACAGTTTTATTGCACTGGGGCGATAATTTCTAACAAACTAGACAATTATACTTTTGTTTCTGTTGACAGACAAACATTCAGTTTTGGGTTTTGAAATGATATCGAATTCTCGTAATACTTCCCAAACTAACAAAACCATATACTGCGTCTCTCGTTCTGTCGTCGTTGTAGGTTCCGTATTAACGAGGTAAAGTTTACATAAACTTACTTCCAAAATTTACTGCCAAGATTTAGTGATAGTTGTCGGAATTAGAGAGGGTCAGTGTTATAGTGGTTTGTTAAATAGAGAATATATGAGAATCTGACCGTATTGTATAGACTAAGACTGTGGAGTGTAGAACCGAAACAACGACCTTTCCTTAATTGTATAAAATTGTGGGTATATTTTCTCACTTGCCACTAATTTCCATAAATAGGTAGCGAATGGTTTGCGAAAAGTAAGTTACATAAAAAATGAATGAGGGTTGTTCAACCTGTTGCTTTCGGTACTTTTTGACGTAATGGATCAATCCAAACTCGTAGCGGAAACATGCAACCGGCGACAAGCGCGGGAAAATATGCAACCGGCACAAGGCGCGCGAAATTGCACCTAGGCCGTGTCGTAGGTTTTTATCCACCTTGGACCCAGTTGTTCGAAGCCCGATTGCGCTAATCCTGGATTAATGTGAACTTAAACTCGCGTTTTATAACTAATAAGTAAACATTCTTCCAAGATACTTTTGTCCATAGTTTTTACCATTTATTGAGAATTAGCTTTTAAAGACACTTTTAAAGGGCGAGATGAAAACCTTGGTTAACTTTTAATTTCAAACCGGCAATGGAAAACAAAAGTTTCTCGGGTAAACAGTGAGCGCTCTTAAAATAACCAAACAACTATGAAGTCTGATTATTATCGCATACATTAAATAAGCAATTAAAAGAGTATTGAGATAGTTAATAAATTATGAAAATACGAAACTGATTGAAAACGTATTAGATATGTGTCCATCTTTCTAGACAAAGAGTTTCAAGTTTCAAGCAAAACAGTCGCAAAACGCCGGTAACGAAAATGTAACACTCAATACATTTGGTCACCGTTAACGTTTTGTCGACGTTCACCTGGTTGTTCGCTGGACAATGCAATGCTATGAAAAAACAAGAACTTGCAATTGCATTCCGCCTGACCTGTGTGGGGATGGGAAAGGAATGAACTGAAAAACGACAAAGTGGCCCCCTACCCTCCACTAGAGCGTACTATTGAATAAAACTTTTTCAGCGAATGTACGGACAGCAAATCAAGCCAAGAATGTTCTTAAACGATCAAGAGAAGTAACACCAAAAATTCAAGCGTGTAGTTGATGTTGTTGACCCTCGGCGTTTCTTTGAGCTTCCTAAGCAGACACCACATGTTGTGATATTCTATTAAGTGGATCCAATTATCTACAAATCCCCACATGAACAACGCCTACACCGAACACATTCTTGTTTCATCGATGTACTGCGTATACGAGCAATGGAGTGTCAATATTCTAATTGTTAGAGTCCTTGGGGTAAGTTGCAACTTAACATTAAATCGATAGGAATAACACAGAACTGAATATCAAGAGAGAAGAAAAGGGGAAATATATAAGAAAATTGAAAATAGCGCATTGTAAACAAGTACAGAAGAAAAATCAGTGATTGCCTTGTCAGATTACAGAAAATTTAGATAGCCGACTTAAAGGACGGATGAATTACCACATAATGAAACATCAAGGCTTGAGATCGAGACAAGTTTACGTCAAGAGGATTAAGTGAGACCGGCATATTCGGAAACCATTAATTGAAAATTGCCACAAGCAATTCTGATGGCGCTCTAAAAGAACAATCAACAAGATCAATACAAGGGTGTGAAAAAGGACATTAAAAATCGCAACGCGAGAAATTAATTTATAAAAGACCTATCTGCCTGTAAAAGGTATCTGGCTTCTCATTACAACGTAGTTATTGCGGCTTTGTTTTCATTATAAACAAAGGACAATTATTGCGAAAAACGTGTTTTGAACTCTGCAAAACGTGACACATACTGGTTGTATGACCAACCCAAGGGCGAATTAAAAATACGAGTTTGCAGGGAAATAACTGCAATAGTAGTGGTATTTCCTGGACCGGATGTGTCGGTTCCTTTGATGTAGTTTATTCAGATATCGCCCATATATAACACCAAAATAGATTATTTTAGAAAATTCTTCACCGTCAAAAATAACAAAGCCGGGGTCAACGGATTTACAGTTTAAGAATTCACTTGAGTATTACAATTCTTTAAGACGTCTCCAAGAGTAAGAGCAACATTTTTCACGTGTCGCGCTGCTGAAATTCAAAACAGAGAATCAAAGTGTGATCGCATCAGAAACCTAGGGTCAGCGACTACATTTAGCGAACGATCAAAGAGGTTCGAAAATGCCTTCCTAAATACACATATTAATGGCAATTAGTCGTAAATGCGCCGGTAAATGATCACAATATTGAGCAATTATGCGTCTTACCCGAAATGTTGCACTCCTTCTCCGCACTCTAAATGAACTTTTCCATCTTTTAGCGGCGCGAAAACTCTTTCTTATCCGGCTTCGAAACTTGCTAAATCTTCTTCTCCGTTGTGGGGACATCAAAGTCGCCAGAAGCAAGAGATATTGCGGAATATTTGTCGGATATTCCGGCAGTGCGGTGCGTGTTAGAGATGGTGTTATGAGCGTGTGACAGGTCGAATATCTCGTATCAGATGTCGTCTTTGACAAGCGCTCATGTGACAGAATTTTATTTTTTAGAAACAAAAACAAACACCACGTAGCGTAGTTTCGGGAAAATAAGCAAAAGTATCCCTCAGACAAAAGCAAAACTGGATTTAAAGCAGTCAAAATTCTTCAAAACAAAATGAAAGAATACAAACTGAACGCACGAAGATTTGTCAAAAACACAGAGACTGTGTTGTGTTATCCGACCTGACAGTAACCATGCGCAAACTCAAGGCTTGACTATCGAAATACACTTTCTCCTAACTGATTAAACTCATTTCTTCCTATGCCAGTTATAAGAATACCGTGGCACATCACACAGTTATAATTCTTGCCGTCTATCTGTCTCTCAATGAATAAGGAGAAATTGGATGTTAACCAAGAAAAGTGAAATACCGGAAAAGTTTGTTTAACAGTATTTTTAGCAAATTGTTTGCGGTAATTTACAAAACTACAAGAATTTCTTTTTCATCTTATAGATTGTTCACGCGAGCAAGAAAAATTAGCAAGTTCATCCTCCCATGGAGTGGAAAGGAGGATCGAGGAATAGAAGAGCGAACGCGAACATATTTAGGAGCTGTTTAGTAAACACAGTTTATAATTGTTTCCTTCGTACCTGCTTTCGGATTTTTTTCGACTACAGATTTAGTACAAATGAAAGCATAAGTTAATTAAAGTTTACTTGAATCCTATGTCAAAGCCAATGATTCAGCTTTCTGTTGCCAATTTTCATTTTGTTAAACCTGGTTTAATTAAACATGTTTTGTTGGTGCGAGTGCTTTCCATTTGCCAGAACTGGCAGGCCAAACGCGTTATTTTGAAAGGATGCATGGTACTGCAAAATCTTGAAAAATAACCACTCCGAAATGTTGAAGAAATTCGAAGTACTAGAATAAAACTTATCCTTCACACAGGTACGGTCTGGCCTGCAAGTTTCAGTTCTGACAAATGGCAAGCGCCCTGACTAACAAAGTTCCCGCGCCGGCTTTTTATTTTCGCGATCGTGCTTTCAGCATTCGTCTGCTCCCAGTACCTTGAGCGACGGGGAACAGCAAGCTCCAATAGCTACAATATCACTACTTGATCAAACATACAGGTTATGAGAATACAGGAAATGATCACCGAAGACGCAATGTCTTGATATTTAAACAAATTCTCTCAACTAGCACTATAGGTAATATATGGAGAACAGCGAGGGGAAAATCAATGTTGATACATGACAGAGATAACGAATACCTTGAAAATATCTTCACCAGTCAGAAAATGATTGCTCTCTTCGCACATCGATGCGTCAGCCCCAAAACAACGGCTTCCTAAAATATGTACAGCACCCAACGACAGCCTCTTTCGACAGCGTCCCATCATATTGTGTATCTTTCATATTCATCTTTCATATTGTATCTTGTATCTTTCATATTGTGTATTTTCAATCAAAATTATCATTATTTGAACAGACTGTTTTTTCCTCAAACAGCGAAGGTGTTGAGCTTGCAACTGAACAATTTACTAATCTACTGAATGAAATCTCATCGCGCTCTTTGAGACTCACTTGTCGAAAGAAAATACACCGAAATAAAATCTCAAAAAAATGGTTCGATAACGACTGCAAATTAGCGAGAAGGTCGTTAAAGGTGCTCTCTAACAAAAAACACAGAAATCCTCATAACAAAGAACTAAGACAAGAATATCATAAATCTCACCGTGACTACAACAAATTAATTAAATTAAAAAAATCTGTACTTCTTAACACTAAAATTGATAATCTTATAAATAATAAAGAAAGCCACGAGTTTTGGCATTACCTAAGATCGATAAATGAAGACAATTCTCGTGACAAAAATGAAGAAGAAGTACCTATTGATAATTTATTCACACATTTTACGAATTTACATTCGAAACCAAATGCAAACCGCTCCTTAACAAATGAGATATCCGCATTAGAAGACTTTAAACAAGATCATAATCACTTAGATGATGAAATCTCCTTAAAGGAAATTGAAAATGCAACAAAATTGTTAAAATCAAAAAAGGCTCCTGGTTCCGATAGAATTCGCAATGAAATGCTAAAAACAGGAATATGGTACTTAAAAAACTCAATATGTAAACTCTTTAATCTCATATTAAAATGCGGGTTCTTCCCTTCATCTTGGTGTGAAGGTATCATCACTCCTATCTACAAGTCTGGAAACAAATCAGACCCCTCAAATTACAGAGGAATTTGCATTAACAGCTGTCTTGGAAAGCTATTCACCTCGGTTTTGAACATCAGACTACAACATTACCTCAATAAAGAGAACATTTTACATCGAGCTCAAATTGGATTTCTGCCAAATCACCGGACATCTGATCACATCTTTACCCTTCGAACATTGATTGACAAACATGTAACGCATTCTACTAAAGGTAAACTATTCACTTGTTTTATAGATTTTAAGAAAGCCTTTGACTCAATTTGGCACGACGGCCTATTTTATAAATTATTACAAAATAAGATTGGAGGTAAATTTTATGACTTAATTAAAAACCTTTACTCAAAATCTAAATGTTCCATTAAATTTGGCTTTCAAAGAACAGAATATTTTGAATACGCAAATGGTGTTAGACAAGGCTGCATTCTCTCACCAATGCTTTTTAACCTCTATCTAAACGAGATTCCTACCCTTCTTGATACTATGAAAACAGATCCAGTTCTACTACCGGACGGTTCAAAACTTAATTGCCTCCTCTACGCCGACGACTTAATTTTGATCTCTCACACGGCTGAAGGATTACAAACAGCACTAAATACATTATCCCAGTTCTGTAACGACTGGTTGCTAAATATAAATCTCAAGAAAACGAAAGTTGTTATTTTTCAAAAGAAACTCAGAAAATCTACTTTAAATGACCACTATTTTCATATAAACAGAGAAAAGATAGAAACTGTCAGCAACTACACTTATCTTGGAGTCAATTTCACGTCGAATGGAAACTTCCGAGATAATAAAATAAATTTAAAAGAAAAAACTAGGAGATCTATATTTGCAACACGCCGTTTCCTCAACTTCTCAAAATTACCAATTGATGTTGTGAACAAAATATTTGATTCTTTATTCCTCCCTATCCTCATGTATGGTTCAGAAGTTTGGGGAGTCTATGACAAAAACGACTATAACACATGGGAAAAAGATATAATCGAACGAACTCATGTTTATTTCTGTAAACTTTTTTTAGGAGTCAATAAACAATGCCCAAATGTAGCATGTAGAAATGAACTTGGAAGATTATCATTAAAAGCAAAAATTGACATAAATATTATTAAATTTTGGTTACACCTGGAAAGTCTACCAGAAGATAACATTGCCAAACAATGCCTTTACCTATCTAAAGAAATGACCGACAAAAACCAACTGAGCATTATGCAAAGAGTCAACTCTCTGTGTAATCTTTCCAATTTAAACATTTCAAATTTAAACATTCACAACTTCACTGAACGTATTCGACTAAATGTTAATAAAACTTCAACTAATCATCAACTTAATTTACTAAACCTAAATAAAAAACTTAAATTCTACTCTATCTTTAAACAAGATTGCCACAAAACTGACTCCTTGGATTCGATAAAAAATGTACGTCACAAAAAACAAATCAATACATTTCGTCTTGGAAATCACAATCTGCGAATTGAAACTGGCCGGCACAACAAGACACCTGAAAATTTGAGAACCTGCTATCTCTGTAATTCCAATCAAATTGAAGACGAATCGCATTTTCTATTCTCTTGCGAACATTATCATGATACACGTAAGAAATATTTTGATGAAATAAATGACAAATATCGAAATTTTAATGATCTTGACAATATCTCAAAAATCATGTTTCTTTTTAATAACGTTGATCCTTTTGTTTGTAGAACCATTGCTGCTTATATTTATGATTCAATGCTGAATCGACAATCAATGCTAGCTTAATTATTAGACATAATTATTTAACGTAGTCCAGACTTATTACATAAGTAATACCATGTATATATATGGGAATACTGAATAAATTGTTGTTGTTGTTGTGTATTCAGTGGACCGCTTGTCGTTCAAAGACAATTTGTCAGTTCAGTGTGATAACGTTCGTGTAAAAACATACATTTAACCGGACGCTTTTTCCGGTTTAAAAGGAAATTACTGTATCACCCACATACAAAATTATAAAACATTTTCTACCTATTATGGATCTATTGAACATTTTTTGAATGGTAATGAATTTATCTTCCTTGTTCATGAACACTTCCGGAAATATATTGAAAAGAAATGATATTGAAAAATGCGCGCTTGTCTGTGTGAAGCTGAATAACTTACAAATGTGATAGATGTATAACAAAATTCCCGGCGTCTGAAAGATGAACATTTTTACGCCAGATGTATTTTCAACACGATAAACTAAACATACGGGAACCAACGATATCGTCGCAATTTACTCTTCCTCGTGAAAAATAAACATTCTGTAAGATTCTTAATATTACAAACACGACAACAATTTATTGCGGTTAATTCTGTGATAAAGATATGTTTATTTAAGAATTCTTTTTGGCGTCAACGTCCTTGCTTATCGCCAACGTGAAAGCGAACGAACCCCAAAAAACTACAGTTTGCGCAGCAAAATCACACGCGTTCTCAGTTCACAATCAAAGACAGACAATTTGAAACAAACAATTTGAAAAGAACGGCTGCGTATAGGAGGCGACATGTATAATGCATGGAATAAATGTGATGGAATATTTTAAGCCTGGTGAATAAATGACGTATTATTCAGTAAGTGACACAGGCATACTCGGAAAAAAATCCGAGTGCTCCTGTCAGGAGTCAAGCCTAAGACCTTCCGATCACTGTTCAGAATTCGGTTTTGATGTTTTGGTGATTAATCATACGTAAAGAGAAAACTTCGAATTTAATTATCGTTGTGACGATTGCACCTTTTCTTTCTTTTTTTTTTTTTTAATTACCATCCTGTATTTACAGTAACTAAAATTGTTCATCTATATATACTCATTAGTATGCTCTATATAAAGAATACTAATTAGGCTTTTACACAACGGAAAAGAAAAGAACTAATTAGTATTTTCTATGCAGAGCATACTATTTAGTACATATTTTACCCCACAATTCCCCTGTGCTTCAAAGTCCGTGCCTATTTACATAATTTTCAGACAGTTTATGAAATATAGACCATACAAATACTGGTCGCTGATTGGCTGAGTGGGTGTGATCATGTTATAATTATTAATTGAACTGTTATCATTTAATACCAAATTCAATAATAAATATAAAAATAAAATATAAATAACAATTTAATACCAAATTTTCTCTTACGGATGGGTCAGCTTGTGTCGCAGAATCTTTCATGAACACCGCACTTGCCGGTTCACAAACTGAAGAGGACTGTAAATTCTTTCCTTTTCCGAAGATTTATTTAGCATGGCCGAAAATTTTGGACATTTGAGCCCGCATGGCAGTAGCGGCTTTTCCCAATCGATAATAAAAATGGCGTACGGAATTACAAAGCATTATATGAGACGCGATTGACTTACGGAAAATACAAGAACAACTAATATTATTTTTCAGTTTGCCAAAATCAAGAACCATTCAGTGATATTTCAGCTCTATTTTAGTTAAAAAACCTACAGCGAAAATGAATTCCATACCTTTCACTCGGAACGATATCGTTTTGCAACTTCAGATCCAGTCAAAAGCCTTGGAAAATCCTGCAGATCACCGTCAAAACAATCAAAGGTTCCACATTGTACAGGAAATAACAAAAAATCTAAAGACGCTACACAATTTGCCAAAATCGATTCATAAAATACAGTTAAAGCCCTATCTGGATAATAAAATTCCGATCTTAAGCTTATAAATTTACCTTTCACTTCAGCTGTTAAAAACCCTACACAATGAAATAAGTCCCGAAAAGGAAAGCCGACATGTCACGCAGTTCCTGTTCCGTTCCACTGCAAAAAAGGCGAAGAATTTCTCGACTTTCTGCCTTATTCTCACTCGAATACCCTGCATGTTTGGTATCAAAATTTTCAGTGAGAAGCAGGCTCTTTAGGCCTGCAGTTTTTTTGGACCGCAGTTTAAAGTTAAGCCCGCAATCGCTTTGTATAGCAGTATCAAGCCTCCGCGCAAGAGCATCCCGCGGGAAATTCGCGCGAGAATTTAATTTCTTACTCAGTTGCTTATTCTGGCAGTTCATGTTTTCGATTCGCTGTTTTATATTTAAAAGAGTCGTAGAAACGGTTTCTTTAGAAACCACATATTCTCAATGTCTGAGGCACTGAGTTATTACGATCGGGAGCGGTATCTCAACTGTATCGGCCTCGATTCAAATCACAGTTTACAATATGTAGCAAAGCAGTGTGTCAACAGTGATCAGATTCTCCTAACAGTAAACGTAACTAACAAGTGTTTAAAGAGCTGGTACGAGTTCAAAGAGCAAAAAGCGTTCCCAGACGTTAAGTTTATTGACATTGCAAATGCATTGATTGGTGAAAGGTTTGGGATTTTGATAAGGAGAGACTGCGAAAGAATTGAAAATCACTTTAGGAGGCTCGCGTCCACAGTGAAGAGCCAGTTTGTTGGAATTTCCGGCAAAAAATATGAAACATTTGGAAGCAAGGTTAAAAAGATAGCCATACGTAAGGGGGAAGTGCGAAACATTGCTGAAGTCGAGGAGGAGTTGAAAGAACAGAAGAAACAAAACAAAATATTGCAAGAGAAAAATGAAGATTTGCTACTCGATTATGAAGATCTACAAGAGATAATTGATCAACTTTGGAAAGAAATAAATGAAGCCCGGGAATTACAACGTAAAGCAGAAGAGAGAGTAGAAGAGATGTATGATGATTTAAAACTGGTGAAGGAGGAGAATGCCCATTTGTCTCAGTATGTAGAAAAATTGGAGGAACTTGAGAAATTAGAAAACACAGGCAAGAAATTTACTGAGGTCCAAGAAAAACAACAGCAGAGGAAGCTAAGAGAGTTAAAAACTAAGGCTGAAAGAGCTCTATGGTTCGCAGAGACTTTTGGCCTTAGGTTAAGTTCTATGGAATTTCTAGATGACAATGGTAAGACTCACAACATCAATTACCATGAACAAGGACCTAAATCCTTCAAGGAGTTGCCCAAAGAAGACCAAGACAAAATTAAAGAGATTGTTTACTTAACAGACAAATTTTGCATAGGGGAAGCAGCTTATCATGAACTCACATTAGCATGTGGAGGGGAAAGTCTACCTAGGTCTTACCTGTTGAGACAGAGCAAGAACCAACTAAATGAGCTGATCCACATACGAAGAACCCCTGGTACAGCAGAAGGAGCTCAACTTGACTTTGAGAGTGAACTTCAGAACACAATAAGGAAACTGGTAAGTATTTCAGCTAAGTGTTCTGTAAACCAGTGCCAGTCATTTAACTGGTATGCCTGGTATGATAATAATAAATAACAATAATAATAATCATCATCATCATCATCATCATCATCATCACCATCATCATCATAATCATAATAATTTATCATAATGATAGAGTAATAATAATAATATTAAATGAGCACAATATTATAATAGCAATATTAATGATGTTATAATCATGTTAATAATAGTAATCATGATCATGATCTGCAGAAAATCCAAGATGAACCAGATGCAAAACTAAAAGTTAAGATCAGTGGAGATGGCGCAAGAATGTCCAGGCTTACAAACTTTGTCATTATGTCATACTCGGTTGTGGAGAATGAAGATGTTATGTCATCAAAAGGTAACATATCATGCAGTGAATGGGAATTTATTGTTCCCTGTGAAGTTTCTTTCATCTCTTTCATTAATTTAGTATTTTTCTTTATTAGGGAATAATACGGTTGCAGTAATAAAAGGTCAAGAGAGCTATGATCTTCTGAAGACCTCATGTAAAGATTTGTTTAATGCCATTAACAAGATTGTAAGGGAAGGCAAGGTAACAGTTGATGGAAAGGAAGTATCGATTGAAATGTTTCTGGGTGGAGACTACAAGGTAAAGTGTCTAATTGCATAAATTTATGTGTAAATAACAAATTAAGGTTGGACCATTTCAAAATTCCCTCCTGGGCCTGGTTGCTCGAAGCATGGTTAGCGCTAACCCAGGTTAAACACCATGACAACCTATAGGTTTTAATACCTCTTAACCAATGGTTAACGCTAACTATGCTTCAAGCAACTCAGCCCTGATGTGCTAAAATGGCAAAAAAAAAAAAACTGTGTTGATTTTGCTATGTCCTTTTTACACTTGTTTGTTTCTTTCAGTTTCTTCTACTGATACTAGGTATGAAGGGTGCAACCTCTGATTATTCATGCCTTTGGTGTACAATTCACAAGAGAGACAGGTATTTTTATTAAAATATCCTACTCATTCTAGCAGTTTGCCTGTATGAATTGTTCGGTAATGAAATATACTCAATTTTTTTTATTTGTCTTGTGTGTACTCAAAATATAGGCATGACATGTCCAAAGCCAGAGATTATTACTGGCAAGAATCTCTTGTGAGAACTCTTCAAACCATAAAGGACTCTGCGAACAGCAAGAAATTGTCTTGTGCCCACCAGCCCTTGCTTGAAATTCCATTACAAAATGTTATACTTGATGAGCTTCACTTGATGCTGAGAGTAACAGGTACATGTAGTCTGTTTTGTCAAACTCTTTTGGTTTATTTTGTTTTTACGCAGCATAATTAATAATAATAATAATAATAATAATAATAATAATAATAATAATAATAATAATAATAATACATGCTTTGTTTATAGTGGAAATGCACTCAGCTACCCCAATCTAGTTTACATGCATTCCACTCAGAAATATTGGGAAACAAATAATAATCAAAGCAGCTGGCTATTTACAAGTGTGGCCGAGGCTGGACTTGAATTCGGGACCTCCAGATTTCAAGTCCAGTGCCCTTACCACTGGGCCACACCGCCTCCTAAAATAACATACATAACTGACATTGTTTGAAATGTTAGGGGAATAGAAGGGAAAACTTTGCTTTCTTAATGAGGCAAAACATAACTCCTGTAAACTACAGCTGTACCTGGAGAAGTTACTAATGATTTACATTATAATTGTATCTACAGATGTTTTAACTAACAACTTAATTGAAGAAGCGCTCGCCCGGGACATAAAGGAAAATGTTGACAAACCCCCTAGCCAAAGAACAAGCAAACACTTGGATTCACTCAAAGCTGCTATTAACAGTTGTGGTGTGTCCTTCAATGTATGGGAGAAGAAAAATGCTGACGGGAAAGGCAGTGGTTGCTATGACTTCACAAGCTTGATGGGTTCTGACAAGAAGATACTTTTAAAAGAATTGCCACCAAAGTTGCCCAACATTTTAAAGCCAGAAACCAGAGATGTTGTGACAAAAATCTGGATGGTAACATTATCTTAGTTTGACAATTATCTTGGATAATGAAATTATTTTAAATAGGTTTTCAAGCCTAGTATAACTTAAAATTAGATCTTTTAACCTCAGGTTGTAATATACCTTTGATCATTATTACATGTTAAATTGAACAATCAAGTAAAATGTTAATTGCAAAATATTACTCTGCATAGGACTTTGATGAGCTCTACAAAATGTTTGATGAAAAAAACCCGCCTGATGATTACGCTGAAGACTACTTTCAAAAGGTAAACAAACTGTTCAAATGGAAATGGAATTAACACATAATAAGTTCTAATCAAACTGAAATGGGTAAGGGGGTAGTACTATGGAAACTACTATAATTTTATATTTCAGTTTAAAATCAGCAAACTGTTGTAATCCAGCATAATGGTAATTTCATCTGAAGAGTGCTTCACTGATCTTATAGTATGAAACTACATATCTGAATCATTTGCATACATGTTCATTCCCATAATTTTTTTCTTATTATGACTTGTTTTATCCATAATTTTTTTCTGTTGTCAGGCAAAGGCATGGGTGTCCCTCTTTACATCTCTTGGAGGAATAAGCCCTGGTTACACCATGGCAAAGGTCACTCCATACATGCATGCAATGGTGTACCATGTGCCAAGATTCCTAGCAGAACTTCAAAGCATCAAGAAATTTACAGGGCAGGGTAAGACCGGTTTATGTACAGAAATAATACAGATAAAATGTGTATCTGATATTTTAAGCCATTTTCCAAAAAACTTTTAATATCATTTCTTCTTCCTAGAGCAAAGGGTAACTTTTTCAATAACCCTTAATTTTTTTTTGTTAATGTTATTGTTATTGCAATGGACAAAATGATATTTAGAAAATCATTCCATGTTCTATTGTTAGTTTAGATCACTTCTTGTAATATAATCAGGTAGGTTAACATCAATTCTTTGTTACACAACAAGATTTAACTTATATTAAATTATCAAAAGTTCCTTAATAACATTTAAAATCTCTAAACAGGGGTGGAGAAAAATAATGATGATTGTAGAAGAATACATCTTCAAAAGTCCAACAAGTGGGACGCCGCAAGAGATGTTCTTTTGGTTAGTAAGAGACTTGAGCTGCTAAGTGATTGTGAACGAACACCAAGAGCATACAAGAAAAGAAATGCAGACTACTGGGAATCCGAGATCAAGGAAAAACGTGCCTGTCGAAGAGCAGCTATGAAAAATTCATCCAATCCAGCTGATCCGAATAATAGTAATGAGTACGATGTGGCTAACATGACCCCTGAAAATATCAAAGCTAAACTTACAGAGATGGGAATTAGAACACGCCTAAGAAATGTAAAAAAATTGCAGGAACTGCTTGAAAATGCTTTACAGTCAGCCTCTCAAACTCAACAATAATTCATGACCATCTAGCTTTAAGAAACTTGCAATTATTGAATTTTGGGTTTACCAAGGTGAAACAACCTGTAAAGATTTTCTTTGTTTGTATATGTTATTTTCCAACGTTCTATTGTGTAGAATTATTTAATTCAATGGTTTGAGAAGCTAAGGAACATTAAACAGATGCATTCAAATGATCTCCTTCCAGGTATTTACATTACATGGTCTTTTAGCAATGATAATGCACAGTTTCTCAACTGGTAACACTCAACCAGATGATCATAATTTACTTACTCATTTTTTTTGTTCGTATTCAGATTAGCCCATCTTACCTTGTTCTTAAGCTAAAAAATCAAAAGAATATTTTACCTTGAACAAGGCAAGAGGGGCTTACTTGAATGCAAACAAAAGAATATTAAAATGGCAGCCATTTTAGAATAAGGTAATACTACATGTAAATGTAGATCACTAAGCAAAACTAAGTATTTTCATTGGTCTAAGTTATGTAAGTTACAGGCTCTTTTCACAATAGTCACAGAAATTTTCTCAGTCGGAAATTGGGAGGCCTTGACAAGCCTACCTGCTCGTCTAATGTGGTGAGCAGGGGACCATGTCAAAACAGGTTTTATCTTAACTGGAAAATCTACTGCCTTCCCTTCACCATGTTCATCCAAGTAGTACCACCAGTGCTCAGGTAGTGCTGAAAATCTCACAAAATCATCCTTTGAATACAAAACATGTCCTCGATGTTGGGAAGGTGTTCCTTTCCCACGTGTAAGGTATCTCCACACATCTAAATTCATGTAGACATAAAAGGGAGAAACCGAAGAACTCTTCAGGGCAGACAAAATTCCGGTTGCAAAGTAGAAAGCTGCCTCTTGAAGCCTGTCCTCTCTTGGTTTTGGTGGTCGCTCATAGCCCCTATTAAAAATAAGATTAAAATACATCTTTGTAAATAAACCAAGTACTTCAAAAAATTAGCCATCGCGTATAATACTATATTATTATGAGCTGTTTCTGAGGCCTTTTCCAACATCATGCTACTGCCGTGCCGAACTTAAATCAATTTGACCCAGCAGTGGCATGGCAGTTTCAAATGTCGAATTTAATTCAGTCGTCATGACAAATTCTAAAATATAAAAATATAGAAAACGTCAAAATGAACCCAAAATACATTAAACTAATTAATGAATTTAGTTCAGCATGGCAATAGCATGCTGTTTAAAACCAGTCGCGCTACTACCGTGCGGCAGGACAGGGCCTACCATGCCACTGCTGTGCTAAATAGTCGTGCCAAATTTAATTCAGCCTGCCACACTAAATCAAACATCATGCTACCACGGTTTAAGTCAAAATATTAAATTCTTGAATTTAGCTAGGCACAGGAGTAGCGGGAAATTTGTAACAGGCCTAAGCGTTTTCATCTTCAAAAAACATTTTTATTTATTTATTTTCGCTATAAAGAAAAGCTTCTTAACTAGAGGGAATAAAACTACTTAAAAAGTACAATTATAATAAACTTATCAATAATTAAACAAACGACAAACTACAAAATCTTACCTAATTAATGTCGCAGGCAAGTTTTCCGATGGTTCCCATGAACAGTCTTGAAGCGGCCATCCTTCCCATTTTATTAAGTATTCATGGTCCTGGTATGCATGGAATATTGTCATTATTGACATTTCAGGGCCCCAAAATTTCACGAGCCGAACGAAAGGCTTCGTTAGTACGCATATGAAACACAATTAAGCAGATCAATAAAATTTATTTGAACATACAAAACAAATTCTAGTCGACAGATAATGCTTGGATGCACAAAATAATCCCCGGTAAGTTTACAACTCAGAAGTCAGAAGTAAACCAAAAATTATGAAAATCTTACATATTTTGCTTTTCGGCGCTCAATGATTCTCTCCACATCGTAAATCTTCCTCCCTTTGACTTTTTTAGCGGATGTGTCGAACAAAACAACGGACGAAAGAGCATTCAACTGCTTATAATCGACTTTGGGAACTGCACGCTTATTGGCAGCCATATTGTTTCATTCTTTGCTCTTCAAGAGAAAGCCGCGTTCCGATGTGCGGGCTCAAATGTCCGCGATTTCTGGCCATGCATTAACAATCTGACAATCTCTGATCCAATCTACAATATTCGCGATGCACAGTTCCGTTCACAATTCGTTCTTAATCGTTCTGATCTTACATTACAATTGTACTAAGATTTACTAGGTTCTTTTTGCGCAACAAGTACTTTTACTGCAATCGCGAGCACAGTATAATCTCAAGCCTATACCATTGTAATGCTACTAAATTTAATCTCAATTACACAATTACCCGCGTTTCTCTTCCTTATTTAGCTTAATACTACGCGTGCAGTTACATCATTGTCATGCAGTGTATTAACTGCGGACTTTGCCGGAGTACAATTGTGCAATCTGCTTTGCTTCACTAATTTTTATAGTATTGCCCGCGTTACTATTTTGTGACATTGTTCATCAAATTTCCAAGTTAATATTCTACGTCAAGCACATCAGTGCTTCTTTCCCGACACTCTCCCCCCACCCCCCCCCCCCCCCTTGACTCGACGAGTCAAGCATATGTTTCGATTTCCACCTAGCATCTAAAGCAGCAGATCTGCTAGGGTTACGTCTAAGAGGTGTAGTACGACCCCGTTCAAATCTACGGTTCCCAGTTTGACCAATTTGGCCGTTCCCTTGTATGGCACATTTTACTTCTAAGGGGTACAACTTTTGAACTGGTCTGGAAATACGCATCGGTCTACCCTTGAAAATGACTCTTACTTTTGCTCCCCTAACAACGTTATCCGTGCCCTTGATAAGACTCTCAACTACTGCAATTTTCCACTCTTCTCTTTTTGCCTTCCTCAAACACAGTTACTACGTCTCCTGTCTGAATCTGCCTGTCTCTCCGATCTACCTTCGGGCGGTGAAACTCCTTTAGATTCATCAGGTACTCGTTTCTCTATCTCTTCCAAAAATGCGCTAACTTCACTGTCAAATATCTAAACCTCTCCTACATGCTGTATTTGACTGTTGTTTGCGAGTTTATTTACAGTAAGAGGCAAAATGATTTACGTTCGGTCGAACGCAGTGAATTAGAACGTAAAGGCCTTTTTTCTTTGCCGCATTCAAATCGATCGATAAACTGTTTACTTCTGTACAGATGAGCAAAACTAAATGACATTGGAAGTTTGAAACAACCACAAGCCGCTTTAATGATGTAGCCAAATAATATCGCACAGATTTCCATCGATAGTACACTGACTGCGGAATTCCAGTATTCATAACTTGGCCATTTGAGCGAAACAGTGTTATGAGGTAATAAAAAATCAATCAATTTAGAAATTAAACAACAAGTTATTAACAGTAGCTTCTTTTCTCGTCCCTTTGTACTGATAACCTCGCGAAACTTGACGTGTTTTCGGTCTGATGACCACGACTCATAACAGTGATTAATATTTCCTATTTTAAGGTACACACAAAACCGCAAAAACTTATCCACAATTAATCGACAAGTAAAGCCTGAGTTGCTTGGCGGCCGTCAAAAGTTGAAAGACAATACATTCTTGAAAGGGTAAATCATGAATTGTGACGGATTTGATTGATATCAAAGTAATCTCAAAAATATGCTTGAACTAACGGTACCAGTTTACACATGCAGATGAGGATCATAAAGTACTGAGGTTTAGAAACTAATACAACTAAGATAAAGTTATATATGCATCAGGATTAAACTGAACAAATACATCTTCTTAACGATCGCGTTGTTAATTGAACTGTGACAGGTCAAACATGACCGTACATGGCAATAAAGTGACAGCGCTTCAACAATATTCCGAAATTTCAAAAACATCGTCTCTGGAATTTGTCTAATAGTAAATTAAATTCCTTCTTCTAAAGGAAAATACGCCATTTTTGCACTACATAACTTAAGGTCATAAAATAACTTTCCTCAAAGCTTACAAAAATCGTATGAGGATATTGCGGATCAGAGGGTAGTTATGTAATAGAACAAGACGTCGGCAGATTTTAATACTTCGCGTCTTACCGTGGACACTTCATACAAAGTTTTCGGTTAATTTTTTACCTGCGTTTCACCCAGTTTTTAGGAAACTTTCCAATGTTTATTCCATACTGATTGGCTATAACAAACGGAAGCTAGAAAAATAGTTCAAAACTGGGTTGCCAAAAAATTTCCCAAACCATTAAAGACGCCGGTTTCCGACAATAAGACTCTTAAAAATAACTGCCAAGAAAACCCACAAAACGTCTGCTGCAACGAAATTTAAGCCTTTAGTTCATGATAACGGTACAGGCGGTGATGACCCAACTGATCAGTGTTCAAAGTGAATATTGGAAACAGGTCAATAACGAGTTTAATTACATCCATGATAAGATGAGATACCTTATGGATAAACGATAAAAATCGTGTACGTGATCAGAAAAACTACCAACATTGACCTGCGAGACTTCAACAGGATTGAAACTCATTTCGAAGCATTCTTTCTCTCTGCTTGAGTGAGTATCTTGGCTAAACGCCTAAAATTTGCTTCTCAGCTGCCATAAAGCGCATCTTGAACATCTTATCGTTCTCAGTATTTTCGTTTTACCGAACAGCACCCATACCGTGTCTTTTGTACGCTACTGTTAATTTAACGTGACCAAATTTAACCATCAACTGACCATATGCCTGTTTCTAGCCCTTACTAAAACACGCAATTTTTTTCTGAGATTTCCTCCTAAGTATTGTATGCTGCAATCGTACTACTAGCCATAATAATAGAAATACATTCATTTAGCAAAGCCGGCTTAGTTAATTTGCTAGTAAAAATAAGAGGTTTTATTTGCGGACCATATTTGATCATATGAAAAAGTCAATTATCCTAAGGCTTCATTCTCTCTCACTACATTTTCGAATGTGTGAATCGTAGCTCTAACCCTAACTGCAGAATATTTATTAGTTAAAATAAGGTAATTCACATTTGCAATGTTAAATTCGTATCATAGGAACATCATGCGAGACGGCTGGTAAATACAGACGTGAAATTAGGAAACTATTACTTACCCATCTTCTATACGACATCCTAAAACCACAAAACCCAGCTACCTACGCGACTGAACGGGTTATAACCCAGGATACCCAACATAAGCGCCTTACAAGGTAACAGAGGAAGGGTTACATACTGGCTTTAATAACAATGCGTCCAGCTGCGGTCGATGCGAGCCCCTCTGGCTATGTACAAATGACATAAACTCACTGTCATTCTCGCGTTTCTGTCGCATTAACCTGCAAATCAAAAGATAAATCGATAAATCAAAGAACAAATTCTCCTATCTTGTCCCCATACTTTTCTTATAAAGTACCGAAGAGAAGGTATTAAAATATCAAGAAAATTTACCTTGGGTGATCATATCCTTAATTCTCATGACGTCAGAAGTTGAATTAGGATTGGTAATACACAAATACAAAAAGGAAATTTGATGCTGATCACTGTTAGAGCTAAAAGGGTTAATTATCAGCGTTTTACATGTCAGCCTCACCACCAAACAAGATGCCGTAAGGCTTCTTACAATTTCTGGCAGAATTGTGGTGATCAGAGTGATAAACATTTTCGAACAGCTGCAGTGAAACAAGGCTAAGCAAACTTCCTGGGAAACTCTTTTGGCACGTATAGGTTTATTGTACATTACGTCATGGCGGCCATGTTGGTAGTAAAGAACAATAAGATTTTCCTCCTGTAGTTAACTTCCATTTTTATGCAAACTATGTGAGCAAATTTTCTTTTGATTTGACACTAACATGGCGGCAATGCAATCAACCTATTCCACGTTATATGGAGGCACCTGGGGTGTTGAGACTTCCCTTGATTTTGCATATAGATATAATATGTATATGCAAAATCAAAGGAAGTCGTAACACCCCAGGTGCGTCCATCGATCAACACGCACAAGAGTGACGGAGATTTTTGGCAGCTTTACAGATTAACGAAGAAGTTTAATTTACAGCTAAAAATATGGAGGGTAGTTTTTTCTAAGTTACAGATGTTTGCTTCACCTTGGTTGACCTAGGCCTACCCATATGCATTTTACAATCATAAGATCTTCTTCCCCTCCCTGTACTACACAAACATAGAACTTCCTTATTGTACCCTGTACAGTCTACACCACCCCCTCTCGCTATAAACAGTCTCATCCCACCCCCTCCGTCCCTTCCTTTCAATTAATCGTGAAATAAACTTCGTACCGTGCTAGTGGCTATTTAAGAAATCTGTCCTTAGAACGGACCAAAAACTGTTAAAACCAATACCACATCTCTTATTTAATTCCATCTCCCCTCCCACCCCTCCCCATTCATGTTACACCAGGCTACATTTCAAGGCAAACAAGAACGTTGATCTTACGTTCTTGCAAACTTGAACGCCAAGTAGTAGTCACTGTAATGCTCCCAAAACAACGGATATTCGGCGTAAATTGCACCTGAAACGTAAAACAGATTGTTGTCAGCAACAATAAATCTTTTCGTGAGAGTGAGAGGCAAATGGTACAAAAATATACGTCCGCAATACGTGCAGACGTAAACAAATTCATGTTTCACAGATGTGTTTGCCTCCGTTACTGGAGCTCTTGTTGGTGTGAAGGCAAAATTTTGGCGGATGAGCTGAAAACATCTGTACGTAAAACACCACCACCTGTATCACCATATCAAATAATGTCTGGAATAAAACGTAACTATTTTAACTGTACGCACAAGCCATGGAGTGGTCGCGCTACAGCTGAAAAGATGAGAACGGTGCGGAATCACAGAAATCAGATTCTTCATTTGATTTATCATTGATAATACTGTATTTGTAACACGGTCGAAGTTGTCAACATCCCAAAAACTGTGATCGGTGAAATACTGTAAATAAAACCTCTATTAAGCGGCCGCAGCCTGGCCCAGACGTTCAGGTAAGCGGCCACGATGACATTGGGGACTCTGGGTATTAAAAATAGCATCAACTGAAACAAGAGGACATCAACTACACAAACGAAAATTATTGCAGATACGTTCCGACAGTATTAATGCGCTGAACACGAAGTTGACTAGTAGCTTACACCTTTTAACAAAAAATCTTCAAATACATCAGAACTTCGCATACACTTTAAAATAAAATCTCGGGCTGTACAGAGACAATCAATACGTTAAATACAGTTTCTCTTTTCCCTGTTGTTTAGTAAGCATTTAAATTTTGTTTTTTATTCGAAAAGGAGGCAAAAGAGACGCAAAAACAGACCAAGTTTCCGCTAATTGCACTTACTTTTGTTAAGGAATTCCCTATCGTTTTTTCATTTCAGATCAGTATACTGTAGAGGTCATCATATTTTAAACTGTGGCCAGCTTTAAATTAAGTCAAGCCTTCACTTAAAATGTCAGAGCGCAAATCCAACAAAATACTGAAAATGGTTCCTTTTAAGCAAGTTAACAAACAAATCATGCCACAGGAAAGTACTACTCAGTAGCTTTCATTTGAATGGTCATAATTAAGGATTTCATACACAGACTGAAACATTCAACATTACATCACTCTAGATTTGACTCCAATGAAGAGTAAAGGTGAAAATCTGGCCACAAAAAAAAACGGATTCTGAAGATTTATTACTGAGATAACAAGCCTTAATTAAATGTTTTGTTTATCAGAAAATTGAAAACAGAAGCTCTTCTTTTTGAAAACAAAAAACTGACAAATATTGTCGCGCTTATTGCCCTTCATGTTATAAATGCGAGACCTGGGGTCAATTTAATTAAGCTTTCACAACTGCGTTCTTGTAATTACACCCGCACGCAGACATTGATCTCAACAAACATTGTTACAAGTCTTTAATGAGGATCACTGCTCTCGTTTTTGAACTCTCGATTTATAAGTTCTTTCTTGCATTCGAACGTAAAATCAGGGGCCAAGCTTGTAAATTACAAGTGTAAAAGTTTTCTTAAACTGGCCGCTGATCCGCTTCAATGATCGAGATGACAACTGCTTTTACAATCATTTGCTTCTATTTACAAAGACACCTGAACATTTAACCCCTACGCCCCGGCTAGACGCAGTCCACTTAAGGCGCAAGTAGTTCTAACTTTTGTTTGTACATAAACCCGAAGGCGCGAACGTTTTTCAACAACTGAGCAGACAGTACTTTCCTGTCCGACTGTGTCCGTCCGTACGTTTTTGTTCTAACTTTAACTCTGTGGATTAAATAAGAATAAATTAAAGCTCTTGGGCAGTACTTTCCTCTGGTTTGTTATACTCTACAAGATAGTTAGAACTTACGAGTACGTGGTAAGATTTTTTTAGAGGGACAACTGGGGAATTTCATATTTTTCGAAAACGTGTACAAAAATAACTCGAAGCAATCTAACCGTAACTGCTGCAGGAAATCTCTGACATTTTGGCTTTTACTTGTTTGCATGGTTGTTTTTGTTTCTTCATTTAGTCGTTCCGTGTTTTTTTGTCTTTTACTGGCAGTAAATAACACTTGACAGGCTGTTATAATTCCCCACAAAAGCATTTAATTATGCCACTACACTGCACGGATTTTTGAAGAAAAAGAGCATTTCTTTACCTATTCCAGTAGATGCTGAATTCCAGTTATTGGCTGCTTCTTCGATCTGTAACGGGAATAAAACAAAGAAAGGGACACTTAGGGTCAAGAAATTCAATCAATTAAAAATTTAAGGGTGACATAACACCCTCACGAATTCAACGCAACGACTGCTGTAGTAACATGAAATAATTTTATGGACACTTATTTTTTTTTTCTTTTCTTTTCTTTTTTTTTTTTTTTTTTTTTTAATTTTCAGCAAACTTGCTGAGTAAACTGCAAGAGCAAACTGGTTTTTGCTGCAAATTGCTGCACGTTTTTAAGACATCACGTGCGCTCCATGTA
This sequence comes from Pavona decussata, assembly GCF_977016875.1. Lineage (NCBI taxonomy): Eukaryota > Metazoa > Cnidaria > Anthozoa > Scleractinia > Agariciidae > Pavona > Pavona decussata. Next base: position 780,354 of record NW_028145827.1, on the reverse strand, counting down.
AATTCGAGGTGTTTGCGAGCGTTCGCTTCCTGGAATATACGCCAGGAAAGGTGAGCTAAATGCGGCGTTTCATTTATTACGCGAATATCAGGACTTTGTCAAATACTTGTGAAATGTTCGTGGCTTGTCTGACGCCGCGTTTCGTCTCGGCCAAGAGACCTTCAAAGACCTTCAAAATTTATAGGCAAACTCGTTGAGCATCACGCCCAGAGTCCCGTTCGCAAATTCAAGATGTATCAAGACAATTCATCAATTCGATTAAAAAACATTAACCCTTATCAGTATGACAAACTAAAGAGAGTACTAGCTGAGCTTTTTTTTCACATTTTTAACCACATATTTGCCTCCTTGAAAACGAAACAAATTAGTTTTCCAGTGCTACGAAATTTGAGCTGACATTTTTCCGAAGAAAAGCTGTAGATTTTCTATTCGACCAGATGTACAACATGTACAATGTACGATTACTTGGCGCCGCAGGTAGCAAAGCTAATCTAGGCGGGCCAGGATGACAAAAAGAAAGAATGACTTTAACTGCTAAGTAAAAAGGCAGACTGAGCTATAATATCAAAGATACAAGAATAAGGAAAGTTTTTTCGGAGGTCTAAAATAATGAAGAACTTTTTTGAGCTTCTTTAAAGGCAACACAGGAGAAAGACAAGGAAAACATGAAATAGGGTAGAAAGGAAAGGAATGACAAAACGGTAATATACAACTATGTCAGTTGTGATTTGACTTTTGTTACTAGAGATTCAAAATCGTCATACAAGTCATACAGATGCCCCCTCGGCTAATAAACTGACCTTTTGATAAAGGGAAGCACTCTGTAAACAAATCGGTTCCAAAGTGGCAAACAGTGTGTGGTGTTCCGCCCTGGTAATTTTGCTCCTGAGAACACAAAAAGTGCACATTGTTAACCCTTTCCCTACCGAGACCCACTATAGTGGTCCTGAACTCATAACTTGGTCAGTATTTGCTCAATTACAGTGAAATTTTGTCAGCAAATTGGGCTTGGAAAGATCTTTGCATTTCAGAAGAAAAAATGGTACCCTCTGGTATCTATGATGTGGTTTACCACCCCTATGATTTGTTGAATATTTTCATTTAATGCATTTACAGACTCTCGCCTATCTCAGAGTGTTCTATGCATCAAAAGCTGCAAAATAAGCTACAGTTTTGAGGTATACCTATCACATGGGTCAATCAGTGAAATTTAGTAGTTTTGAATTTTCTCGTTTTAAAACCATTTCTATCAAAGACCTGACTTCCTTCAGTTATCTTGATTTCAGAAATGAATAACTCTCATCAAGACCTTTTAAACGGTATATTACATAAGCAAGCTGGGTTTTCTTTACCGTTTTCGAAAAATGGGCCAAAAAACTTGGCTCACCGTTCTTCAAATATATTATGCTACTTGTTGTTGGGAGAATTTGTGTAAACATAAACACATTAATTTTTATTGTTGGTGGTCATTTCGTTTACTCTGTTTGATCAAGTAGTGATAGAAAACCGCTCACAATTTGTGACAAATGCCTAAGTAATGTTTGAAAAACAAGCAGCAGTATTTTATCGGGTTTAAAACCACGAGGCGCAACCGAGTGGTTTCATACCCGATAAAACATGCGCTTCGAGTTTTTTGAACGGCTTCAAAAATATTCCTGGAAAAGCGTGTGTCAAGAGAGTTCATAACAATAATTATTATTATGCTTTTGTGAACGTTGGAAATTAAAGGCCATGTTACACGAGGCAATTTTCCTTGCAACTTGCAACGCAATGATGAAGACTGAAAAACATTGCAAGTTGCAGAGGAGATGTTATATGCAAGCAACTTGTCTCGCAACGTTGCAAAAGTAGAGGATAGTTCAACTTCTCTTGCAACTTGTAACGCAACTTTTGTTGCGTTGCAAGTTGCAACAAAAAAGTGCCTCGTGTAACATGGCCTTAACATACAGAGGAAAACACCACATACTAATGAGGAGTGTATTAAGGAGGAGGTTTCTCGATATAAAGTCACTGCACGTGATGCATTATCAACGATTTGGTAAGTCAATGGGCTAATGAATTATTAATGAGTTTTTGAAGTTCTCCTTACAGCACCATCTGGCCCTGAAATGGATAAAGTTACTACCTAATCGCATTAGCGACATCCTAATTAAAACTCAGGGTACAGTAGATGGCTATCAGGATGGAAATTAAAAAAAGTGAACATGAGATCTTAGCACTATTTCAGTGCTATTCTCAAAAGGCTGAGCATGGATTTATGGGCGTTGAAAAGAAGCTTTGGCACACAATTTAATAAAGGAACATAACAAGATCAAAACAAATGCTCTAATTGCTGTTGGACTTCAAATCAGTGGAATGAATCACACTGTGTCTATTGTAGACATCAAGATCATCCAGGACATTGCTACAGGATGCAAAATCAGAGAGCGTAAGGGTTCTGTACGTGGCGCCCTCTCACTGGGATTGTGTGAATACAAACTTCCTTCGACTTATGAGAACATTCTCTCACGTGATTAGGACCGTCAAATCACGTGACAGAAATCAAGCCTCATCCATCACTTGAGTAAGGCACTGCTGAGATAGTACAAAAGCTTGTGTTTCCTTGCTGAAATTTTGATCCTTAGCAATATCCAAATGGGATATATAAAACACAGTTCAAGCATATTTTCAATACTGTTAAGGGTAAAAGGCATAAAATGTTCACAAGAATATTCAATGAGTTACATTTTCTGCCCCAAAAAGTTATCTGCTGATCTGTACAGCTTCAAATGCAAAAATATCAAGAGGAGTAACTAAGTTAAAGGAGAGCGGCAGCGCTATAAACAAGCAAGGAAGACGTACCTAAGTGGTTCAGCATATAATTCAAACAGGCTTTTCAAGCACTCATTGTAGATTTCTTCAGCATAAACTAACTCTTTCACACATCGGAGTCTAGGATCCTTAACTGCAATGTAAAATGTTAAGACACAGAGTTCATCAGTAAATTAGTGAAAACATTGATCTGTAAGAATACGTACACCACTTTTACAACTGCAAAACACTCAGGGAGGGTACCCCAATTATACACAGAGAGTGCCACAGAAGTCAAACCTAAGGGCCTCTTCATATGAGCCCGGTCGACTGGGCTGGCTCGGTTTCCAAAATCTCACCTCATCACTCTTTTCTTTACAAAAGTTTAGATGTGTTCATATGAGAAGGCAGGCTGGCCCTGTTACCGAGATCTCGGTTTTTGCGACTGAGATCTTGGTAACCGAGCTGATACCAGGACTGTCCAGGACGAAACATTTTCCTCCTACCGGGCTCATATGAAGAGGCCCTAAGTGCTCTTGTAAATGAATCAGCTGATTCATCTACTAGCTGTATTTGATATCATATCTTGATTCAGACCATTGCGTTACTGGGGCAGTGATACTACGGTGTTGGCCTCATCACCTACACCTAATCATAATAAATCAGTATCTAGAGGACTTAAAGAACCTGCATCACTGTTTGAAGAGAGTAGAAACAGCACATGCAAGCTTAGCAAACAGACAAACAGCAGTCACTACAGACACCATTAGTAAGTCGGGCTGGAAATTTGTTAATTTGAAACTGTGACACAGTGGGACTAACATTCTTTTCTGCAAGCCTGAGAATTTCTTAGCCTTACAAAAAAAACTCTCATACTCCGAGAAAGTATCACAAGAAAATTGACCACCTTGTTCACAAAAGGTGAACTGACTGAAATTTTGTGAAATGTGTACTTTCTGAAAGACCATTTCCCCCCACCTCCCCCCTCCTCACCATGTTGATGTGCTGACTTTTGGTCTCACCATTCACTTGCTAACCACATTTGAACATCCCACAACAAAAAGGCAAATTATCAATTGCATAGTAGCTCAGTAGCAACTACTATTACACTACTGAGAGACCATTGCACTACTTGCAAGCATACCTACATTTGAAAATCCCCACATTCTCTTATCAACATGAATTCCATGGGGCACACATTTTATTTTCAGTGGTGAATAACTTTGACACCCTTAACCACCTGGTCACTTCAACCTTGCAACTAACAGTACATTTTTAGAGAGACGTCAAGACAAAGAATCAAAGCAGCAGTGTAAGCAGAACCCTTTTCTTATTAACAACCCTGTGAGTGGAATCCTCTTCTGATTTACCAAGTGGACACTCAGTCAAGGTCCCAACCAACCACTGTACAGTCGAACCTGTATTAAGCGGCACCGTATTAACCGGTCACCCTCTATGAAGCGGTCAGTTGTCAAAGTCCCGAAAATTACTTCCCTTAATCACTGTAATCCTGACCTGTATTAAACGGTCTCCTCTATTAAGCGGTCGCGGTCACCCTATACTAAGTCCCAGCGAGCTGTTTCTATTGTCTTGACCTGTTTTAAAAGGCCACTTTGTAAAAGGAAACCACTTAAATGCGGTAACAAATAGCGTGCAAGGCAATTGAGTTTTTTTAAAAACTCTGCACAATCGTGGCGTTAATTTTTTACTAGTCCGTTTCAATACCATGCTCTCCTTTGTCATACCATTTTATCACCGAACTTTCTTAACCAAGTAAGTGATGTATTCTGTGCAACCCGTATTAAGCGGTCAACCTGTATTAAGCGGTCACTTAGCCATTCCCCGAGGGTGACCGCTTAATACAGGTTCGACTGTATTTTTAAGTGGATACTTGAGTGTGCATGTGTACTTTAAGTGTGTTGCCTAACAAGAGGCTGTACACAATCAGGTGCATGTAATTCACCCTTGCAAGCTTTCTGTTATGAACTTACTTGTGTGTAGATTATCCAACTGAAAGTTTGACAGCCTTCTGTCGACATCCTCAATGGCGATTTCTGCATTCTCTACAGTTACTGCACCGGCCTCAAGATTTAGCAATGCTTTTTCAGGCAATGTACGAACTTGATAATTGGTCAAGTTGTACTCCTGGCAAATTCCAGAAACCAGATCCCTCACTGTCATATTTCGTTCAGCACTCAACTGAAGGAACAACAGAAGGTACAAGTATGTTAACCTTTAAGCCCTAACAGTGATCAGCATCAAATTTCTCCTTGAGATATCAATTCTTATTCAACCTATGAGGTCACGAGAATTAAGGATATGATCACCCACTTGGTGAATTTTATTGATATTGTCATTATTTCTCCCCAGTACTTTTATAAGAAAAGTATGGGGACAAGATAGGAGAATTTGTTCTTTGATATAAGGGGTTTAAGGGTAACTAGTTAACTGTATTGTATTGTATTGTATTGTATTGTATTGTATTGCATTGCATTGTATTGTATTGTATTGTATTGTATTAACTAACATGCACTTGCCACAACACCTCCTTTGCAAGATCTGTTATATTGTAATAATTTTTCACAAGAATGAAATAAAAATGCACTTTCATTTTGTAAAGGTCTTTGTAAAGAAAGTATGCAAGAAAACAAAAAAAAATGTCGCATACATGTAGATGGTAGAGGTACCTTTCAGAGTCCTGAACAGTGTAAATATCTTACTGTTAGTTCAAGCATCTCATTCTTTTTTGAATATTTGAATATGAATGTGTTGTACACATGGCATTTATAAAATGTCACGCCAGTTGTTTATTGTTAAGACTAAATGCCATAGAAAAGGGGGGATTACAAAAACAATACAGAATACTGGCCACTGGACCATTTAGCACTGTCAAGGATACAATTAAGGCAAAAAACAAAAAAGTTTCCCTCTAAATGTTAGGGAATGCAGCAATGCCAGCTCTGTTGGATTATCCAGTTATCTCCTGAATACGGTTCAAATCTCCCAGTCTCCAATACCGTTTACCAAATCTCCCGGATAAAAGTAATGTCTGATAGTTCTCTACAACTAGAGTTAAGGCCAAATTTTCATAAAATCTACAACATTTTGTTTTGCAAATTCATTCATGTATTTTTGTGCATCTTTCCCCTAGTCTGTTAAAGAAACAAAAGGAAAGGAAATGGGTTGATTAGTGAGAAAGTGAGGGCATGATTTTTTTGTCGTGGGGAGGGGTAGGTCAATTCTGATCATTTTTAAGGGGGAGGGGATGGGTCAATTTGAGCAATTTTGTGGAGGAGAGGAATGATTTGATGACAGGGGTGGGGATAGCACCCAAAGAAAAAATCTCCAGGGGGTTGACATTTCTTGGAACGTGAGAGTTTTCAACAAAAAGTCCCAATGACCAGTGACTGGGAAAGCAAGGAAGTGCAAGTTTGGATTTGTAGTTTGCACAGAATTCTTTTCCAAGGAATTATGAAGAGTAGCAGCAGAAGTAATATTAGTTGCTGGAGATTAAGTTCAACAAAATATATTCTGCATGTAAGTCAAATAGGCAATTCTTTCACAAGCAATTTGCACGAACTTGATTGATGTGCTGCTAACTGGGGTGCCCGACACAAGTTAAGTGTGCTTTTAATGAGTGCTCATCAGAAAGTTTCAAAGAAAACCCCGAAAAGTGCCAAACTCTTATTTTGTGGGTGTGGCTTGACCCTAAGGACCGGTTTTGCTAAGTATGGGGGCTTTGTTTCTCTATTATACCTGCATTTTTTCCATATTGTACATGTCTAGAAAATACCCATACCCCTCCTCCTGTACCCCTGTACATAGCCTCCCTTACAGATGCTTGTTTGACTCATAAAGGTTCCTCAATGAGCTAAAAGAGGGAGACGGAGGCTACTCTACCCCTTCAGAAATTCCAATTTCTCACTTCATACTTCATTTCCATTTAAAGCCATTGCAGATGGTGATTTTAATGCCTACAAACAATGATTTGTTGCTTATTTCACATCACACTTCTCCACAACCCCACTGGACTTTGTTTTTTGACCTATGCTCCCGAAATGTTAGCTTCATGAACTACTCCTGAAATGTTACCTTCATGTACATGTAAAAGGTAAAGGTGCACTAGAGCCTAAGTGGCCCACATGGCCAGAGCTTAGCGCAGTTTCTGTGATATGAAGCAACTAGGAGTATTGCTACTACCCCCAGGATGGGATGCTAGTCCATTCCGGTGCTACCCCCAGCAGTATGTCGCCAGTACCCATTTAAACACCTGGGTAAAGAGAGACAATGCGGAGCAAAGTTTCTTGTCTAAGGAAACAACGCAGCAATGAAGAGACCAACCTGGCCTCGAACCAACGACCCTTGGATCTTCCAACCGTCCGATCGAAAGTCCAAATGCACTAACTAAGGTTTTTTTGTGTGTGTACTCTTCTTAAAATGTTACCTTCATGTACCCCACTCCCCCCCCCCCTCCTCTCCCTTCTCTACCTCTCTTGAATTTTCAATCCCTTTATGTTGAGAGGTGGATAGTTCTGGAGCTACACTTTTATTTATAACCCAAAAGGTAAGTTAAACATAATTCTCATAGTGATCATGTTAGATTTAATCCCCAATGACAGTCAGTCTTCATGAATTTTATATTTTAGTCCAAAAAGGTACAATCAGCTTCAGTCACTTTTATATTCATTTGTACAATCATTTGTAAGTTTTTAAAACATAACGTAGTTTGTTTTTTTTTTTTTTTCTTTGTTTTTTTTTCTCAATCTACAGGGCCCCACTGAATATCACTTTCGTGATTCGGGATCCCTGTATTATTATTATTAGTAGTAGTAGTATTATTATTAGTATTATTATTATTATTATTATTATTATCATTATCATTATCATTATCATTATCATTATCATTATCATTAGTATTAGTATTAGTATTAGTATTAGTATTAGTATTAGTATTAGTATTAGTATTAGTATTATTATTATTATTATTATTATTATTATTATTATTATTATTATTATTATATTAAGGTCCCCCTACCCTACCTCTGGATTTTCAGATATTCCCCTCCTTGTTATAAAAATTATGGTGGTTTCATGTACAGTACAAATTGAATTTTTAATTTGTTAGGTTTAGGAAGACAGAAAGACAGAAAAAGAAGGAAAAAACTTTAGTGTGGGGAACCAACTATGTCTCAACAAGATGAAATGCTGGGACCATTGAAAAATTAACCAAGGTTTTCAACCCTAAGGGACAAACATCTTTTTGAAGAATGTTTGATTAAAAATTAAACTTGAATCAAGGTTTATGCTAACCCATGATTAGCTTAATTGGGCTTTGAATTGATCTTGTAGAGCTTGTTTCTTATAAGTACAAATACGCTGCATACACTAATAGTTATCAATGTAGAAATAACGGAGTAAATCTGCAGAATTGTATATTTCTATGTGTGACAGAAGTCACAAAATTTAATGAGATTCAGGCTGTCTAAAAATGTAGACAAACAAAAATAAAAAAAATTAGGAATCAACTAAAATAGAACAATGACATCATTCTAATCAAGTTTGCAATCTGTGATGGTCGGAAATTAGTAATGATTAAAAAATGTACATTTTTCATTTTAATAACAATATGTCCTTGATCATATCTTTACAATATTAACCTCAATTAAAGCTAATTCACATTATTTAACAAATTTAAACTAAAGTTTTCAAAGCGGATGACACGGACAAGTAGAAATCATAATACCCGGCAAGCCTAAATATTCTGTTGATTGTCAACAACCTTGATGAGAGGTGGGCCTTCAACTAACAAACACCAACATGAACAATATATTTCAGACATTAATTATGCTACGGTATGTTGAATTTATATTGAGGTTTGTTTTGGTCACTTGTAGAGCCTCGCGTGTCATAAAATTAAACGAAACTACCCCAAAAACCACAAATAATGAGCTTTTAAGTAGATGAATTGTATCTTGCAGGCTTTCATGCATTAAATATTAAACAATAAAAACATTCCCAGTTGATATTGCTCGATTTAGTTCGATCGACTTTCTAAAAGATCAGTCGAAATCGGGGCTATCCCGGAATTAAAATTCGACGTCACATTCGTGTGTTGTGCAGAAACGGCAGAAACGCTGATCGGGCCTATGGACCGAAGGGGTTGATAGACCGGAAAACGGCAATTCACTGGGAGGAAATTACGCTGAGTGTCACATTTTAATACATTGAGCCGCTTAAAAATTAGAAAATTATTCCACGTAATGCCGATGATCTTGGCGTCTTATTGAAAGTAGCCTGAAGAGTTTCATGCTGGTATATACGGCCCTAGCTTTTTAGTTTTTTATCTGAGTAAGTCGACCTACGTTTTCGCAGTGTGAAGCCACTTGAGATCACCAAAACACAACATTTGCGCTGTGGAAAGCTAGCACCGGCGCCGAATTAACATGTTTAGGAAAACATTTCCGCATGAAACCGCGCATTTAATAAACTAATTCAACTCCAGGACATGGAAATTGGATTCTCCGTAACAAAGAATTCCAACTGAGGCTAAAGATACAGCAGAATGGAAGACAGACGTTTTGAAATCAAGATGCCGCAATGAAATTGAACGCTGTATTGGAACCGAACACATCAGCTGAATTATCACAAATAAAATTCATTGAAACGCAAATTAGGCGCGTCCAAGCAAACACCAAACAGCCCTCTATGCAAACATAAACAACAATATCACAATTCTAGTCTTAAAATCTTCAGGACATTGGAAACGTTTTCAACAATCAAAGTTGATGCAATGAACGTTCGACTCACCAATCTTGGTTTTCCATCAGGCAGGATTGCTTTGACCATAAAAGTATGCCCCTGTCCTTCATCCATACGGAGTATGTTTAATACTCCAATTAGTGTCTGGTCAGTCATTGATCTTGTACGGTTCAACAGAGTGAGTGACGAACCAAACGAATGTTTTCTCTGTCTTGCCTTCGTGCTCGCACTGGCAGTCGCCATTTTGTAGCGCGAATTCCAGCTAAGTTGAGCTACAGTCAAAACAATGCAGAACAGAATAAAGTCAGTGTTTCTGCACAAAATGTGTCCATAACGAAATGCCTGTTGTTGAACCTAGGAACATTTCCAGCTCTTTTGCCCTGTTACAGCCAACATAATACACGTTCGCTGGCTAATTCTGTTTTGACGAGGGATTTGTCACTCACTTGACCAACGAAATTACTGATCCGTGAACTATGTGTAAGACAATGAGATTGGCTTATGAGCAATTTGATACACCCTAAAAAGCTCTTTTAGGGCAAATTAGAATACGGAACAACATAAATTACCATCATTAACGCATCAAAACAAGATAAGATTTCAACAAAAATCCAAAATTTTCCTGAAATGATTTTATTCGAAGGCGGTCATGTTGTTCGTGTCGGCTACACCCTCTACCCTACCCTTTTCCGCCAAAAAATAAAATGCTTCATGTGCCAGATGGTCTACGTGTATGTACGTGAAGTAGCATAAACAGAATTTCTTTCTTTTCTTTTATTCTGTCACGTTACGCGACGTTCCTTTCGAATTCTATATACTTATTTCTTTATGTCACGACGCTAGTCACAGAGATGCATGGAAGTTAAAAACAAAAGTTAAGTACATCTTTGGTCAGTTCGGAAATTTTCGTACACTGCGATACCTTCCAAACTATCAAAAATTCTTAGACAAATAATACAGGTAGGTGGACGTTTACATGAATCAATTAATTTAAAAAAGACAAGGATAACTTACATTTAAAACAAATATGCTGGTTTATCGATTTTTCTGTCAGAACCACACAAGTATTTGCGGAGTAGAAAATAATGGGCTCCTGATTAACACAATTTATCCTTTGTAACTGACAGTGACACCAGCTCTATTAAAAGCTGTAAATATATAAAAACACTGCGTACCAGACCACAAACTATTAATAAACACTTGATTGTGCTCAGAAAGTTATGTGGATTAATTAATTCGACCCGGTGATCCTGTTATCCTAATTAGAATGTTGTTTTCAAATAAAATACATTTGGGATACACCTCAGGAATTTTCGTTCCGAGACAAAGAGAAAGTTTACAGCAGGAGGCATACAAACTTTGATATACAATGGCTTTAAATATGAAATGATCAGCTTTAAGTTGGCCAGCTTTGGAAATTTACAATGAACGAGGATATAACGATGCGATAAGAAGCTGCCAGATCGAGATTGTGCGTTTCAGTGGGCGTGTGTGCTAATTAGGGTTACGCACCCCCTCAGCAAAGGCGTGGTCAGGGGGGCTGCCTAAAAATAGACCTTATTATAGAATTATGAAACCACATGATTTCACCTCATTGACTGCTTTCCAAACAAATTAGGAAAGACGAATACAATCTTCATCTACGATTAGCTGGCTAATCTTTCACAGCGAGAATAAGCCGCAATGACTGAAAAGGATAAAGAAGTTGGAGCTTCACTTGTTTGGCTTCCAGCTTTCTGCCAAATCAAATATTCGTAGGGTGAAGTTTTGAAGGAAAACAGTGATAAGGAGGTGAGAATTAAACCACTGGAACTTAAAACCTGTTCATCCCCAACTTAAACTGACCAAACCGCCATTACAGAGGATCAGGATTATAATAGGTCTGAATTCCGATCCCAAAAAATTACTTTCAGGTGTAACCGGCTCTCCACTCGAGCTACGACAAGAGATATATTTTAGTAACCGGTTGATAAAATACAAATTAACTGAATTGGATCAAAATTAACCGTATCAAAATCATATATTTGTAAACACATCGAAGGCCATCGCAAGAGTGGAAGTTATGTATGAAACGCGAACAATCGCGAAATGAAAGCCTACAAAAAAAAAAACACTTTGATGGTCTTCAGTGTACATAAATCGTTATCGTTCTTCCGCATTTCAAATGGTCACTTTAATTTATTTATCCTCTACGGGTTTATTTAAAACATAATGGGTAGAATAGCTAGATTATTGGATAAAATAGTTCAGTAAACGTATTTTCTTTGTTGTTGTTCTCTGAAGGATAAATCGTGGAACATAAATTCTGACTAAGACATGGCCAGCTCCCCTGATTCGGCTATGGTACACTGTTGCTCGAATGCTTGATGATCTTACTACCGAGATCCTGTTTGCCTTGTTAAGCTTCTTGATGAAGTCTGGGCAATCGCAGCAATTCATTTAATTTCCATTTCAATCTTGATACATGGAAGACCATTACGTACACAACTTGAGCAGTCGCGAAAAGAAAGCCTGCAAAAAATCTAGCCAAGCGTTGAACGGCAATCGAACCCATGATCTCCGTGCCACAGGAAGCCGGATCAATCGGTAAAATAAATAAACAAACTTCAAAAGTCAAAGGTGTGGCCGCCTTTGGTTGGTTTTAAAAAAAATACGCCTTAGATCTCACGTTATGAAGAGCAGAAAGCTGATCAAATGACGCATGAACAGTAGTTCCTTGCGCCGGACCAAAAGGGTTCCTTAATTTTCAAATTAGGTGGTGATAACTGCTATGTTAATTCAACACACCCTAACCACAAATCCATCGGATGGGATTGATTTTTAGGTGATTAGATATCTCAACAGCTTCCAGTTACAGGAAATGGAAAAAACTATCTCAACCACTTGTAGAATCAATACACATTCGGATAATTATGCTCAACAATTCGACAGTATCGGTACGGAAATTTATTCTTAGGAAACGTCCAGGAAGACATTCTGTTCTCCGAAAGACAATTTGACAGACGCTTCAGTAACTTTTTGGGAAATTTTTCTGAAATCATTTTTTAGTAACTGTCGTCCTCAGGTGACAAATTATCGATGAGTATGGCGCTTGTTGTAAAAGTATGAATGAATTAAAGGGAAAAAAAGGGATTTGGTCATCAAGAAGTCATCGTAAACAAAAGAAAAATGAAAACACTCCGAGAGCTGAACGCATCCTTTACAGAAACTCGCGAGATCGCACGGTCACCTGATGGACATTAGATTAAAATCAATAATACGTGGCCAAAATACATTGGTAAGAGAACTTATGAAAACGGACACAGTCATAGCCCGTTTATATGGTCTCCAAATGCAAAGCAGCCGTTGTTTGGGTCGTCACGCAACGCAATTCCCCGAAAGATAACGGGGAGGAGCGTTGCGTGACGACTGAGTTGGAGATCGAGGTTTCGAACCGGAATGAGAATTTCGGTCCGGTGAACATCTTCTGCAGTTAACTCGCAGTTCATTCGTACCAGAGAATGCAGGTTTTTGGCCGGTATCATGTAAGTGAATACAGAGGCTCAAAAGGCTACGGGAACGACCTCCTACGAAATAAGTCATAGGTTTACACTTGACAATAATCTACTGAAAGTCGAAGAGTTTTGACCTAACTGTAAAATGCGCTCTTAAAAATTGTGGAGAACCAATTTCTCTTATTTTCTTTAAGTCTTTGAAAGAAAGATAAATATATGTGGATGAACCACGACACCGCCATGAAAAATTCCTAAAAGTTCCCAACCCCATCCCCAACAACTGAGTATTCATACCTGACCAAGCATCCATGTATTACGTTCTAGGAATCGTCGTTGTTTAGTTCCAGTAGCATATATTTTTAAAAGCTATATCTAAATAGCTTTTTGCTAAATCTCTTCGCGCAAAATTATGACAAACAGATGAGTGAAATTCTTTTCCCGTTCTCTCCAACACAGTTCCTCCGGAGGTCCTGATCAGAACCGGAGCTTCCTTCGACCAAATGGAACTCAACTTGCAACAAACATGGTCTGCAAGAATGGCGAACGTGCTCAAAGAAATTCCAGTACAAGGCAAACCAAATTATTAACTCGCGTGAAGTGGAAATGGCGAACGCAGAGATTCCTTTAAGGATTAAGGACCACACTAACGTTTGTCGTAACTCTAAACCGCTCGTTAATGAATTTCTTGGACCGCGCGCCACTCGCCTCCGTAAAAACCTGTTGAAGATATCCCACAAGATTCTAAAGGCGTCTCGCGCGGATGCCACAGAAATGTTTTTATCAGCAAAGAGAGTTCCTAAATCAACACACTATAAGATAATTCCACTCAAAGTTACTTTCGAGGCAGTCGAGAAAGCTAATCTGTGGAAAAATCGCATCCAAGTTGAAAGACGTACGTCTAAAACCGATGCTACGTAATCAACACACCCTGACCTAGATGGCTGGGAAAGGCTAAAGATAGCAAATGGCTATGAAAAACACCCACGAGTTCTTGTTTATTTCATTGATAAGGTCACTGTAAAGTGCCCAAGAGAAAACAAACTCCATCTTAAAGGGTTTCCCAGAGGAAACAAAATAACAGGAATGCGGTGCTGTATTACAATGAACGGAGCATATTTGAACATATATTAGACTGATTTGAAGGTATGGCAAACAATTGATTAAATCAACGAGACGAATTTCCGACAAGGGGAAGCTCGGTTGTAGGTTACCCAACGCAACGATTTGTGACTGATAGGCGTGGTCGGGAAATTCAGGCTGCTTTATGAAAACAGGAACACGATTGGGGATATTCTTGGCTTGGTTAGCGCTCGTGCGCAGAATAACATACGATCGAATTTAGGTAATGAAGTAGAATTATGAAAGCGTCTCGTTGAAAAAATCACGCGGGAACCAAGAATAATTTTTGAGATTTATCTTGGTAGGTGTTTCATATTTCCTTTCGCAATTTATCACCTCATCGCTGTATAAGCCATATTGTTACGACGATCTATCCGTTGAATTTTAAAAGCGAATAAAGACAGTTGAATAACGTTAAAGGAAACCGTGTACACTCATTTATTTAGGAGAATCAAACCAGCCTTTTGATTGCTGGCCAGGATACAAGGATGGAAGGAAGATAGATGCTTGCCTGCCCTTGTACCCCACCCCCCTACCCCCAAAAAAGGCGACGTTAAAATACTAAATACGGGGATATTTGTCAGTACTATTTCCTTTTCAGAACGCTTAACCGTCGGGTCATTAATTGTAGAAATAGGCCTCCCTTTCCGGTAACAGTTTCACTATAATTAACAGAGGAGATATAAACCTCTCACAGATTTGAGCTGTTAGAATGCTGGGCGTATTCTTGTGGTGTGAGTGTACAGCTTTATTTGTTCTCTTGAAGTCCATCTCCAAGCGGTGTCAAAAATTACACGCCGAAGGTTGCAAACTGTCTGATAGCTGGGAAGCTTGCTAGTTGTTTGTTTGAATGCAATGAAACTTCGTTAATCAAACTTCTCCATTGTTCAGTTTATACACAGTTTCACAAATGTAAAGCTTGTTGTTCGTACCCTTCGATTTGGAGGAAATTAAGATGCTTGATGGCCTGTTAAACTAGTTTACGGTATTTTAAAAACGTACACTTTGAGAAGTCCCTTATTTTTCTCAGGGATTGTAAAGAGAACCACACGAGCACGCGCGGAAATTCACTCCGCGCGTGGCGTCTCCTCGCGAGGAGAGGAACCTTTCGTGCATGATTTGCTCGCTTTACTATCAGTTACTATACCTAAGCAAAATTTGAATTACTTGCTAAATTAAGTTGTACGCTAAGAGTAATCTTCTTAGAACGCTAGTGACAGAGACCACCCTCACTGAAAACATTATTTCTCCAGGAGTGGCCCCCTTTTCCTTTTTTCCGTATTCCAGAGTTTGGCTCCGCCATTTTTTAGGGTCTCGATAAGGTAACCATATCATCCACAGCTGTTAGAGATTGTTTTTCAATCATGTTTCTTCCTCAGTAATGATCAATCTCGGATGGTTAACAAGATAAAGGATTAAAGAAGTTTCATCAAGGAAATAATTTGTTTATTTTGAGATAAACGACAATTTGTTGGGCTGATAATTGAGCTATCGTCCCTGTGTGAGGTATTTATGACGAATTATTACGAGCCGGGTTATTTAATTAAAGGCTACCGCTTACAACTTGAATTAGGGCATCAAATGAAAGTGACTAGGGCCGCAAGCCGGATGTTTAAGACTATAGTTAACTGTATTTATATACGATTATTGGTCATTAATTTAGCCGGCCAAAAAAAATTGTAAAGGAAATAAAGGGAGATGTAAAGAATCGACCATAAGAGGACACAGAAAAAATCCGAGCCCCAGATGAGATTCGAACCCACGACCCTCCGTCTTCTTAAATAAAACGAAACAAACTTTAAAAAAGCCTAACCGAACAACGAACCATTTCTTTTGGGGCAATTTGTCGAAAAAGGGCACATAGAGGACCCTAGTTAAGTATCACTGCGATGCCCATTATATAGTACGAGGGAATTAGTTCTCAGCCAAACACTCCCTTGTTTATTAAATTAAAAAAAAAAGGAAAACAACACCAACTACAACAACAACAATAACAACAAACCAACAGACAAACAAGATACTGAAAGCCTATCTAGCCAGCAAACTAGTTCCCCTTGTCCCAGCAACAGAGGAAACTTATCACTAGCTGTAGTCACAATGATTCGTTTCTAATCGAGCCAGTGAACCTCTCTTGCTTGTCTTTCTGACGGCAAGATGCATTCTGGACCCAATTGGACCCCCCAGCTCTTCCTTTGCGCATGACTGATTTCGATTTGCGCGGTCAAGCCGAAAGGCCCCGGGATCCAATCTCGTTCCCAGAGCCCTCGTAACCCTTGGACAACGGTAACGAGGACTCTGGGAACGAGATTGCCTGGGATCGAGAATGGATAAGATGACGTAGCAACTATAACTGCGCATGCGTGTGGATTTTGCTGTGATGACAAAGAACCCATTGAACTTACCTTCATGTTGGGACCTTGCTGTTTAGTTTATCCTTCTTTAAATTGACTTTTCAGTAAAGCATAAATCTGAAAAAAGAATAAAAAAAATATTTCTATATAGAGATTACGGTGTCATTATATGTCTTGAGCACCGTTCCAAGGCGTGTGCAGTGAGAATTGAGCTAGTATATTTGGATCTCAGTTTAAAAAAATCTCCAACTTGAGACTAGAAAATGTCAATGGAATTCGATTAAGGAGCATTGGCAGGCCGAGAGTTCCACTGCTTAAAAAGCTCTCGGGGGAAAAAAGGAGAGTAGAAGACATCTTTAGTGGATTTATATCATTAAACGTAGAAACTGAGATGACTGATGCGTATCCATTGATCTTCGCATAAGACGCGGTCCTTAAGCGCTAAGCGGATTATAAAGCAACTAATTACTCAATGATTAGTTAACTTATCAGTA
Source organism: Pavona decussata (assembly GCF_977016875.1). Classification (NCBI taxonomy): domain Eukaryota; kingdom Metazoa; phylum Cnidaria; class Anthozoa; order Scleractinia; family Agariciidae; genus Pavona; species Pavona decussata. The sequence continues at coordinate 763,347 of NW_028145827.1, read as the reverse complement.
AAAAGCGAACACAGCTTACTACAGTCCTGACCGAGGGCACCTACAATAGACAAACTGACGATAATGTGAGCTACATATCAGAAAATCCTTAAGTTGTTTTCTAAACCATTTAGTTTCCACGAAATTTAACTTCTTTTCACTTCTTAGGAGATAAAGCAAACAAAGGTTTGCTACATATCAGAAAATCCTTAAGTTGCATTCTCGAACCGTTTGGGATTCACGAAATTTAACTTCATTTCACTTCTTAGAGGGCTAAAGAAAACAGACTTACTTCATCAATTGTCCGTGGCAAAAATGATCGTTCATTATTTTTTCTATTTTTTTTTTTTATTGAAGATCTGGTCGCATTAATGCTCTGTCTAGTCTTTTCCTTCAAAAAAGATTAAAAAAAAGTGGTTTAGTTAAACCTCTGATCTGATATCTTTTGAATCACTAATGTTGTAACTTGCACATAAAACCGGCACTCCGTTAATATCAAAAGTGTATGCAATATGAGAAAAGGGTACTTCTCCAACACTTGTAATAATTGCGGAAAATGTTAAGCATGTTTGTCTCAGCGGGCTAGTTAGAACTTCCGTACACCCTTAAATATCAACCACTTTAGTTCGATATCGGCCAGCATGCAGTGTGCGTGGTTATTTACATTCTCTGGTATACTGTAACAAATCAAATGTTTACATAGACATTCCAAAATGAAAACGAAGGAAACGTTCATTTCATAAATCCTTAACTAAATGAATTTCTGAATTTCTGAGACATCCTTATTATCTAAGCTAGACTAATCTTGGCTGACGGAAATAAAGATATAGATAGCCACCATCCCAGCTCCCTTGTCTTAGATTCCCCGGTTCGATACCCTCTCCATCTTCTTCACATGTAAGCTTTATTAAATCAGTCATTTTAACACCATAAATTTATCCGGTTTTCAAAATCATCGACTGAACAAGGGCAAGCCTTAGACCAAAGTGTTCACGATTGAAAATGATTGAAAAACAATTTCAAATTGGCTCATCTGTGCAAAAATTGGAAAGACGAAAAACACCGTAGGCCGGAATTATTCAGCACTCAGCGGCTTCCATTTGCGTGGTCAAACTTAATTATTTTGACCACTAAAAGCAAGGACTATAAAATATAAACTCTTATTAGTAACATAGATTATGAGATTTCCGTGTTTAACTGAAAGATGGCGCATATATTATATATGTACATTATGGAATTTTTTAGCGGCCAACATACACTATTCACAGTCAGAAGTCTGGCTGAATCACTGTTTGTCTTACATACCTGAGACCAGAGTCATTTTCGATCCTTTATGCAATGCCTAACTACTATCTTACTGCGGGATTGTGTTCAATAATACCTCTGGGTATCAGGATGCCCTTTAACAGCACCTAGTCATACGATATATTTTTTTTACCAAGTGTTTTTTTCTTTTTATCAGTGATACGGATGAATTGCACCCTTGACATCAGCCCATCAAGTAGCCAATAAGTGAAATATCTACGTCCACAGACGCCTGCCTAAAGACGACACTAGCCATACTTAGCTTTTGGAGCGGAGCAGGGATGGTGCAGTGGTGAGAGCACTCGCCTTACACAAATGTATCCCGAGTTTGATCCCCGGTTTCGCGTCATTTCAGTGCTCCGAGAGATTTTTCTCCGGGCTCCGGTTCCCCCCCCCCCCCCCTCAAAAATCAACATTTCAACTATCGATTCGATTCGAAAGTCAGCCTTTCGCGAGTTTTTCGAGACTTTTGTAACAAGTATTTATAATCCTTAATGTTACAGACTTCATGTCAACATTTCGTGGTTTCATACTGAAGCTAGGAAAACAGGCCGGCGGACTTCAAAGTCAACACTGACGTGCAAGATCTTGCTCTGCTTACATGTTAAATGCGAATACAGTTTTCACGACGAGATTTAGCTTTTGTTCAGGGCAGCTAATTTACATTTTATTTAAGCAACGCCGAATTGACGGTTATCTCCATTACAGAACATGGCGGGAATGATCGTATGAAATTATTGGAAGAAGAAAAAATGAATTATTTTTGTTAGCATAGTTTAAAATTCATTGTAATCCCTAAGAGGTACCAAGTCACTTGACTTGGTTAAAAATACCAAAAGGTCCCCTCGACAACTCTAGTGATAGCAGTCTGCAAATTTCCCCCACTCCACCCCCCTTAAAGGTACTAAAAATCACCCCGACATTCCGATGGACAAACGACTGTTCCGTCAAGAGCACATTTCCGCTGCAGCAGAGCAACAGTCGCCAACATTTATTGGAATCACTTGAACCTTTCCGGTTGTTATTTATCCTGTTCCGAATGCATCGTATGTAGTTACGGCCGTTTGGCACCAGTACGTGAGGACACTGCATGCTTGTTATATGACAGTGATTCTTTAGCATTCAAACTGCTCAAATGTTTCAGGGCGCAGAAAGTTGCCATGTTTGCCGCCATGGATGCGCTAGCTCTTATTATGGCCAATTTTCTTTGGCTCGAGGTAAACTGAGGTCTGCAGTGAGCAGTGAGTGCGACAAAAAGATAGACAGACAAACGACATCCCCTTCTGTTTTAAATTCTAACGTCTTTTGCCTTAGCTTAGAAAGGCCGTGCCTTTCGAAACATTAGAAAAATATATTACCTAACCGTGAAATCAGCCTTGCTCTTTTTTGTATTATCTGTTCTAGAATTTGTTGCCGATTTCATCTTTTACTACAGGATCTGGTAATTTTATTTTTTCGCGATGGTCCTTTCAAAGACAGTCACACGTTTTCATGGTTTGATATGTACAGAGGGAATGACTTGTGTTTTGAATGTCAGCAGGACAAAAACATGTTTTTTGTCCGAAGGCAGCTTAACGGTATGCACAATTGCGATACCCTCTGTCCCTTTCGGGTTTCGTCGCAAAGAGATCTCAGTCAATACCATGTTGTATTATATCTCTCAGTTAGTACGCGCGGTGTGATTGGTCAATTTTGTGAGCCGTATTTCACTGTTAGTGTACGGCCCGCTAAATTTGAAAGTTTCCTTTCCCGGGCGTCCAATTAACCTCGGAGATATAATAAATATCTTACCAACGTCGTTTTCTGGGTTCGTACTGTAAGTTACGGATCCTCGTTTATTTCCGTTGATTTATGGCCCGCAAGCTTCGTGCTTGGGCCATAAATTAACGGGAAAAAACGCAGTCCTTAACTCACAGTACAGATCCAGAAAATGAGATTAGCAGGAGGTATTTATCTATCCAAATAGAGTTTGTGAGCCACTCCATTCACAGACGCGCTTTAATGAAAACGTTTGTAACGCTGACTGTGAAAAGACAGAGAACGAGAGAACTCTATGAAGCCTTCTTAATTCTTAACAACAACATTGTCTCTGACAATTGTAAAGAAGTAGTCCAGCGCAATAATACTGAGTCTTAGTAACAATATGTAATGCTATCATCGTCAAAGAGAACGCGGCAGAGTTGACAGTCACACCCTCAGTCTTAGCTGTGAATGCTGATTAACACACAGGAAACGCAAACGTAGTATCTGAGAGAAAGTTATTTTATACAGATTTGAAGCTGTAGGTGATAGTGTTATATATAGAGAGTAATTTAAAATAAAATGTAGTTATATTTGCTTCATGGTCTCCTCAGTTGTCCTGTGTACTCAAGAGCCAAATTTCTGGACTTTTTTACGTGAAATTTGCAAATGATTGAGTGAAATTGTAGTGGTTTGATGAACCCATATTAACATGGCTTCATCAAACTACTACATTTTCTTTTGAATTACTCCACCACTACCGTCCAAAGCCTTAAATCTGTAAATAATCTTGCCTTGGAGGCTACGTTTGGGCTGCCTGTGGCAGGAGCCCATTACCTGCCTGTGGTTAATATAATGATAACGGTATTGTCGACTTGAAAATGAGGCTCATGCTATAGCTAGAATTCTATGATTCGCTGCATCAAGCTCTCTGAAAATTGTCAATTAAGAGAAATATTCCATCGTTTATCTTAAAGAAATATATTAAAGTAAAAGAGATACGAGAAGAAATTTGAGAGACGGCCAAGCACGACCGTACGCAAGTGCCATGAGAATTTTCATTTATATTCCTTCTCACAAAATTTCTTATCATACCATTCACTTCAGCGAGTCATAGTTGGCAATTTTGTGAATAATTTTATTATTAGTGGTAGCGTACCTTGAGATGGGGCTGTACGTAACAAATCGGAACGAACTGAATGGAGGACCGAGTATATCGGTAAGGTAATGAACCCGACCTTAGCGACTGAAATATAGAACACTTTTCTCCGGTTGATTTTTTAGCGAAAGTGCTACTGGATAAGCTTGTCTGACGGTTGAAAAAATTTTTCCTTGAGTATGCAACACGCCTCATGGAAGAACGACTGCATCGTGATGATTGAAACCTTAATGAAAGCACTGTCAGCTAAAAATAAGTTTTTCTCTTATTAGACTCTTATTAAACCATTATACTGATGAAAGAGGGATTTGATGTGTTTTATCTCCAACTTGATCTTAGTAGCTGAAATGCATGGATACATTTTCGTTGGTTTTTTTTTTTTTGCGACAAAAGAACAAAGAAATTGTTTTTCTTCTTTCACGGAAGCTTCGTGTTGGAAGTTGTTGTTTTTCATGCGTTCTATAAACTCGTATTAATTTATTCATGAGCCTGGCCATTTAAAAGCCATCTGACCCTCTCATCTGCAGACCTGGTCTTTGAATGATAAACATCTCTGAGAATTTTATCATCACAAGGCAGGACCTTAGGAAACAAGACACCTAAGGCATTTAAGGGTCGGAGGGGGGGAAAGAGTGACTCATTTACACTCGTTCAAGATTTTTTGTTGTACAAAGCCTCCAGGGGTGTCGCGTTTGAGCTGGTTTAGTCTAAATTGAGGGTGCATATTCTGACCTTTTTTATAAGAAATAGATTATTTTCCGGCCTGTTAGTGTGAAATAGGGTATCTTAAAATTAAAATACTCTGGGTAGGACCCCAATACGCACGCCCCCTAACCCCAATATCCGTAGAACACCCTCGAACGGTATTCATCCAGAGTTAGATGTCGTCAGGAGATGGCGGTAAACGCATAAGAAGCCGCGATTAAGTGTTTTTCAGTCCTAGGTTATAATTATAGGCAATTGTAAATAACATGTTTGCTCTTTTGCTTCGCTTCCCTATCCGTGACGAATCGTGCGCTCGGTTGATATCTCTGACAAAATCGCTTTGTTCTAATAGGGCTTATTGCCCAAGCGGGTAATAAAATACTTATCTTTAACAACAGGCAGATCAAAAATCTGGAAAGTAATGGGGACTCTTAGAATCTACTTTCGACTACTTGAACAAGATCTCCGCGTTTTGTAAACAAAGGGGACAATTTATTTGTATTTTGCGTATTTTTCGAATGATCTTTAGTTCTATTAATAAAATCGAAGGAAAAAGCCATAAATTTGTTGCTTAAGCTAAAGGTAGCCTAAGCTATTTCTTGAATATTACAAAACAATATCCGCTGTATCGCTTTATGATCTGTATATCTGGAATATCTTTGGCACGGCCAAACGAAAATGGCCGCCGAGCGTCTCTGCGAAGGAAGCAGAGGAAAGCAAAAGCAAATGAGGCAAAACAGAAAATTACTTCTTCAAAGAAAGAAACACAGATTAAAAGATAGAAGCTACAACTTCTTTGCCTAATAGAACTGCTATCATACTTGAGACTACATAAAACCAGCCCGCCGACAAACCAACATCTCTAGTACTGCTGAGTAGCTAAGTTGTAATTAATAACGAGTGATTTGCATCCTCCCACGAGTTCAGCAAACATAAAGTATCGCTAGCAACTTACACTGACCTTCCGCAGGCGAAACTGACCAAGGTATCTTTCAGTCGTGCATCAAGAAACGCGTATCACATGGCATCCATCCCAAACGGGAATTATTTCAAACCTCACTCCCTGGTAGAAGTGCAAAATGTAAATTAGGAATCTTTCTACCGATCAAATGTCGTTATATGAAAGTAATTAAAACGGAACAATGGAGGGTGTACGCCAGCGTAAATCCACTGCAAACAGCTAAATCTGTGGAATGCACACACACACAACTGACGGGAGAGGCGCTAAGGAACCTGAGGTATTTTCGAAACAAAAGAGTTTAACACATGCTTTTTGTCAAGTAATTTTCATAATTGAAAATTGTAATATAGCTCTTTCACTTGAAAGGTTCAATTACACTCAATTAATGTTCAGAATTTAAAAACAGCACAATCTTTTTTTTGACGACTTCACCACCCTGTTACGTCATCATATTTTCAATTTTTAACGCGGCTTTAGAAACCGTGAATTTGAAGTTCACTTGTTGCACTTAGCGATCAGCTGCATTTCAAGTCAAGCCACGACACTACGGTGAAAAGCTATGAAGCGAAATAATTTCCGAAAGCAGTCATCATTTCTGACTGAAATTTTGAATAGATTTATTTTGTCTGCAGACAGTGCTGGGGAGATTCAAAACACAAAAATCACTTGTTCACGACAGGGGGTCAGAGAATAATAATGATATACGATATTTCATTCTCGAAACTACTTCAACAGCTGATTCTTAACTGAGAAGAGAGAGAGACCACACATGACTCGCATCAAGGCATAACTCGCATCTAAATGCTGGGGGTAGGGTGGTAGGGTCAAGAATGACGAGACCTTTGAATGCAGAGGACCACACAAAGTACAAATTGTACTGAACATTTTCTTTACCGAATATGCACGTGTCTGACGTCACTTTAGTGTAATAAACCAAACTGACTGCAGGGCTGATACTTTGGGCCGATGGTGTAACTACTCTTCTTCAGGGCCAGCGCTAGTTGAACTAGGTCTAAATTTAAAATCGCTCTTTGCCTTAGTAAAATTAAATGCAAGGCTAATCGGACAGCTAAAATAATTTAGCTGTCCGATCAGCCTTGCATTTAATTTTACGTTTTATTCAACATTGCTAATCCTGATCTACACAAAGATCCGGCTACACTTTGCTGCTGTTTGTACAAGTGGTCCCTGCACTATCCAAGAGTTACTTTTGCCTTAGTGTCAGCCCTGAAATCAGTTTAGTTTGTTTAATAGCTTCGCACAATGGTTTGCCACATGTGACCCAAGCTCTCAGAGCGTTTTGTTGACCTTTTTTAATGCACAAGCGTTATCTGAGCGTCACAGTGTAAACCGCTTCGTTATAGCGCGCGAGATTATAATGTTTTGTATAGGAACCGTTCCCATTTGAGGGCGAAATAGTTTTGTATATTCCGTTTGCTGTACTATATCCAAGACGAAAAAGAGAGACTTATTCAAGTCTATAGGACGCAGAACAAAGTTTTTGATGCGGGATTAGGGGCTACGAGGAGAATGGGGCTGAGAATGGGGCTGAGAATGGGGCTGAGAATGGTGCTCATCATCATCATCATCATCATCATCATCATCACCTTACCCCAACACTCGGCGGATCTTGTGTCTTATATGGGGCCTCGATCGATGGTAACAGTCGATAGTCGACTGACGGTCGATATCTTGGTCGAGCCTCGGTCGATAATTGGGGATGACTCGGTCGATGTTGTACCGCTATAGCGGTCGTCGTATCGACCAAGGTGGCTGTCGGCCGATATAGATAGCAATACACCGACACTTAACCGACACATCACCGATACTTCATCGATATTTCACCGCTTACCGGCCGATAGTATCTACCGATATATCGGTCAATATTTTATCAATATGTTTTTCGACACTTCGTCCGGCCTTATCTCGATCGACATTCGTGTACATAGCGCACCGCTATATCGGTCGTCATATCAGTTGATGGCCAATATAATAACGACCGATAGTCGGTCGATAGTCTGTCGTTATCTCATTTTATTCTTGCACTATTGCATCATTTTACCATATTAGGTCAAGAGAACGCACAAAAATATGCCAGCGTATTACACTGTAGTGTCCCGGTTTAACTGGTTTAGAACAAAGCAAAATCCTCGTTCCTTTTTCGTGTCGACCGAGTATCGGCCGATGCATCGACCGATACTTTACCGATACTTGACCGACGGTTCACCGTGACTCGACCGACATACCGACCGCGTTACCATCGATCGAGGCCCCCTATAAGACACAAGATCCCACTCGGCTACATCCCAATGACTGCTGTTATACACAGTTGTGGTCTCATTCACTCAGAAGTCTTTCACGCCAAGCCGACCACCAACCTCGTTCCCAGGGCCTTTTCTCTAGCTAGGGGGTGAAGCTAGGGAAAAAGCCCTGGGAACGAAGTTGGCCGACCACATGATAGCATGCACTGAGGGTGATCACAGCCAGGATTTGTTATATTCTCAGTAGTTCCTTCACGTCTCCAAACTAGAGACGGGACCATCATTTCTACGCTGTCATCCGAGCCTTGTAAAGGTCTAACCATTTGCAGATGTCAAGCAAAGGCAGCACCTTCACCCCAGTTATTTTAAGACCCTGAGTACTGGACCGAGTCATCAAGGTTGGAATCCGGCACCACCCGCTTGGCATCCCGGCGCTCTACTAACTGAGCTAAAAGGGCGGCGGTATTTTTCTCTTGCCGCTCTGCCACCAAATCTTTGTTTGGTGCGAACAATGCCTTCAGCCAAGCGAGCTAAGTTGCTGTTGAAAGGGACTCCCCGGCGCGCAGCCATATTTGACAAAAGTAGTGGAAAAGAAGAAGAAAATGAAATGGGAGGAAAGAAAACACACGGTATTTGCTTTTATATATAATAGCAAGACAATGTATAAAATACCATGAAACAGACAGCAAGAAATATCCGTAATAAGTGAAGCAGCCATGTTTTCACATGGGATCACTGTTAGCTTGTTCTGTTATGTGATGGGAACGTATCAACAAGATACTTGAACGTAGTACGTGAAAATATAGTTCGACGACGAGGACTCGATCCTTGGTCTGCTACATTCAAGGCAAACGTGAAACCAGCTACACTCCACAGACAAACCTGGAGAAGAGGCGAGTGAAACAGCGGGAACAAATCTTTTTACACTCCTAGGATCACGAAGTCGCCAGTCACTTCACAGGGAGGGGGGGGGGGGGGTGGTCTTTACACGGAGTGCTAACCACTGATGTATCCGTCGAAAGAAAATTTAGAGAGAATTCCTTCCCGTTCTTTCACGTCACCAATCTCATTTGGCCTTTCTAGATTTGTGAAGTGCGAGTAAGAGATTGAGGACGGGTACTTTGCTTCAGATAAAAACTTATCACAGCAATTTTGTTTTCTAGAGTGTCCTTGCCTTCTGAAAGCGACATGAATTACGGAGAGATCTTGCGACGTGACTGGCTCGAAAGCTGAAAGTCGTACTCACACTCAATCTTGTACTCAAATCTCAACATACCTATTTTTATAAACATTGAGTACTTCTCAGTAGACTGTACATTTTCGATGTTTATTGATATTTTAGACCTCCTTCTCTCTGGCACCGACACGTTGAGGAGGTGATCGTCTGCTTACAAGACCAAGCGATAGAGGAATCATTTTCTTTAGTGCAACTTGGCGTCCAACAATGTTGTGTTGCAAGTTGGGATTGTTTTTGTATGCATTACCAGCTCCGCGCACAACGAATTTTCACATTGGACAAGGATAGACGCCGTTTGCGCTTTTTGCAACACGAAAATTTATTGCGCACGTAGGTGGGTGATATGCACAACCGCAGTTACAACTTGCGACGCAGCATTTGTTTAGCGACAGCGACACCATTTTTAAGCTGATTTTACAGATAAACGTCTGGAGACATTATCATAATTATAACTTGAGCTGCTTCTGAGGATAAATGATGATTTGAAACTGACTAACATCACGTTAAAAGAGGCCTACATATTGTCCGTGATGGGTAAATGTTCGGAGTGCTTTGATTTGATATGATTCAGCAGTCCTCTATAGCGCACAAAATTTCTGCCACAATATCGGCATTTATGTACAGTATCTTCATTTTCATGTAGTTTTACATGTTTTTTCATATTACTCGGATCACTGAATGACTTGTCGCAAACCTTGCAGCGGAGTGGCTTGAATCCGGTATGCGTGCGCATGTGAATTTTTAGCACGTATTTTCGGCAGTATACCTTGCCACAATACTCACAAGTGAAACCTTGGTTGCGCGGGGTACTTTGGGGAGAATTTGTGGTTTGATGCGCAAAGTATGGAAGCAAACGCGGATAGGCGGAGTAGTGGTACATTGGGTCCACAAGGAACGCAGGTTCGTGATAGCGAATGATGTTCTCCTTTGGTGCGTACAGTGATGGCGTGGAATAGCAATGACATTGCACGTGTTGTCGGCGTGACATGCAATCTCTTTGTGTTCTTTGGTAAACATAATATGATCCCAATCTTGTGAGATCGGTTTGAGTTTCCAAAGGTCCTAGTTGTTTCGAAGGAGAAGTACTAATGCTGTATTCTTTGTTCTCTTCTGTAGCATTGTTATCGGCCGCATCCTTGTCTTCTTTAGGGGTTAATCTCTTGGGTTGTTTCGAGATACTTCGATCGCTGTCATGATCTTGGCACGTGCATTCTCGAGCTGCACGTGACTCGTTGTTCACGTGCTGCGTTTCATAGTTGTTTAAGGTAAGGTAGCCACGTGTGATAAGACTTTCTTTTGTTTCCGTTGAACTTGGTACATTCGAGTTGAGAGAGTCATTTAACAGCAGATTTTCTACCTGAAAGTGATATCTTGGCGAACCTCCTGCGTCACCACGCCTGAAACTTTCGTGAGTTGGCGATATGCGGCCTAACATGTAATCTTCTCGAAAACAGTTAGTAAAATCATCGTTCTCCTCTTTGATACGCAGCTCTTCTTGATCGCCTTGAAGGGAGTACTCAATGTCTTCCTTCATAGCTAGTGTGCGCCGATACATGACTGCACCTTTTTTCTCCATGTTTTCGCGATAAAGATGCTTTCGAAGGTAATGCTCGTTCCCCTGGAATTTCTTTCTAAATTCCTGTTTATGGTACTCAGCAAGTGACTGAGGCTCGTTGGCAAACTTGCGAAAACGAGGCTGTGGAAAGCTTGAAATGAGCCTGGCTAGCTTGGGATTTGACAAGACACGCCTATGATCATGTGTAGCCGAAGATTGTTCGTTTATCTTCGGGATGGAGTCGTCGGGTGAAGACTGTCGATGGTGCTGCCAAGTGGCTTCCTTCCATTCGACCCCCTTATCTTCGTGCTCATCTGCCGCTGCTTCCAAGTGGCCGGATGAACGTTTTGCCGTGACTCTCTCACCAGAATCAGAAGCTGATGAGCCTTCAGTTGTTGCACAGGCCAAGGTATCGTGTGGACTGCCTCTTAGACCCAACTCTCCGCAGCCAAATGCAGTGTGAAAGGAAAGCGCGCGTGGAGATTGAAAGCTTTCCTGACAATGTTGGCAGATCCATTGGTGATCTAGAAAGACAACAAATAATTAGGTAAATGAATAAATAAATAATTATTTAATTGTTAAAATTTTCCGTTTAGCGCGGTAACAGTGGTAAATTATACAACCACAGCAGTTTTCACCAATCCCATATCACCTACCACGTAAAAGCGACAGTATTCCCGTTACTCCCTCCATTGGGGTAGACTGCAAATGAGGAGGGGTAGCTAGGGTGTAGAAACTCCAGAAATGGGGGACAGTTAGACAGGCATAAACACAGGAATTCAGAAAGACATGAACCAGACAGCAAGGAATCACTTCGAGTTATCACGTCTGCCTTGAATGCGGGAGAGCGGGATTCGAGTCCTCGCCAGTGAACTATATTTTCACATAGTACGCTATATCTTGTTTGACAAGTCAGAAAGACACCAGACAGAACTGGCCCAACATATTAGCGATTTACACGAGAATTGATGAGGAGAGCAAAACTGACAGTACTGGACATTCGCCATTGTTTGTGGTATAAGATGTAGCCAGCAACCATGAACAATAATCCTACGCAGGAGTAAGTTCGATCATATTGATTTAGCCGAAAAGCCTGATACTCAGGCTACGCGAACTTGGGCTGCCTGTGTGTTTACATGAAGGGACACTTCATGTCGACTGACGTGATTGTGACGCCATATTGAATTGGATATCGAAGCCTGCGCATGGGCTACCCGTTCCAGACTCCCAGGAGAGTGATTTCATGCTGGAGCGAACAGCCGTACAGCGTTTACATGACATCGGAATGAATTTTCGCACTGGAATGAAAATCTCGCTACCGGGGTGAGCTCACACCGGTATGACTCGTTCCATTGTGAGATTTTGTGTTGATATCATGTAAACGAATACAGAGCCACAAGAGGGAACTGGGGTGAACTCGTACCGGAATGAAAGTCGCGCCGGTATCATGTCAACACCCCCTAACTACAGTGGACTCTCGATTTTTCGAAACTCTCGATTCTTAGAACCAACTGAACTGAGTTGTTTTTCTTGGATTTGCTTTGGTCAGATTTTTTTCTCGAGTTTTGGAACTCCCGGGTTTTTTTAACCAAATTCAGTTTTCCTAGCCGTGAGGTTCGAAAAATCGGTATTCCACTTTATATTATGGACTGATTCTGTTCACAATGCATTCACTTTTAAGATCCGGTTTATGTGGCTTAAACACTATTATTTTTTCCATTTTTCCTAGAGACAACAAGTAATGTGAATAAATTTTACATATGACTATTTTAGACCCATGAAGGAGGCGTGTATCCTCGCTGCCGCTGCTCAAATATTACACAGACTTTGTCAACTTGTCGAACCTAAGACCTTCCGATTACTAGTTCGGATGCTCTACCACTGAGCTACAGGAGACTCGTGGGAGCTAAGGCCATTAAACTATGTTTATGGAACAAACATCTTGCATACTGCTAGGATTTGAATGTTAATGTGTGGCATATACGCAATGGAATAAATGTGATGTGAAGCCTGGTGAATAAATTAAAATTATGTACTATTCAGTGAATGACACAGGCGGCATACTCGGAAAAATGTTCCTGTCTTATTTGCATTTATGTGCACATGGCAAATCAGTGAAGCTGAAAATGAAGAAAAGGACAAACAAATTCCTCCTCAACTACGAGAGTTTCGTAAAACACTTTTCAAGCGTAAACTGCATGAATTGCTCTTAAAGGTTCTGGAGACTGAGGAGGTGTATGTTGATATAAACGCTGTTACTCGTATCAATCTTATGTCACTACTTAGTTAGCTTGCATTTAACATTCTAAATAATAATTAGTCATTTAGGTGTTTTATTTATTCATTCATTTTCTTATTTAATTCTTTTGCTCTCCGTTTAATGAATCATTTCTATTTTGTGCTGTTAATTTTCTGTTCCTTTTGAGCGGGTAAAGAACTATCAATGCTACCCATCTCGAATAGCTCTTGCTAATTGTGGGTATCTAATATTGTAAAAAGTCTTCTCTTATAATAAATTGTTGTTGTTGTTGTTGTTAAAATGATTTCGGTTTTTTTCTGTTCAGTTCAGGCTTGTTTAGCGTACTTGTCCCATCATGAGGTTCAGAGAATTGGCCAACAGGGTTGATATCTTTGTTACCACTGATATTTACAAGCCAATAACATTTTATGTGCTGATTTTCTCGGCCCAAAGCCAATTCAGCAAAAATTGAGTTGAATCTAACCTTTAAATTCCTCTTCTGTGTCTCTAGGCTGAAGTATTCCGTGTTCTTGCTCTAGAGGAGGAGCCAGCCACACGCGTAACTCTTCACCAGCCGAGATATCCCGTGTGCTTCTATAGTAGATCTTATCCTCTGACGTACGAATCGCTTCCAAGTTCTGTTCTTCTTCAGAACGCGCTGGGATTACGTCTTGCATCCACGAAAAATCGCCATGTGATACATCGTACTCGGTGAATGAATTTTTCTCGTCTGAAGCCTGCATAAGCAACACAACTAAAGTTTACAACAATGACGAAACAAAAATATTTTACGCAGGTTTGGCAGTAGAGGGAACCTCATTCTTCAACTTGAAAGTGCAATGTTTTCTCTTGTAGTATGTAGTGTCCGATTCAAACATAATTTTACTTCATAAACATTTTCGAGATTCGAGGCAGTCATGGTTATCTAAAAGCTAACTTCATATCCAACAAAATGATGAGAAATTTTAACAAATGTTGCGATACATCGAGCGCACAACATCGAAAGTTGTTATTTCAAACAAACTCAAAGTAAAAACAGTATGATTGTTTTCAAGTTCGGCTGTCTTCGCCAATTTCACCCGCGTTATCGCTTTATCGCCAAACTTGAAGACTACTGAACATTTCTGACAAAAGCATCCTAAACCCTACCCTTTCGGGTGAAGTTGTAATTCATGAGCTTCGGCGCCAACAACTCCTGAATGGTGACCTTTTTCAGTTGGAATTGCCTGAATTTTTCGGCAGGCCAGTTAGAATTGCAATTCAAGAGCGAATTGAAAAGCTATTCAAACAAAATGAGACGAAGCTCTGTCTTACCATCATAGAAAGATTGAAAGCAAAGGACAGTTTTCTCTCAGTGTCAGCGGATCAGTTGAAAACCAGTTTAGAATATGCTGCACTGTTTTACAGGCCACTTTTTTCAATCGGTATAGACAATTGTTTCGTACTCATTTCGTTGACATCAATGTAAAGGTCAAACTGTCTCGAGATCAAAATATCAATACTCATTAGTGGTTTGCAAACATTTTTGTTCTGTGTTAGTGCTGAGAATTTCAGTGTATTCTTCCTAGCTGTCCGATTGACATGGCATTGATAATAGTAGAGGGAACTCTTGTACTTATCTTCGCTTCAGTTCATCAGGTACTAAGCAAAAGACTATTGGTACTTGAACACATCCATTGAGACAAACCGATTGGCCAACACAAAAGCGCTTAAAAAGTCAGGAAATGAATGCCTGAATTTAAAATGCTCTCTGTTTATGATAGACCGAACGAGAACAAGTTCTCAGTCGCATAAAAGTTTTTTTTCTTTGAATCTGGCAAGAAGGAAGGATGTGTTGTTTCAACACTACACAAAGCGCAGTGGAAATTCAAGCAATCCCATTTATTTTCGCAGCGTCATTTAGTAATGTGTAGCACATTTCGCACGCATGATTTTTTTGCTTTTTAATCACTGTTTCTCGGGGATGTTAGGCCAACTTTTAAATTTCGAGCTTCTCCTATTGTATGACACAGTGTTATAATGCACGGAAACTACAGACATACTCCTAAACTATTCAGATAAACTATTCGGTGTCTTTCAAATTTCAGCAATTTTTTGTTTTTGCTCACTGAAAATGGATTTTAGAAGAAAGTGCCCATATTTTCTGCCTCAACTTCGTTGACAAACTAGCATTTTACATAATCACTTGGCGAGAAACTTGAGTGCTGCAACAATGTGTCCTCGACACTTCTGAGATCATTAAACCACCTTGCTACTCCTTTTTTATTCCGGCCATATTCCTCATTGCCATGCCTCATCAATACACCCACTGTTTATTTATCATTATTTGTTTTATTGATTTGTCCTTTTGCAGCCAAACAAACTGCTTTAATTTTGGTTCGGCTTTGTTTCCCGAATGCAGATCAAAATCATGAAAATATAACTTTGGTTCGTTTTTCGTGGATTTAATGTCAAAGAACACTGTTTAGCTTTTCCTATTAAATGAAGGTTTCCACTCAATGCAAATTACTAGTCAAGGTTTAAAATAAAAAGAAGAAATCGCCCAGGAACAAAAGTGGCAGTTAGCTGACTTGTTCTAAGCTCAGTAAATCCCACCAAGGCTGTGTTTGATTCTCCAAAAGAACCAGGTTACTCAGACCTTGCAGGTTTTAGTTTTCTTATTGTTGTGCTATAATGTCAATATCTTACTTGATGCATGACGGCCTCACTAATCTGGATATAAAATCTCCTTATCTCCTAGTCTACAAGCCATCGTATTTCGCAGTCTACAATACATCGTTTCTCCCGGTCAACAATTGAATCCATCGGTTTTAACAATAACAGTGGTTTGTTTTACTTCAAATAATCATCAAGAGTTGATTTCTCTCATAACACACTTTTTGAACACCATAAAGTATTGTATTTCATTGCTGATTTTCTTTCTGACAATTGTCCCCAACTGAATTCAATATTTCGGATATACTGTTTACTTTCCTCATATATTTTATCAATAATTTTCTTCTGTCTATTTTGCTTCCTTTACAGTCACAACATCCGAAAAAAAGAAAGTCTGGTTATATTCTGATTTGATTACCTTATTCGAGTTATATCTTCCTTTTTTGCATCTATTTTATTTACATGATTTTTTGAAGACCTAAATTTGGAATATTTCGCTATTTTTCTCGTTGTGAAAATTTCGAGAGGTTCCCCCTGTAACCAATATGTTTTCCATAAAGTGGGCCTCTTTTCACGCGTTGAACAATAGCATATTTTAAAGTTATTTTTTTATCACTCCCCCAGCAATTTAATAGTTGTTTTATTCAAGAGGCTGTCTATAATTTTCGGACGTTTACATTGTATTGGGGGCTTCGTAGTATTTCGGCTGAATGACAAATGACAATATATAAATCAACTTAAGTGTTCCGTCAACTGTAGACCACTTAAAATCTGCATTGTTGACGTGTGAAATGCTTTTATATATCATTAGCGAAGTTCGTCAACTGATGTACTATCACTGTTTACCAAATGTTTGATTCTCAAACAAGGCCCTGAAAGCTGTCGATGAAAAAAATAGATCCGAATCTTAACAACATGTCCTTTACAGTGTATCTGTTGGGAAATGGAAGGAGGGAAGAAAAGCATCCGAGTTTATGACAAGATTGAAAGCGAAGGTGTCTTGTTTTCTTATGTTGTATATATTTTATGCATCGTTAATACACTTCCACTATAGTTTCCCTTATATTGTATTGTTTAGTTCACCGTTTTCTCTTCCATAGTGCTCCAAACAAGGTTCTAGCACTCTGTGAAATAAGGCCACTAAAATAGGACAGATGTTTAGTAGGAAAGTGACTCAACTTCAATTCTCTGCCAATTTGATGAGATTTTCGTTCAGCAAGCATGGCCCGGTAACTTTTTCACCCTGAAACTAAATGAAATTTCTTTTTAATTCAAATCATCTTTCCGCCTATTAGCGTAGTATGAGAACTGCCCACATGTTTTGAAGTTGTATGAGTGTGTTAGCTATTAAAACTTGACACAGAACTCATTAGCACATAGCAAATACACCTCATTTTAACACAAAACTTTGGTTTCAAACGTAATGTGTTAATATAGTTAGTTACGCTACAGTAAAACCAGAAGTCCAAAAAATATTCTCTAGCCTTTCTTAAGCAATTTGGGTCCATTATATATGACCCACGATAAAATTGTCGTGGTGAATACGAACGAAAACCTTCAACCTGTGAAAACCAAAGCGGCTTACTTTTATCACGACATTGGACTGCTTGAATAAATAACGCTAGTGAAGTGTGACTATTGAATGGAAGGCACACTTAGTCGAGTACTGTTTGCTTTTCGCGCTGTTTGTGAAAGAAATCTTTCTGGAACAGAAAATGCGCGCAGCCGATTAAAATTTGGTTAAAGCCAGATGGCCTTGTTATACATGACTGTGGTGTACGATCAAATCTTATAAATGGTTCGAGATTTTTCTTATTTCTCAAAATTTAAATTCTGACTTGTATTTACGAGTTTTTTTGTGGTTATCGTGGCATAATTTTCTCCTAAAAACCGTGTGTTACTTTTTAGTATTCTGGTTGTAAAAATTATGTTCAAAAAGAATTCGCCATTCTTGCAAGGGTACGTGGTCGCTCTGATGACAAACTCACAGATTCGGTAGCCGCTCCAGAACATAACGACATTAAACTACTCTATTCCACTAAAATCTAAAATCCAATACACAAGTGTTTTTCAACCATTCATGCCTCTGTTTAAATATTCTATTCTTTCAGTTCATCTTTCAACAAGGACTTTGACCGATGATTTCTCCCACTGGATAACGCAGGAAAAGCTCCACTTTAAATTTTGCTGGCAGGATGATTGACGGCTTATTCACCACCAACGTTCAACTCAGTCACAATTCCTAATACTTTTCTTTACTGGCGATTAACGTTTTAAAACTCAGAGTCAAAACTTGAGGTAGGGTCTGACTTTTGAAACTTTGCCTGAAATATGATGTGGCATTAAAGTGAAATCTTCGGTACTGTACTTTCCTGTGGTGCTGTTAATTATGCTGTACACATTGGTTCTAACTTTTGAGTCTGTGGATTAAATCCTAAAAGAGTGTCCATTCAAGTGAAAGCTACTGAACATTACTTTTCTCTGGTGTTGTTTATTATGCTGTACAAGGTGGTTTCATGGATAAATTTCACTACCATGTACTTTCATGGACCTTTATCGGCTGTCATCTACTTTCTGATAGTTAAAAAAAAAATCAAAGTTTTGCTGGTGTTGGAAGTGAAAAATCAAATAAATTGAGTAAATTTGATTTGGTTTCCTGTCCTTAATTTTTGTTGCCCTTTTTGAAAACAACCATGATGGCGGCCCTGGTTTACTGCTCACGAAATAACAAATCTCATGATTCCTGTATATGCAGTTAATTTTTAGTGGTATTTGCTAACTCTAGCATTTGATTTCGGCTAATGTTTGGCCTTGTTTAGGTTGGTTTTTTCTCTTTCCATCTACCTGTGGGCTCTATCATACTTCTTCACTGTTCTTTGAGCCATTATTCTAAAAGTCCTCATTAAAAGTGCACTGTGAACTGCCCCAGCCACTAGTACTGACAATAGTTTGATGACTGAAAACTGGAATATGTTGTGGAAACAAAATAAACTGTTTCATTGAAAAATTTGTGTGAAACACTGACGAGAAAAATAAAATATTCAAAACCGACAGAACAACTATATACGCCCTGTTTTTTGTATCAGAGTCAAACCAATCCGGATGAAGGCCGAGAGATCGATATAGGGCAGCTAAGGTGCAACACTGGCATCAAGCATGCCTGCTCATTCTCATTCCCAATACAGCAGTAAATTATTTGAATTCTAGTTTACAGCACAAACTACGGGTTCTATGAGGGTTTTTATCAAGCTATGAAGATTCTCAGTATTTCTAAACCACTGTTCCCTTCTGTCGGGAAAGTAAAATTACGAAACCACGACGTGATATAACCGAAGCGGGGAAAAAGCAGACAGGAGCAAGACTGACAAAAGGAAAAACAAAAACTTACAATAGCAAAGGAACCTTGTGAATCAAGAACGTTTGATTTTATTAGCAGAGTTTATGAGATAATTTAGCCACGAGTGCTGACGGTTTAAGCCCCTAGTAAAAGCCGGCGAAACCTAGTTTTCTCTCCTAGGCTAAACTATCATGATGGCTGCGGGCTTTAGTGTGAGAGTGTGTGTGCGTACATATAGATTGAGGTTTCTAAACCAGCCGTACTTTACTATTGAGCACTGCTTTTTTTTAGGTTAATTTGTTTCTGCTCTTTTTAAATTTTGCATTTGCTTGAATTTTTTCTCGAATAGTTTCAGGACGGATGACTGATTGGCATTTTTTTTACGTCGACTGATCCACTGAATAAACCTTTCAGTTGAGCTATAAGAAAATGCTTCTCTGAAAACCTGCATGTGTATGATTGCCTTTAAATGCCACAACTAAATCATCTTTACAAATTGTGTTTCCAATAAGTCAAGATAATGTTTCAGTCTCTGACAACGATTACTCTTCATTTTAATTCCGTTTGAATTTATTCCCTGGTTGAGATTTGAATTTTTAAGATATTCTGTCTCATATTTGCCTTTCATACCAGTTAATCAATCCTGGATTTTAAAAATTCCCTTGACGTAGTAAAAACATTAACGCTTCGAGTAAAACAGAATCAACCGATTCCCACTTTCAAACAATGTATTTAACTTTGTTGTTTTGAAAGTCTAAAAATGTCCGGAAACTACAAGCGATATGTTAAAGCCTTGTATTGTATTTTTCCGATTCTTGGCTTTGGTTTTCTAATTCGATCATGTTTTGGTGTAATATCAATGGAATATAAAATCCTCTCTGTTAAAAACTAACTTCGACCTTTGAAGTCTGAAACTAACTCAAACTGAGCCCGTACCGTAATTGTATTTAAACTGATGTGTTCAATTCAGCCGTGCCGGATGGTCGTTGAAATTACACCGCACCTAGTCCAACAATTTGGGATAAAATCCTCAATATTAATCCAAATCATGGGGATATTTCGGTCTATTCTCGGTTTGTGGCAAATATCCATCAAGTTTATTGAGAAAGAAGATCATACCCATCGTGCATGAAATCTCCGCCGCAAGTAACTACAGGATTGTTTTGGAGCGCCTAGTTGTTTACTGGATCAGGGTTTCGTATTTTTCCCGCTGGTAAAACTATGGTTAACATGTGGCTTAATTTGTTAACGATTCACAATACCTTACCTTGAACTGAGTTGAAGATGTACCCAGACCTTGAACTCTTTTAATAAACTTGGTGAAATCTCCTTGTAAAGGACCGAAAAAATTATTTTCGGCGATAAAACCTTCTGCCCACACTCGACACTCGTGCTTCGCTGAAATAATTTTTGACATCGCGCGTTTTTGAAAAAAGGCGAAGGCCGCTTTCTTCAAACTCTTTAGATTTTTTTCAGAGCAATTGGGTTGAAGTTAAAAAAAACCACGGGATAGGAAAAAACAGAAAGATCTCATTTCCCGAGCAGAGAAAGGTCGTACTTGAGTTCACAGAAGATAGAAAAGAAATGACACTTTGTTGATAGTTGGTTGTGTTTTAGTTTTGCGTCTGACTGTGGGAACGAATGCCTGTTTAGCATCTGTTGATTTAATAGGTTTTAGTCTTTTAATACATTGTTTAGATAAAATACCTTTGTTCTTCATTTCTTTAAAAGTATCTATCATTGCCACTAGAGGTTTTTAAATACATGTCGAAAATAGACATCTGTGGAGCGCCAATGAATCAAACTAAACTCCAATCACTAATTAAACCAAATTGGAACCAGCTTTCCGCTGTATGGGGTAGTCAGTTATTGAAGAACTCTTTTGTTTCTCGCGTATTCAAAGGCTTTTTTCAGCTATTTCCTGGTTTTAGGGTATCTTAAAACATTTAAAATCCATATGCTTAAATTCCCATGAATAAAAAATGTTTCTCAGATTTCTACTTTCCCATGAACCTTAAATATATTGATAATCATTATAAATAAGCAAACGAATTTTACCGAATTTTGTGGCTGTTTTCATTGTTCTTAAATCTCGGGTTTTTTTTTCTTTTATCAAATTGAGATGAAGTGTCGGATCAATCGATAGCTGTAAACATACAGGTTTCGATTTCGCTTCAAACTGAAATCCATGCCCTATTTACCAGTCAAAAAAGTTAAGCGTTTGTCGAGTTTAATCGTTATTTGTCGGAAAACATTCGTGAGAAATCGTCAATCCGTTCGCCTGAGGCAAAGCGATCACAATCCTGATTGTGGCTTGCGATATTGCATTGCTCTGCATATATTCTCATGATTTGGAGATACTTATTAACAAAATTAATAATAGAAATTAAAAAGAAAAAAGAAAAAAGAAAGAACTTGAAGAAAAGGACAGCTGACCGAGAAAAATGAGAAAGCAGGGATTTAATTAGTAATTAAAAAAAATTTAGGAGCACTCCCTGAGGCAGGCGGTATTCAATTCAATTTTTACCGGAGCCAAAATTCCGAAGACCTATTTTCTCTATTTCCAGATAAAATTATTTTTAATGGGTCTTTAAGAATGAAGATTTTATAAAAAATAAAAGATGGGACCGATCAGAGAAGATAATTATTCTTGCGTTCTTAAGATAATGGAGCACTGAATTTGCATACGTCGAATGACTGATTTCCGTTTGGATAATAGAAACTGAAGGTTTGTAGGTAGAAAATCGTTTCCTTGGCATATCTGGCATATTTGAATAATATGACTGAATAATGTAATTAGGGAGAGACGAAATTCAGTTCTCCTTAGAAAACAGATTCACGAAACTTTTGGATGTAGGGGACCACACGACGCAAAATAAACTGTTCTGAATACGTTCCGTTGCCGGATCTCTTGTAGTAGAAATGCTCGTGCCAGACGACACTTAACGTGTAAATAAACCAAACTGATTGCAGGGCTGACACTGCTGCAAGGGAAATAAGCCCTTTGCCGTAGTGCCTGCGTAGTGTCAGCGGTTCGAGGCTATGACTGAACACTGTATTACTGGGTGTTGCTGGAAACGAGTACATTTAATCCTCTACCTTCACTTCCCTGCTCTGATTGCAAGACATTCTGAAAATTCACCCGCAGCGCAGATCACTGCCCTGGTACGTCACGAACTTTCAGTTCGTGGTGTGTCAACTCCCTTTGTCCCGAATCCCGCGGGTCCCGCTTTGACCGGTTTTCGGTCTAGTCTCTATCGGCCAACTCAGGTAACGCCTGGCAACAAAAGGCACTGAAACGTTTTGGTCTTCTATTTATCATTCGATGGAAATGCCTTAGTATTCGATTCTTTAGGACAAAAAGATGGCAGAAGGCTCTTCACCGGGTTGTAACCTTGACGATGAAAGCGGTAAGAATGTCAATCCTCTATGTTTTTGTTTTATCATATTTCGATCTCAGTGTTACATTTTTTATTACTTGGGCGGAGCGCCAAGTTATAAAATAGGATTTCTTCGTCTACGCCAAAACGCAGTGATCTACTGCGCGTGCGCTACATGTTGGCCGAGTCTGCGAGTCTGCATGTATTCATCATAAGCCGCCATTACGGGACAAAAAACAAGGACGTAAAATCAACACTACGAATATCGTATTCTTAAAAGAAAACAGCTAGTATGTGTGTTGTCTGCTAACTCCTTCCATTGAACGAAACTAAGGGGCAACTTTCCTTTCAGGACGGATATTTTCCAAAAGTTCGACTTCAATACCTCAGACGCTCTTTTGGCTCTTCTCGATAAATCCCCATTCGGTGTCAAACGTAATCGATAAGATCAGGCCGTAAACACTGAATTTACATACAGCCGAGCAAAAAAATTTCATTTCTCTGGCCGCAATATAAAAAAGAAAACGTTCAATTAACTTTAAAGATTCAAGACCATTCCGTGGGTGAAAGGCTTAGGGTAAAGTAAGAAACTAAAACTAAAGCTTCGAAAATAAATTTCGTTCGGGGTCCAGTGTGAGCGATAAGATCTATTCACCAGAATAAATGTAAACACTAAAAGTTTGCTAATGCACAGTGACAATCAACGCTTGACGAATTAATTTCTTTATTTACGTTCACTTGGATAAAACCAAAATGTGATCCTCACGGGAAAACAGGGAAAAAGGTGAACGCACGGGCACGCCAAATTGACACGCTAAACGTAGAATCTGAAAAAAAAATCTTTCCTTCGGAGTCGAGTGTTAGCGATAAGATCGATTCATTGGAACAAGCGTAAACGCCGGAAATTTGCATATTCATACCAACAACAACTGAGTACCGCAACGCTAAACGCATTTTTATTTTTACGTTGGATAAAGCCAAAATAGCAACTTTAGCACCCGGGCTTTAGCAAAACTGAAAGCCCCTTCCGATGTTACAAAACGTTGAAAGAAGCCGTCGTTTGGATGCAGAAAGGAATTGCCACGCTGAAAACACCGGGAAGAAATCGGTCACGTGCTAAGCAACCAAAAAACGTGTATCAAGTTTCATCCGGCGACGCGGCATTCAGAAAGAAAATATTTTCGGTGGTTCTTGGAAGGAAAACTGGACGGTTTCTGCTTGTTATTCAATCGCCACGGGAGCTGCAGTGTCTTTCCACTTTATAAACCCAGCTTCTTTCATTTAAAGCCCTTTTAAATCCTGGAAACACTCTCTTTTGTGTCATGATATTTTGTCCATTGGCAATCACGCAAAACCACTAAAAGAATGAACGTACACTTCGACCTTTGCGTTACTTTCCAGTGCGAGTGAAGTTTATTTTCTTTTTTGCGTGTTTAATAAACAATTAACTGTAGACATAATTTGAAATAGTTCATTCTTTGGTCACTCACAGAGCGCTTTGATTTTGTCATTAAAGTTCTGTCCTATTCCAGTGATCATGAAATAGATTCGTTGAGTTAACTTTCTGTAAATCGGATGTTCTGTGAGGTTTGTGTTATCCGCACGCGTCCCATATAGAACGCATGTCTTTTTGCACGCGTGTCATATTGCACGTTCTGCGTGACATTTTGGAAGCTGGAACATCTCTCACAGAAAGCCCAGAAAAAAAGGGTATCAGGGTGGAAAGGTATTCGCACAAATACCCCTCTGTCGCCAAAATTCATCATTACCACTGGAACCGCAAATACTCCTTTGTCGCTAAAATCCATCATTATCTTAGATGCACCTCATGGTTACAAAATCCGACGTGTTTAGTATTAAAGAGAGTAATGTTTTATTTTGTTTGCGTGACATTTTCGGTCGAACTACATCACGTTTATCGCAAATATGATGCCTTAGACTCTCAGCGAATCTTTTATCGTTCACCTGTCACCAAAGACTGAACTTACGTGCATGCTGAGATACTCCTAATACAACAGCGCCCAAGTAAACGCTCCCACAGCGTCTTGTTCGCTAATTCATTGGTCTTTTCCTTCTCACCCTCCGATATTTTAGTACATTATAGATACTTATTTTTTACTTATTTTATCATCTCATCACTTGTGTTGAAACTGGGTGTACATCCTTTTTAAAAAAGTCCAAAAGATGCTGAGAATCGAAGTTTGAAGCTGTTGTAGTTTTCTTTTCTTTATAATAATAAGCTTACTTTTTATGATATTATTGAAATCAGATGTACCTCCTCTGGAGGATATGTCAGGACTGATAGACGAGGTTAACAAGCTACGTGAAGAGGTCTCATCTGGAAATTCTGTAGCGTCACCAACAAAAACGGAAGACACACAAGTGAAAAGAATTCCAGAATCTTCGCATGAGGTAATGTTAAATTTGCATTGCTATGCCATGACCCTGGCAAGGGGCCGGGGGACTTACTCCTCAGATTATTTGTAGGCGATGTGCGGCTCAGTTCTCCAAACCCTGACCTTTTATCAGACCAAAATGCTAAAAAAAACATTTCCTTTGGCACTGTGCATACTGATTGACATACCAAAGACCAGGGTTTAAATGCTGAGGTCCATTTTTCTAAACTTTCGTAATAATTTCAGGCCCAAGAAACATTTTTAGGTCTATTTTCAATCATTTAGTGATAGTATGTAGTGCAAACATTCTCATTTATTTTATTTTCTATATTAATATTATTATTATGATTATCAGAGGCCAATTTTGAGGTCCTACTGGGTATTATGCCCGCTTACTGGTTTGAAGCAATAAGAGGCTGAGTAATTTCTGGTAGGATTCACAATCAAACGGCAGCTATAAATTAGTCACAAAACTCAATAATCCTTTCTACATAGTATTTGAAAATGTAAAAGAGAAACTAGAATAGCTGTTATTTTGAGTGACATTTTAAGGACATAATTGTCACACCTTTCTGACAGGAAAATATTTTGTAAATAAAATTTTTATTTTACTTCAAAATATGAGGATTCAATGGTAAAAATGACCTTAAAGTATTGTTGTGTTAAAATTTAAATAAAGTTGATGACAAATTATGTCAAGAATGCTCCTTTCAGGATACAGTTGACTTAAAAGCCACTTTAAATGTGTAAATAAATTGATGTCTTTCCTATTTGCAGTACTGCATGTAGAGTAAGTTTTAAATTCCTTACATTGATCCATTTGTTTGTCTCCCCAAGGGGCAAGTGCTTGCGCAAGATAAGAAAACATTTGGTGGATTTAAGAAAGGTTTCTTGAACAATCCTAAACCAAGGAAAGGAAAGCCTTCACCTTCATCGAAACCTTTGAAGAAAGATGATGATATGCCCATTATAAAACCCAGGAATCCAGAGGAAAAAAGCAGGGGGATGGAGCTACCTGAAGTACAAGAGGCAATGAAATCTAACATACCAAGCTTGGAGAACAAAGGTCATTGTCAGTAACATTGCTGTTGGTATAACAAGACTATTTTGGTAAATTATGTATGGTGAGAAAACAGTCTAGCCTTGAGTTTATTTCTGGATAATCACCATAGTGATTATAATGCATTGTGAGTAAATTCTTATATGCATTAATTTATTATTATTATTATTATTATTATTATTATTATTATTATTATTATTATTATCATCATCATTATTATTATTATTATTATTATCATTATTATTATTATTTTATTATTTTTTTAATGTATCTGCAACATATTGCTCAGTAGAGTACCAATACACTTCTAGTGGCTTCATGCTACAGAAACCTGGCCAAGCTCCAGGCATCCTGTATCCATTAGTGGCTCATGTGTAACTTTACCCTACCCCCGCCCTACCCCTATACAGAAGGAATTGGAAATTGAAAGGGGGAGTATGAAGCTAAATTGGAATTTCTAGGGGTTTCGGACACAGCCTCATTATGAGGTTTAGAAAGGGACCCAAGGGGAGAAACAGTTGTGGCATTAGAGGACAGGAACAGAAGATCAAATGAAGGGGTGCCTTGAAAAAAGCCCTAAGTTAGTTCTGTTGAAATGCTAGAATCTCCTTCCAAATTTTCTTGTTTTCACTTGTGATGTGAAATAGAAGGAGAATTTGATCTTACATCATAAAGTCACTTAATTAGGGCCTTATTCCGTGCACCCCTTCAAATAGTTTTTCAAAAGTTGTTTTATTGTCACTTTCCCAACTTCAGACTGGATCACTGAAGAACTGCTAAAGAAAATTGAAGCAAACCCTTCTTTAGCGAAGCTGCTTATGGACCCCAAGTTCACTGCTGCCCTCTCGCAAGTTCAAGCTGATCCCATGAAAGCTATGGCTATGCTTAGTAGCAACCCAGAAATGCAGAAAGCCCTACAGGAATTTAGTGGAATAATGGGAGAACACTTCACAGCACTTGGAAATTCATCCGCTGGAAAGGTGAGAAGACTTATTACTTCCAGGGGCTCTGGTCAGCTGAAGACCTTTACCCAAGACTGAGGGGGTATACTCCTCCAAATTTTTGATGGGCGATGTGATACCATTAATTCTCCAAATCTTCACTCTATTTAATTTTAGACAAGAAATACAGACCTGCAGTGACATTTAAATCCAGACCTGTTTCAAACCTTCAGGCAGAATGCATTTGCAGGAATTAGTGGTGAATCATACAATGTAGTTTGTCATACAAAATACAAAAGAATACTTTTACTTCTCTTCTCTAACAAAAACAACATCCCTTATTTATTACAATAGACTATATGAGCATTCCCTTATTTTTCTGAGGGATAGCAAAACAAGTGAACAACGAAAGTAAGAATGAACATTACCTCCCACTAGTACACATGATGCGCAGAGGAAGCAGAAGGCAATAATATATTTTTGTATGCGCTTGATGGCTCACATGGCTATCTTTAGCTACTGTGTGTGTATACTCTTACAACTGCAAGTGCTCAGGTTGCATGTGTCAGTGTGATGGCCTCTCCCC
Organism: Pavona decussata; assembly: GCF_977016875.1. Taxonomy (NCBI): domain Eukaryota; kingdom Metazoa; phylum Cnidaria; class Anthozoa; order Scleractinia; family Agariciidae; genus Pavona; species Pavona decussata. The sequence continues at coordinate 735,851 of NW_028145827.1, read as the reverse complement.
TAAATGAGTTGTTCTTCCGTACTTCATATGAATTTTTTTGTATATCTAACTCTCACCGATGATTTGAAGGGCTGCCTGGAAAAAGCCCTATTTGACTTCTGATAAATTGCTAGATTCTCCTTCCAAATTACCTTGTATTCACTTGCTAAACAAAGGAGAATTTAACCTTACATCAAAAGTCACCTAAGCTAAAAGGCCTTATTCTGTGCACCTCTTCATTTTTAGATAACCTTAAGATGGGACACAGTCGTACTATTTTTTATTCTGTACCATAAGCCCCCTGTAGCTATTAGAAACATAACTGAGTATAATTCCTTTTGTCATAGTGTGAATTAAGAGACATCTTTCATGTAAGGAACTTTAAGCAGTAAATACAATTGTACATATGCATATATTCTTTATTTTAATTTTATTTTATTTGGCAGGTTCCGAAATTGCGCTTTCCTGGTCGCCAATGCGACTAAAAATTTTGCACTGGCGACCAGAATTTCACAACTGGTCGCCAGCGGGCGATTAACTATTTCATTCCACGATCATTATACAAACAATAACCTTGATTTTCAGCTAAATCGATTAAAATAAAATTCAAAGCCGCCCGCCAATTGGTCACTTACTTTTTACCTTTCCACTGCTTTAGAAGTATAAAACCGATTTTCCTGTCATTATAAATCTATCACAACGCTTCACAGCTCGAGCGAACAACATGGTGATCCGTCGATCGTCTTGACAGAACGCGCAAGGAAAGATCGTTTTATTTATACGGTTTTGAACATAGAGCAACGAACCAACCGGCAGTTTTTCAATCAGGTACATTTCTTCTCCAAAAGGTAGAGACAAGAAAAGGTATAAAGTTGACTTAAAACATTTAGCAGTCTTATGAAACTGCGTATATAGCCAGCATTCGATTCATTCGTCGTGGTTTTTCAGTGGTAGGTGTATAAATCGCCATTGGGGCCCCAAACGCAAACGCATTCTCTTCCGACTTCGTTCTGATTCTTAAAAGAAAAATTGGCATCCAGAATTTTACATCTGGCAACCAAAAATTTTGGTTTGTGTTTCGCTGCGAAGGAAAAATTTTATTGACACTTTTTTTTTCTGCTTTTTGGCGACCACATTTTTCCATATGGCGACTGAAAAAAAAATTTCAGTTGCCACTTGGCGCCTGCCTAAAAAAGTTAATTTCGGACCCTGTTTGGAGTTAATTTATAATGTAGATATTGTAGATGAAGAACCTCATTTTGTTGGATACTCTGCAATAAATCATTATTATTATTACTATTATTATTATTATTATTATTATTATTATTATTATTATCGTTATTATTATTATTATTAATAGCAGCATGAATTCTGCTTCCATAGGTACCCACTCAAGAAAGCAACATTGGGTTGACAGAAAGAGTGAGTAGCAAACAGCAGCCTCCTGTCCCCCCCTCCCCTGAGGATGAAGCTAAAATGAAGGAGATATTATCAGATCCTGAAGTAATGAAAGTACTTCAAGATCATCAAATACAGAAATTATTGACCCTGATGAAGACCAATCCTGGGGCAGCACAATTGTAAGTTTAATGTGCTCAGTTCATTAATGCAACTAACAAGTAAAAAAACAAAAAAAAAGAAAAACAGGATTTTCCTTAGTGAGAAAAATCACATATTATTTTACTTGTGAAGATAATTATGACCCAATCAGCTGTATTAATAATATTATCCCTGGATAAAACTAACAGTTTTCAGACCTGATTCCAGTTGAACATACGACTTATTCCCAAATTTGTTATGCTAAGGTAGACAAACCTTTCATGTGCTGGCACAATTCATCTGGAAACTGTAGTTGATAAAATCACCTGCACATTGACATTTGTAACAATGTTTAGCAATAGCTTTGAGTGTTGAATCATCTAGTGGATCAACCAAGGACAGAAGATAGCCTTTTAGGTAGTTGTTAATGTTTTGATCATTTATGCAAATGCACAATTTTTATATTTTTTATGCAAAATTGATTCAGTAAACTTAACAGGCTTTGCAAATACATAATTTGTATTTTTTAACTTAAACACCGAATATGATGAGGATTTGTGAGTGGATAAAAAAGGATTAATATCATAATTGTTCAATTTATGCTGATCTCTTTGCAGGGAAGTAAAGAATGCCACTGCTGAAACAAGAGTCAAAATACAAAAGTTGGTGGACGTTGGACTTCTGGGTTTTGCCCCATGACATATGTTCTTAGTTACTCCTCAGTTACCCCCCCCCCCCCCCTCACAGTTAGGCAGTAGCATGGTGGAAATTATGGACAAAATAAATGTGCAACTCACAAATATCATCAAGTTCGATGTTACCAGATCCAATTTACCATAAAAATAAATGCAGCTTTTCAGCAAGAGAAGTTGAATGTAGAGTTGATGAAAGTTGTTGACTCTTGCATACTAGACTGCTTGGCCCAGCAAAATGGAGTCAATTGCTCTCAAGTTATCACAGATAACTCAACTCTGCCCAACCATGACTTGCGTTTAGTTCCATTATTTTATAATTTTCATGTAGTGTGTGTAGGGCTGCCTATGCAGTAACTTAAGTTGCACTGAAATGCACTATTTACATCCTGCATCTAACTTGCTATTTTGTGTACAAACTGTAATTTTATTGTAACAAATGTATTGTACATAAGCATAGCATCAATTAAAAAACATACAACTTTTTGAGTCCACTTTGGTTACCAAATGCAAGTTGTCATTTCCCCATGTTAATGGCTATTTAGCCAGACTGTGAACGATTTCTCCTGGCGATTAATAGTAGCCAAGTTAACAAAAAATGCTTGTCGACTGTTTTAATTCTTGTTGACCGTGCTTGCAAGTACTCAGTCACAAGTAACACAAAGATGATTCCACTTCATTAAAACTTGCTTTCATGGCATACTGTATTAGTTCAATTAACCGCCCTGGGCACTTATTTAATTTTGGGACCATGAGGGTGGGCATGTATTTGAGGTGGGTGCTTATCATTTTCCCAACATTTTCAGCAAGCGGACAGTTTTAAAGAATAACCAAACAAGGGATAACAAGTTTTTTTCGCTTCAACAAGACAAAACAAAGTGCAAAATCTAACATAAATAATATGAGTTTATTGGCTACCGTATCTAAAACAAATTTTGGAACACAACTGATGCTCTTACTGCACACTGGGCTAGAACAGAAATGTTTTTTGTTGGGAGGGGGTGGGATGGGTGCTTATTCAAGGGTGGATGGTTAATGACTTTTTGGGATTTCAGGGTGGGCGCTTATTTGAAGGTTGGCAGTTGACTGAATCAATAGGGTACTAAAAACACACATACAGCTGTAACAGCAATGAATGCAAAACATTTGGATCGAGAATACCAGAACTTTATTGTTTGTCCAAACGTTTCTACATGTACAATAATGCCAAACAAAACGTTATTTCCATTCTTTATAATTCAGTTCAAACCTGAAAGCCTTCAAAGACAGCTATGTAAAGTGAAGTTTTTACAACCCGCCACAATACACATTTTGACCTTGGATATCTTGCCACATTTTCAAAAGAATTTATTGCAAAGGATACCATACTGACGATTGTTTGATGCTTAAAATATGTAACAGTAAAACAGTAAACCCCCTATGGTTCACTGGAGTACTAAGTTTACAGCATTTAGAATCATATTCATAATGAGCAACTATAATCATAACCAGCTCTCCAAGTTACGGTTAGTGGTTGATGATTCTCACAACTACATTTTATTACTTGCCACTTTCTTCCCATTTCACTTCAAGGTGGATACCCACACAAACAAACTGACTTTACTCTTGCTGCCAAACTAATCCAGTTACATTGCCCTATACCACAAAACATTTCAACAGAACTGGATTGTTACTGCTTAACTTCATTCTATCCATTTGCTTCAGTTGTCACACAGCCCATAGATCATTGTCGTCATCATTATCATCATCATCATCATCATTATCATCATCATCATCATCCTCATGACACTTCTTAGTGGCATGTAAGTCCATACATACATTTAATTCATCTTAATTCTGACACTAGCTGCTGCGATAATTACACTTGATGTATTTATAGTAACCAGTAATCACTTTTTCTCAGCAAGGCTAACAATAGTAAAGATAGTCCTTGTTTTGATGCTCTTTCATGTTCTGTGTTGAGCACATGGTTGATTAAATAAAGCTTACTGAATTCCTTCTCGTAACAGTTCTTGAAGTTAACAACATGAAATCATTGTTTTAAAGTAAGGCTGACAGAATTCCCCTGTGTTTAAACATGACGTTATGCTGGGTTTGGCTAATGATTTTCATTCTTTCTTGTGAAGAGATTCTTGCTTGACTTTGTAGTCACTCAACGCTGCTTTGATGGCATCTTCTGCAAGCACTGATAATTAAAACACAACACAGCGCCTTTAGTAACTAACCTTTTCTAACATCCTCAAACTGTACAGACCTCTCTTTTTTATTTTATTATTATTATTTTTTATTGGCTGCCTCACACACAAACACGGTATTAACAAAACATTAACATGGAAAGGTAGCCCGAGGAAGGCAATAAAAATAAGGCTTATGTAACAGACTACTTTGGATGATTCTAATGTTAAAAAATAGTCCTTATATTTCAATACCTTGTTATGACAATAACATTTTCAGGATGAACTATCTGCGATAAATGTAGTTTGATCTTTAATATCAAAATTCACTTAGTTTTACACCTCAGAAATCACAAGAAGCTCAAAGATAACAGTAACTATCTTTAAATGTCTTAAGTAAAGCAAGTTGATCAAGTAGATTTTTTTCATGATCCTCTGATTACAACCTCCTAACTTACTTGAGCAATGGAGTTTTACTGGTGGAAGAGACAGTTCCTTTGCAATTTCTTGGTTCTTAACTTCGTTGGCATCCTTGATCTGTACAATAAACACAAACTTTTTAAGCAAGAGATATCCCCTGTAGCTGAACAGTCACTGCGACTCAAAGTATGTAAGAGGGGATTTTGTTTGAAGATATGGAGTCATGAGGCGGACCATGTTTTGATTCCTTGATTTATCTTAAAGGCTGCTTAAAAAAAAAAGATCTAGTAAAGACTATCATAACAAAAGAAAGTACACATGCCAGTTGTTTTAACGCAACAAAATAAAAGAACACTCACCGATTTCCCTTTCACCCATTCAGTGGCAAGAGAACTTGAAGCGATGGCAGAACCACATCCAAATGTTTTGAACTTTGCGTCAACAATTTTTCCATTTTCATCAACTCTGATCTGAAGGGACATTAAATTAAGAACACAACAACAGTTCCACTTTTTACAAGTTATCAATCATTACAGAAAAGTAAGTGCAATTATTTTATAGTAAACTGTCTTCAGTGTTACCATGAAACTGTGTTACAAAACTGTAAAATGTACAGCCATCTCTCAAAACGATTAATGGTAGGATTGTCTCTTTTCAATTATTCTTTTGATCAGCTCATTTTCTGTCAGAAATGTCCATACTACAAGTGACAAAAACAACAAAGTTTTCATTAAACAAGTCATGTTCAAAAGCCTGCAAACCCAGAGTACCTAAGCAAAACAGCTTTTCATGGTTGGTGCAAGAACAAATTATAAGAAAGAAAAATGAAAACAAATAAACACAACTTACAATTTGATGTAATATAATTTCATTATAAAACACTGACATAATTTGTATGTTTTATGACATGAATACACAGGAGTAAATGCTTACCAAAAAATTAATATTGACAATACAAATCGTTTTATGAGAGTAAATCAAAGGAAATGTATGCATGTATGTAAAACAGGATGAAATCTGTATCCAATTTAGAGATAACAACTTTAACCATTCATTTCTTTGTACTTTCTTTAAAAATATTTATAAGTTTTACTACGGCAAAGTTAGGATTTTGACTGATTTAGCTATTATACATTCCCAGTATGTATTACAGTATGTAGTTACTAAAATAATGACGACAGACCTGAAGTTTCATGACATCTCCACAAGCTGGAGCTCCAACAAGTCCAGTTCCAACATTAACGTCATCCTTGTCCATGGATCCAACATTCCTTGGGTTTTCATAGTGGTCAATGACCTGGATTTATTAAAAAAAATGTTCCTTAGTATAGAAATTAAGGGCGTTTCTCCTTTTGCTATGGTGCATATGTTCTGCATATTTCTGGATGGTAAGTAACCACATGTATCACATCACATTTTTCATGCTTGGCTTTCAAGTTTGTCGTAGGTTAGTTTATTCAGAAGATTGTGTATTGGGCTGATTTCAGTAAATTGTTTGTTTGTTCACAGAATATATGACTGCAGTTTGAACAACACATCTTAAGGGTCTTGATGTTTTAGCCACTAATTTTTTAGAGGACAAAGGTGTCCCTACGAGCTATGATTTCTTTAGGGCAGTGCCTACTAATTCAAAGGTATTTTTGTGTGGTTTACAGCTATGAGGGAAAAGAAGATCATAGTAAGAGTTATTGAAATCCAAAAAGAAAATGGGTGGTAACCATGCCTTTTTTGGAGTAAATTAAGTTTGGAAAAAAATCCCATACATTGTCATACATCTTAAAGCCTTTTTGGATTATTATTGCTTTATCTCTGAAAAATGTATTTTTTTTGTCTTTTTTATTTCAATTCCAATGAAGAGTTACAGAGAGATAGCTACAAACATACATACAAGCTAAGAAAATACAATACAATACAAGACTTAGCAAAAAATGAAATGAAAAATGTATGGTTTCCTCCATTCCAACAACCCTAAGAACAAGCAAACATTAAAACTGCAGTCCCAGTCAAATTAGTTGGAACAGGATCTCATCACCCTGCCCTCTCAAAGTTGGTTTGCACAATTTGCTAGCAGAATTGTGAGAAACAACATTGAGAGGGGTGAGAAGGGCACAGGAAAAACAGTATTAGGTTGGCTGTGTTCAAAGAGTTCCAAGGACAATTGTCTTGCGTAGTGGGCGGGAGCTTTTGGTTTTTAAAATACATGTTGAAAGGCATTTATAAGTTATTTCAAAGAAGCCCTTGTGTTGGTTCTTGGCCAAGATTTTTGTAAAAGGTACTTTTAACTGGCACGGTTACATGAATTCCAGTCTTCAGGGTTGTTGATGACTCATTAACTGCTTTTTCAATCCTCCAAGGTACAAAATTGCCAGGCTCAATATATCAAAAGTTGCAGTTCATAAGGTATTGAATGAAATGTTATGGAGTTATAAGCATGAGGAGGAACATGTACAATCAAAGATGAAAACAGCTACTAAAATTGCTAAGTTTAAACATAATTTTAGCACTTTGCAGTTTGGTCACAATGCTACATTTCAAGTGACAATCCAAAACCACAACACAAACTGAATGCTGAACAGTGAACTTTAGTCAACAACTAACGATCAGTACTACCCTTTTTCAAATTTCAAAAAATTCTATATTACACTGAAGATTGGGCCTTTCACTTTACACTGGGTGGAGCCTTAGTTAATGTTTAATTAAAGAGGGAAAATCCAACCTTTCTTTATGCTGGAGCAAACTCATGACATGTAACTCTGGCACTCATTTTGTGATTTTCAGAACCCTGGCTGGTTGAAGCTTGCAAATAATGCTGATAGGTCACAAGACCAAATAGAGTCTTCACTGGCATCAATATACCTGCCAACTTTTTCTGAGTCAAATGCGTGAGATTTTTGTCTCGTCACGACTGGGATTTCCGAAAACATCCAAGCCACTTCCGAAGATTTTCCAACGATTTTTAAAAGACTTCCAAATGTTGCCGAAAATGTCTAAGGATATTCCAATGACCTTTGAACACGCTAATAAAATTTGAACGGATTGTAGACATTTGAAAGCTTTTGCGATAATTTGTTATAAAGAGCAAAGAAACAATACATAACAAATCTGAAATGAAATGAAGTTCTTTTAGAACAGCTCATCCAGATTTGTGAGTCAGACGTGAGAAATTGTCCTCGATGCGTGAGATCGATGTGTTTAGTCTGCAGGTGTGAGACTCATGCATAATGCGTGAGAGTTGACAGGTATACGTCAATACTTTGTTCACCATATTATTTTATAATGGAAAGAAATAATTTTCATTTTTTTTGCAGGTCAATCAGAAAGATCTCCGCACAGCCCCATAAATTAATCATACATGCACTACCGTCACTCCGACCCTGTTTTAAAAATGTTGCGCGTGAAATACAGTCTAAGTTGCAAAATGCATACATAATTAATGTACGGGCCTGTATGGAAATCTTGCTGGACAAAGGTGAAATTTTTATTTGTCTGCAAAATGCAAGGCTTTGGTCATCTTTCATCAGACATTGGCCAACTTTAATCTGCCACTGTCCAATGGCTGACTGCTATTTACAGCTCAGCATGAGACTGCAGCATCACACTACAAAATGCCTAAACCATGTGTGATATTTTTACAATGTAACTTCTACAAACGACAAATTTCATACATATATGGAACACGAAAAGAAGTAAATTTAACTGGACAGTGCAAGTTTAATTAAGCCTTCAAAACGTGACTTACGACAACATGAAAGGCAAACAGACCACAGTTTTGAACAGAAGCAATACATGTACATCTGAAAGTTGCAATGTAAGCTTGTTTACGATCCGAAGTTGTGGCGCCTATATCATTACTATTCTCAACTGCTCTCTCCGTTAATTAACTATCATTAAAAGAAGCAACCTAAAACTAGATAACTGTACAAATTGTTTAACTAAAACAACAGCAGATAAGTAAAACGAAAACACAATTCAACGAGGGAGAAAGTTCACGAGTAACGTACGTTTCAGGGAGACCAACGTAACGTCCACGTGATGAGTTAGCGAGCTGTTATTTACAAATCATCGATCAAGCTCTGAGATCAAAATAAGGGCAAAAAATACAACTTACGTTCTTATGATAGGATGCTACAGCTGCTCCTATCGTCTGATTCAATCTCGTCCTTGCCAAGTTTCTTACACTATGCGAAAAAAGCGCCATGTTTTCTGCCAGAAACTGATCGCGATTACACAACAAACAACATCCACACGTCTCTGCTTACCCATAATACTTTTTTACAAATGACGTAACAGTAATAAGTAACCGCGCCGCGCAATCGCTTTGTCCATATCCAGGCGTCAAAGTTCCCCAAATTTTGGATATTCTACAATCAAGCACAAGCTTAACTTTAGCGTTGAGGTCCCTTTAAATTTTAGTTTGCGGTGCTTTATTGTAATTTTTATGGTTCCGTGATCAATTGTTTATAGTTTGGGAAAGGAAAAAACAATATATTTCCAAGTACTTGTGATCCACTTGTGAGGTGTGAATGTTCCAATATTTGGGAATATTGACCAATATATGTATATGTATTTGCTCGTGCGTTGCGGTGTCGTGCAATATAAACATGCATGTTTACAGTGAATGCTCGAATTATCGCCCCCTTCCAATTAGCGCCCCCATTGAGACTAAAAATATTAAATAAGCGCCCCCTCCCAATAAGCGCCCTCCTTCCGCTCCCCAAGGGAAAAAAAAAAGAATATACGGTGTGCAGTACAGCCATCTTGAACCAAACAGTACTAATCTTAGACCATTAAAGTCTTGCAGGTTTTTTTCTCATTTCTTTGAGGGAAATATCCATCCACTTTAGTAAGTTCCTGCAGTGAAACTTCGCGCCCATTCGGCGGCTTCTTGTTCTAGCCTTACTTGAAATAAAGCACATTATTAAAAACTGGATCATTGTATAATGCAATTCAAGGGATTTGATTGGCTGAGCGGCCATGGTATATGAGCAATTATACCATGGCCAAGAAATGGCGGCCATTAAATTGTCTGCTGGTTCTTCTCTCACAGCGAAATCAGTTAGATCTAGCAATATTTCTCAATTATTCCACTTGCGCTTGTTGGATATGAGATGATTATAACCAACTCGGCGCTACGCGCCTCGTTGGCTATCTATCCTATCATCCAACGCGCGCTCGTGGAATAATTGTTAAATATTAGTCTGTGCGGGTAAAAAATAAAAAAACTTAGCATAACTACATTACAAACAGTTAAAAATCGGTAAGAATGTTGTGAACGCTAAAATGTGATAAAACATGTTTTAACACATTTTAGACATTCTCACCGATTTTAACTGTTTGTAATATATTTATGCTAACTGTTTTATTTTTTACTCGCACTTGAAAATGGTCTCAGAGAGGTCTAAGAAATTACTCATCAACCCTACAAATAAGCGCCCCCCTTCGAATTAGCGCCCCCTCTCGACCCAAAAAATTAAATACCTATAAGCGCCCCGAGTGATAAATGTGAAAAAAAAAACAAAAAAAAAAACATGGTTTCGTCTGTCTCGTGTTCTTGTTCTTTCCATTATTACTATACTGCGTGTGCGTAAATGTTTACCGTGATGACCTGGTAACCAGTTTGTTAAGGCGGGAAAAAGAGCGCGCCGCGCCGCTCGCACTCCAAAAAAAAAAGTAACAACAACAAACTGAAGACAGTTAATCGATTCACGTTTACCTCAACAACTAAGGGCCAATTAATTTCAAAGACAAGCAAACAGAACCAAATGGTGCAAATGGCCTCTTTTGCAAAGAAAACGATATGTTCGATGATGCAAAAACCATCTACAGTGGTAAGATTTTTTCCTATCTGAGACAGTGTACTTCCCGTCGTTGTCTCGTAAACAATGACACATTTTGATATTCTTGGCGGCTTTAATAACTCAGAAAAACTTTATTTCTCTCGTACAAATGGCCGAAATAAGCGTTTTATTGATACCCCGCAAAGGTCCCAGCAAAAAGGGGGGAAAAATAGGCTTAACGGGAAACGGCACTGAGTATGAAAAATCGAACAGTAACTGTGGTGTCGCAGTTTTTATATCCATAATTTAGCTCAAAAAATGGTTTGAGCGAATGCCCGAAAAATGAGAAGATAGCATTTGTCGCTTGAAAAAGAAAGGCTTTACAGAGTTGAAATGAGCACCACAATTAAAACTGGAGAAAGTGCTACCTTTGTAATGACGTCTGTAAACGGTTAGACTTTCTAGTCTTCTTGGATGAGGACGATAAACCGTAGGTCCCGTTACGTTACACTTGTTCCTAATAATCTGTGAGACTTGAAGAACTCACACACTATTATTTCATCTGTCTTTCACATTCACGCGTGGGTTGGGTGGGTGAGATCAAAACATGGATTAATAGCAGCTGCCGGTGGCGCCTTTACATGCTGACGGCCGATCCTAAACCGCCATGAGATTGTGTGAAATATGCGGTATAAAAAACATTACTGTTACCATTACCATCCCAGGTCCCGTCCACACTAATGCGTTTTCGTTTGAAAACGCATACTTTTTTATCCGTTTTTGCCTTCCATCCACACTAATACGATCGAAAACGGAGGTGTATGTCTTCGAAAACGGAGGTTTTTGAAAGTGCTCTCTAGAGTGGAGGTTGCATTGATGTTGTTTGCCCTGATTTCAACCCTAATTGCTTGCTTGGAGCGAAATGCTCCCCTTATTAATTTATATACATTAATTTTGCGAAAGTAAGTAAGGTCGAGCATAGCCTGGTGACGAAAACGGATATTTTCTTATCCGTTTTCGGTGGTCAAGTGTGGACTTTCGAAAACGCTGCAAAAACGCTAGTTTGGACAAAAAACTTTTTATCCGTTTTCAAGAAACAGAAAACGAAGGTTTTCGAAAACGCATTAGTGTGGATAGGGCCTCAGTTCCTTTTTAAAGAATGAGTTAGTCTGTCTGTATATAAATTTGAGAATTTGTTTACCAAAAGAGGTTGAATCTGACTCAGATTTATCACATCTTCGGTTTCTGTGGGTTGGGAAATACGCTATCAGAAACTGTCTCAGGAGTGACGCCCCACTTCTAGGGAAAATTCTGAAAAGGGTGTGCAGACGTGCTATTTTGAAACTGGGAGTAAGCAATAAATTTCATTGCTGATTTAATTATTTTTCTATAGCTGAAAAGAAATAGTAGTATACTTAACATCCAGTCAAAATAAGCAAAGGATTCAGGAATCCAAAAATGCATATACAAATGTAAGTCGTTTTTGCTAGACTGTTTATTGTCATGACCAATTTTCATTCACTGCCTAAACATTGTGATAAAGCTACATACCAAACTTTAATCTAGATTTCTCTATTGTGATTATTAATATTATTAATCCTTGAATTGTAATCGGTCAGGAATTCAGTCATTGACTGCAAATGACTAGAATAGACTATATTATTATTATTATTATTATTATTATTATTATTATTATTATTATTATTATTATTATACATGTATACATACTTATAGGGAGGCGGCATTGCATAGTGGTTTGTAATCCGGGGGTCCTGTGTTCAAGACCCGCTCTGACCACTTGGATTTGTGTCACGGTAGCTCCGTTTTCAAATCCAAGACTATGCTTTGTAACCAGCCATTTGGTTTGCCTCCCACCAGTTGGGATTCTTAACAAATGTTATGTTCTGGTTATGTATTTATTTAACAGACTTATAGTGTCCCCAATTAGCGTTACAGTGCTGAATACTTCGACCTTTAAATAAGCTTATTTATTTATTCATATTTCCCTAACACGTGTTCTTTTCATTATCCTTAGGGCCTTATTGTGTCGTATCTCTAACCTAAACATGCACAACCTCTTGTCCAAATTTGTCGTGAGCTTTCCTGTAACATTTCGTCTATGATCATCTTGTGTGGGCAGGGGGATAATCTCGTACCCAGATCTCCCACGGTCGACATTCCCGAACCGACTGAGATCAGGGTACGAGATTACAGGGGGATAGACTGCTTGCAGACCCCCTTTTCTGTTAAGATCCCTGGAGGGTTAATCAATCCTTCGAAGGAGAGTTAGAATAGGGGTGTGAACGAGTATGGGTTGGGGCGAGACGCTTTCGCCTGGTCCCAATCCTCCTCGTCCCAATTTTTCGATGCTTGTTACCACTACACAAACTTCGAGAGCAGGAGGGAGAAAGAAACAGATTGCAAGTAGGAGGGGGAAGAAATTATCATCATTACGATATATGATAATTATCATCATCGTCGTCACTAGCTATATATTGATTTATGTATTTACTATTTTTCTTTTCGCAGGTACTCGAGTATTCACGCTAGAAAAACGAACTTGTGATGATGGACGCATATATAGCATGAAAAGAAACACCAAGAATCCATATGGATGAGCTATATGTGAACCGGGATTCAAAACAGGTATACTATTCTTATTTTAGTGCTTCTTTCACCCGAGCCCAGGAAATTTAGACACGTCAGCATAAACTAAGTCAACTAACAAAACTTTTGGATGCAGGGGACCACACGACGCAAAATAAACTGTTCTGAATACGTTCTGTTGCCGGATCTCTTGTAGTAGAAATGCACGTGCCAGACGTCACTTTATGTGTAAATAAACCAAACTGATTGAGTGTCAGCCCTGCAATCAGTAACAACCACAAAGATCTTTATTAACCAATTTTTTTTTTATCTTTTCAGTTTGACCTTTCGAAAAAGGACTACTTTCTACAACACTTGTAAGGTAAATTTTAGAGGTCAGTATTCAATATTTTTCGGTGAACAACCTCTAAATCACTGTATCTTAAGTGTCCAATACACTGCAAGAGGAAGGAATAACGAAAAGTCTTTCCAAAAGAACGACGGCTGGACCGGCCAAACACTAAACCAACGGCACGTATTTACCTAGCACAGTGAGTTTAAGGCTGCAACATAACTTTCGACAGAACCAAACTCTAAACTATGACTAAAAAATAGTATCAAATACGGAAAGGTGGCCAGTAGTTGCCAACCACGTGACCCCAAGCTGGGTGGAGGGTTTCGCGCGCTCCACTTGGTGCTTGTCTTACTTTCGCGCTTCCCGAGGCCCGTATAGTCGTGATGATCAACCCACCCCGGTCTGCCGTATGCACTCAGCAGGCATTGCACACAGGTACAGTAGTCAACTCAGTTGAATACAGGCAGGGTTAAACCGGCAACTAACTGCACCGTGACCTGTTAGGGTGACAGGCAATATACTGGGTCGCTGTGTGAGAGTTCATGGCTGGTTCCAGAGGACCGTTTGTATTCAAGCGGGGGTCACAATATTTTTTTTATTTTCGCGGATAGACCCGGATATCAAAATTACCTAAGCATTAATTTTAATTCTCCTTGCAGTTCCCGAGAAAGAGTTGTTGCCTTGCAATAATAATAATAATAATAATAATAATAATAATAATAATAATAATAATAATAATAATAATAATAATAATAGTAATAATAATAATAATAATAATAATAATAATAATAATAATAATAATAATAATAATAAATACTTTGTTTATACGGCAACGATAGATCAGCTAAATTAAAAGAAAAACAGCTGGTATGAAGCTATCTGCAGATAATAAAAAAGAGGAAATATTTATGGAAGAGGAAATATTAAATTAATTCCGTTGATCCACCGTCAAATGTAGTGCAATTCTTGTAGCTTCACTAAAAGCCAAGGAAACAAATTGTTTAACTTAAAAAAAAAACTTATTTATGGAGGGAAAATATTCGATGAAGCCATTGATATGCGGAAAAAGTAATACAATTCTAGTTGCTTAAACAAGATTTGAACTGGTGGGTTTCGTTATGCTGTTCAGAAAGCTGTCCTCGACTGGGCGACAGAGGCCCATCTTTAACTAACAGACTGTGTTTTCAGATTATAGAGTGATAATTAACGCTCTACAGGTATGTTGACTGCTCGACATCACTGTGGTAAGTGTCTAAATCAATATTTTTGGATTTTCTTTACAAGTTTCCTGTGTTGAATTCAATTTAGTTATACGAATGGGAATCAAATTGTCTCCAGAGCATGAAATTAATTTCAGGAAAATTGATGATCTATGAGAAGCGAAAGTTGCGAAAAATGAACTGATAAACACATAGAAAAGAAAATTAAAAGCCACCGTTTTATTGTCGGTGTTAAACGTATTTTGCCCTGATTCCATCCAGGGACACAAGCATACAAAACCAGTGCTTTCGTCACTAGATCGCTGTGCCGTCCTTGCATCCCTCTGTGGTGTCGATAAGTTACATAACATTAGATAGCAGCAGCTCTTTTGATGGAATTAAAACTATAATGTAAAAGCTAAATAGTATCAAATACGGAACGATGACCAATAGTTGCCAATCACGTGACCCCAAGCTGGGTGGAGGGTTTCGCGCGCTCCACTTGGTGCTTGTCTTACTTTCGTGCTTCCCGAGGCCCGTATAGTCGTGATGATCAACCCACCCCGGTCTGCCGTATGCACTCAGCAGGCATTGCACACAGGTACAGTAGTCAACTCAGTTGAATACAGGCCGGGTTAACGGCAACTAACTGCACCGTGACCTGTTAGGGTGACAGGCAATATACTGGGTCGCTGTGTGAGAGTTCATGGCTGGTTCCAGAGGACCGTCTGTATTCAAGCGGGGGTCACAATTTTTTCAATTTTTGCGGAAAACAATTTACCAAAACATTAGTTTTATATTAATCTTGCGGTTCCTGAGAAGGAGTTGTTGCTCTGCAATAGAAGGAACTATTAAAACCACTATTTATGGAAAACGGAATATTAAATGAATTCCATTGATCCACAAAAACATGTGATACAATTCTAATAATCTCACTCAAAGCCACCAAAAAAATGCTTAACGTAAACGAAATTTATTTATGGATAAATGAATTCCATTGGGTATGCAGAAAAATGTAATACAGTTCAAATGGCTTCACTTAAAAAGCCAGGATGTTAACTAAAACAAGTTTCGTTATGACGTGGAAGCCGTTCTCGACTGACTGGGCTATAGAGCCCCATGTTTTACCAACAGCCTGTGTTTACAGATTATAGATATAATGAGGGATTTCTAACGCTTCACAGGTATGTGTACCAAAATTACTAAAACTCATTCCGCGGAATGCAAGAGTCTTAATCAGTAGTATTGAATTTTCAAGGGTGACGCCCGAAAGCATAATACTCTATTTTACGAGCATAATCCGACAGACCCTAGCCCGAAACATCTTAGCGTATTAATAGTTCTTTTAAGTATGGAGTGTTAAAGTTTATTTATGTGGATTCCTGTAAAATTTGGTTGTCCCGCTATGTCTTGTTGATTTTGCTAACTTGTTAAATACTGCATCAGTTAAGAAGGTTTACTGCGCTGGCCTATTTCCGAAGAAATCAGTCAGCCTTTGAACTCGTTGATTTTTATGGTGACACTTCAAAGAGTTTCGGATGTTGTTATTCACGAGAAATTATATGCACGTAGAGCTAGATAGATAGACTTTATTAGCATGTACATGGTAGCCACTGACTAAATTACGTACAATAACTGTTTATGCTAAGGTGAAAAAAGCTTTAAAATGCTAGAGATACTATTTCCGGGAACTATACAACTAAAATAGAATAATGTACTTGTAAACTTTCGTGATATTATTCAGTGTAAGGTAGATGTGCAACATATTTAATGAGAATGATTTTAAAGTTAATAAAAATGTTTTCGACCACTGCAACTTGAGTAACGGTCATTTCCGGGAGCACACATGCGATCAGTCAATATCAAATAAAAATTTAGCCATTTAGCAACACTAGCCTGCAGAACAGGCGTCATTTTTATTCATTAATTTTTTTTTGTGTGTGTGTGTTTTTTAAGCGAACGGCAAGTTTATGGCAAGCTTGCCTCTGCTCGCTCAACTCAGTAACGCAAAACAAAAAACAATTAGAATAAAATAACGCCTTTTCTGCAGACTATAGCTTGCAAGTGGAACGTATTTTCCTGTGGCAGTATTTTGGGTAATAACATTAAGATTCTTCTTAATTGCACCAGTTTTGATCTTAAATAGTCCTTACGCCCTGGCTTCTGATCGCTTTCCATTGCTCTCTGGAATGACTGTAACGCAGGTTACACCAGCCTCGTCTTATGTTGTTCTACTATTTAATATCTTTAAAAACAACGACATTCGAAGCTAGAGATGTTCAATTCTGATCTTGGACAAATTGTAAAGGTTGGATGCAACGAGAGCAGAAATGAAGAGAGGTTGTGTTTGATCTTAGCCCTCGTCCAAGCTAAATGATTGGCCTCTGAGTCAATTAAAACTTAGTGGACGTCCAACACCAAATTCTAACACGCTCCCATTCGAACAATCACCTGATCTTTCTTAAAGAGGTTACGTCGCCGGGGATTTTCATGTGTTCTTCAGTGGAAAGTAAATACCTCTTCTCATTTGCAAAATGTTTGTTGAAAACAAATGGAAACATATCAGATGATCAAATGGGAGGACAAACCATTATCCGCTTTTTTTTTTTATCAACTTTTCAAACACAGGGGTAGGACTAAAAAAGTTGGCCGGTTTTTTTTTAAGTTGCAATCTCACCATCCGTGGCTAAAGACACTTAAACTGATACGTTTTAGTACACCGGTATGATAACTTTTTAACAAACCAAAAAAAAAAACGACAATTGTTTTTAGGTGTTCATTGGTGTAAGAGTTTATTCGTTACAAATCTCACAAAACTAAAATTGAAAACGACGCCTGGCTTGCATCCGGAGTCTCATCACCATCAGAAACCTCTGCCATCATTAAAACGGTAGAGCCGCGTTTTTTCGCCCCTTGTTTCCGTTTTTCAGAGCTATAAAAATACAGTGCAAATATGCGTAAAATACATTGTTTCGACGAACCAAGTTTAACTCATCTTAGAATTGACTTGCTCGACTGGCAAACTGATAAACGGTAAGACAAATAGACCATATTCGTATTCTAAGTATTGAAGTGGATCGAGCTTGCAATGGAGGCTCACGCGGGGGAATATATTAGAAACTATTTGCATGTGAAAAGATTTCCCCGCATAAGCCTCGTGTGCAAGCTAGTTCCAGTTCAATACCGAGAATACGAATACGGTCTATTACGGAAGCCTGAATGGTTCAACAAGCCCTTCAATCCCCTTTGAAACTTCACCACCATGTGCCACTTTGCCAATTTAATACTTACACGAGGAAGTGTTTAAACCATGTGCCATGATTTGAAATATTTGGTGCCAACATTTTACATTACATGAGCCCTGGATGATTTGACGCTATAAAGGAATCATTCAAATGGAGTCAGGCCTGTATGTGTGTGGCTCGGTCATTATGTTATCATAATCATTTTCCCGTATAAGACTTCGAGAAGCGTAAGAAAGTTTAGCGAAACAACGTCACGCTTTATTTGTGACTCAAACTATTCGATTAGATCAACCGCGACGGTAGGATACGTTTCCACCTGCTCTTAGTGCTAAACATACACCAACTAATCCCGCGTAAACGCCCATAGGCGTCTTGTTACGCGGGATGCCCTGAGGGCAGACCGTGTCTAAAATTGGGCTTGGTATCTTTTTCTTTTCTTTTTTTTTTTTCATCTGCACATTAATTACGCGGGAAGCCCGCAGGCAGACCGTGTCAAGTTTTCGGTCTGCTATCTTTTTCACCGGATGCCCACAGGGCAGGCCGTGTCTAGGTTTGGGTCGGGTATCTTTTTTCTTTTTCTTCGTCGTAGTCACAAATCTGCACATTAAGGTTACTTATAGGGAAGGAAGGTCGAATTTTTCTCAAATAATTTTTTTTACATAATTGTTGAAACAAGAAAGGAATGCAAAGTTTCGTGAAAACAGCCGTTAGAAATGTTAAAAAGAACGCGAGCTATCTGAAAAACAAAGTTTTGTAGGAAAAGCGGTGAGCGAGTGAAGGTGTCATAATCCAATTTATGCGGGACTGCGTTGAGATATTACGCGGCAAAAGTTACCCGCGATCTCGAATTACCGCAAATTTGCATATTTTTGTCTACATCGTGTTCATCGCACGTCACGGCGTTGTATGTAAAATTTTACTGTGAAACAGCGTTCCATTTTGGATTCAAGCATTGCGTAAAAGGTTGTTATGAAGAAATCGAGACTAGAAAAGTCGCCTTGGGTGACAGTTTAGAAAAAACCGGGTCCAAAGAAGGTCGAAAATCATTTGACGAAGCTAAAAACTTTAGCTGGCGGAGAGCAACAAGGGTTCTTGGTACAACCAGTCAGATTTTCTATAACTGCCTCGGCAGCAGAGAAATTCGAGGACGATAAATCGGATAGTGGAGAGTCGAACATCAGTTCGGAGTCCAAAATCGAAGATGCCGGCGACAATTCAGCCACTTTCGCCGTTGTTGACCGGCTGAAATTAAGCAGCGAACCTCAGCGCGAAGCCTCGTGTACTGAAAGCGGTGAGAAGTGCATGCCTCGGGTCAATTCCGCTGGGGCTGCCAGTTTCATGTCGGCTGCGTCTATCTGCCGTTTTCTTCTTTGTTTTGGTTTCGCTGGTGGCTCTCTCGCTCGCGCTTTACAATATTACAGTAACACTAAATGCTTACAGAACTCCCCAGGGAAGGCTTCTTTGTGTTTGATTGGCCGGCGGCGTGAGCGCGTTGACAAGTGTTTTGATGAGGTGCGAAAACTCGGAAAATGATTCAAGGCCGAAAACACGGCTTTTGTTTTTGCGCGAATTCCCTATCTTCAAATGAATTAATAGGGTATGTAGATTTGCCAAATTTCGCGAAAATGGTCATCAGATATTAATACATCAAAGTGTGTCAGGCTTTTACGAAATTCAAAATATTTTTCCTGTGACGTGTTACTAGTATCACGACGTCGCTAGTATTGAGTTTGCAGGCCTTTGAGCGCTTATGTATCCAACAAAATAAAAAAACATTGATATTTTTGCAAACTTCAATTTATCAGCTTTACAGTGATATATAGTTTTCCGTGGTTTTATCGAAAGCAGCGCGCGTACCTTAGATTTCCCTGAAAGCACTCGCGAAACATGGAAGTAACCTTAATTTACGCATGTCCTCTCCTAATAGGGATGTATTGTTCTGATTGTCTTCATCAAAAGCGGCCCAATCAAAATCTATTATTGGTGCGCGTATCACGAGGGAGGGGACCCACTCACCCCTACCTGTGTGACGTCAAATCATCATTTCATTTATTCATTAAACCTGGATTAAATTCTGCTCTCTCCTAGAAGGGATCTATTGTTCTGGTTGTCTTCAACAAAAACGACCCAATCAAAATCCATTATCGGGGCGTATATCACGAGGGAGGGGACCCACTCATCCCTACCTGTGTGACGTCAAAGCAAATCATCATTTGAAAGGTTGTTTTTCAATGGCGGCCACATGTATGAAATAAAGACTCTAATCTACCGTTTTCAGAAAGAAAACAAACCTTTTTTAAGCAATAAATCAAAAGAATAACTTCTTAGTTGTACGCGACAGTTTAAACGGTGGAAATTGGAGAGTTCACAGCGAAGAAATTACGCTTTGACAAACAGATGTGACGCTGCAGACTTTGTCGAACTGATGATGACTAATCCGCCTAGCAAAAAAAAGTTAAAGGTTTGATGGTCAATTTTTACTAAAACTTTTCATCTAGGAAAGCTTTGTTCCTGTTTGTAACTGGGTTGTCAGATTGCTAAGTGGGAACCTAACTACTATACAGGGCAAAACATTTGTTAAGAATACCTCGTGTTTTTACGGACGGTTTGATCCTTACGTTTTCACCTTTAATTTGGAGACAGAAACCGTTTCTACATTGATTATCTTTCAATAGTAAACGTGAGTCAGATCCAGTCAATGTTACCCAGCGTCCAGCGGGGTCATGACGTTATAAGAAAGTAATTTCCGGTATGATTTCCAGTAAAATCACGCAGTCTTTCTGAATAAAACTATTCAATTATTTCAATCGCGAAGGGAGGATAGTTTTAAAAATCTGCGAAGCATACAATGGGAATAAATTAGGCCACATTACGCGTCCAGCGAAACATCTTGTAGCTCATAAAAACAGTCACTTTCTTCTTATTAAACTTGGGCAACGATGTGGCGGGAACTATTTCAGCCGGGAGCTGATTTCAGTCCCTTGAAGTTCCTGGGAAAAAGGAAAATTTGCAGATATTTTCGGAGCCTTAAAAACTCTGAAATATAAAAACACAGCTATTCCGTGTTCGCGTTTCCCTGGAGAAGTCAGTGCAAATAATTTTGAATGTTCATCTAGTTTAAACTGTTTCATGTAGCAGAGGTCGATAGGCGGAACTTTTTTTCGATTCGGAATATGGAGTAGCATTATAATAATTCAAGAATTTCCGAATACGAAGTGTGCAAGAGGAAAATAGAATAATCACAAAAAAGAAGAAAAAAAAAAACAGAAAAACAAAAAGAGAAAGATCTGAACAAACTGTATTTGATTGTTGCAATGAAATCTGAACAAAAAAAGATTGCATATACGAACTAAACGACTAAAAGTATTTACGGTAGCGGCAGTTTGCATTTTATCAATTTGGAATGTTTGTATTAATTTGCTGTTTATTTTTATGTCTGTCGGGGCTGAGGAACTTTTTTCCATGCCATACCTCAAAATTTGAGCGATAGCTCACAATAACAAATTCTTACTATTTCATCTCGAGAATCCGCTCATGTTCAGAATTAAATTTCAAGTTGTGTTGATAACGCTCATTTGTAAGCCGTATCCTTTTCGTTTCTTTAGCGCCTTTGCCATGCCTAATCATTCAATTTTCGCAAGTTATTGCTGTTTCCTTTTTATTCGTTTTCGTCGCATACTTCTTCATAAATGGTGCTCGCTGTAAACGTCGTCGCTCGGTTCTTCTATGCTTTTCCTTTCCGTCTTGGAAATCAAACGACGTTTGCAAGTGTCTCGTTCCGTCGGAATTTTGTATCATTGGGTCGTTATTTTCTTGCCAATAGGCCATTTTACAATGTTTAGTGACCTGGCCTAGGATTGGAAGCGAGGCTGGGGGTGACCTTGTTTTGATACAAACCTCACTGTTTTTCATAATGTAAATGAAAACTAGTTAGCATAAGAAGAGAATGATCAACATATGAAAAGCAGTGAGGTATGTATAAAAAAAAAGGTCACCCTCGGCCTCGCTTCCAATCTACGGCCAAGTCACTAAGCACCAAACTGTAAAATGGCCTATTTCGGTCTGTATTTGACTCATTTGTAACATTTATTTCGTTTCGTTTCCTTTCTGGAGCAACCGTGTTTAGTAATTAAAATAGCTGTAACGCGTTGAAACTTTGATTATTTGGCTTCATCATAATATCAAACACTTGAGAGAGAATCTGATTGAGTCAACAGCACCTCATTTTTCAAACCACTTCTCAGTGTTTGGAAATCGGATAAAACACTCTTTATCGTGTTTGATATATTACAGACTAAAAGAATCACCACGACCACAATATAGGAATTTTACATTTTATTTCTGCTGAGGGCTAATGATGGTTACATCAGTGACCATAACTTGCCAATACTTCATTCACAGGCTTCAGCTCTTCAGCCTTGTTCTCCGCAGCCTTCAGTTTTAGTTTCTAAAAAAAAAAAAAAAAAAAAGGAAAAAAAGAATACAAATAAATTCATTAAAAAAATAAAAAATAAAAAAGCAACAACAAGAAATAAAAAATCTAGTTACGGGGAATCATTAGCATACTTTACATGTAACATATCAAACACGAGGAAAAGTGTTTCATTGATTTCCAAACACCGAGAGGTGGGTTGGTAAAACGATTCACAGCCAAGTTTCTATATAAACCAACTTTGAGTTGTTTGGAAAATGGATGAAACACTCTTTTGAGTGTTTGATATAGCTAGAGTAGACTGTGAGCAGTCTCTCTTTTGCCTGAAAATCAGTGGGAAAGAATGCAAGATTCTCAAAGTGCAAGCGGCAAAGTCACGAGTGCCGTGGGCGCCACAAGGGCAGAGTAGACTGCCAGCAGTCTCTCTTTTGCCTGAGAATCCGTGGGGAAGAAAGTAACATTCTCAAAGTGCAAGCAGCAAAGCCACGAGTGGCGTGGGTGCCACAACGGCAGAGTAGACTGCGAACAGTCTCTCTTTTGCCTGAGAATCCGTGGAGAAGAATGCAAGATTCTCAAAGCGCAGCGGCAAAGCCACAAGTGGTGTGGATGCCAGACAGGCAGCTTTACCGCTCACGCATAACTCATGCTTTGAAGATCTTGTGTTCTTCCCCACAGATTCTCAAGCAAAAGGGGGACTGCTTGCAGTCTAAAAACAGAGCAAAGTACCTGCACCCTACATGTGTGTGTTGGAAAAGACAACAAGACATCAAATGGGCAAAAATATTCCACAAACCCTTGTCATCATTCTCTAAAGTCTGACAGCCTAGGATGGCTGAGAGCAAAACAATCATGGTTTCAAAGCAGAAAACACATTTATAGTCAACTTATTACAGCTAAGTTAAAAGTAGGGCAAATCAATCCTGGAAATTTTTTTCATAAAAAATTAAGTAATAACCTTAACAGTAAGGCTTCACTAAACATTAGAGTGTTTCCATACTTTCTCTCTATGCTGTCAAGGGTACTGTTTTTCATCTTACCTCAACTTTCTTCTTGTGCTCATAATACAAAGCAGCTTTTGCTTTACGTTTCTCTTCCAAGGTCTCAAGGACATCCTAAACCAAACACAAGAAGAACAAGTCATCAACTATATTTTAGTGAGCTCACAGTCCTACCATGAAGTAAGAAATTGTCAACACAGACTTGCTTTTTGTTTAAACTAAACAGCTACCCTTCTGATTTAAGACCTACCTTGTACTTCCATCCAACCTCATGTGAAAGTCTGCTCAGGACGCAGTACTGCAAGGAAACAAATGGCATTGAAACAAGTCTGCTGCTGAGCCTAGTAGCTTTCTAATCTGAAATCTATCTCCACATGTAAAATATTTGTGATGGCACAATGAGGATGAAACAACGTCCTTTTGTGCTGGACATTATGAGGAAGGAAAGAAAAAGGTAACAGATTTCAAACTCTAACAGCCTGGTGGCAGCACACTTAACAAATAGATGGATATACTATCAAAGCATCTTACCTTCCTTCCTGGCTTTAAACGTACAACTCGCAAGGCTGACGGCACAACCATTCTCTTTTCCTAAAAAAGCACGATGCAACATATTAGGGACATTTAGAATCTTATTTATGGTAAATGGCAAATGTGAGATTTGTGTTTATGCTTTCTTGAAAAAATACTTTGTTCTTTAACAGGATAACAGTGGATAAAACCACACCATAACCAAGTGCGACTTAGAACCTTCTATCACACACTTCAAGCTAGACAGCGTTCAAGGTCAGGGCCAATGGCCAGGGGTTTACCATGATTATGATAGACTTTGCATCATCAGAGCAAACGAGACATAAATGCACCATTCACTGGTTTAGCCATACAGAAAAAGCCAACTAACTTGTCTCCAGACAATGTCTTAACATATTACAATGTGACTATTGACAAACACAACAATGATACAGTGTTTAGTCTAAAGTACAGTACTTAGAGATGCCTCCTGGAGCTAAGGGCGTCACGTTCCATTAACTGCATTTTACAATTGTGTTGTATAACTTTCTTGGTAAAAAGAGCACAAAATAATTCTGGCCTTTGGTGCTAAAGCATAACTACTCAATTTTAGAGAGAAACTGAAAACAGTGAACAGCAAATATAAGACATAGTTACATGGTCATTTTTGTCGTTTGCTGTGAATGTAATTCTAAATCTCTATCATGTCAGCAAACAATGTCAAAAATGGAAAATTTCATGTATACAATTCTTTACATTGTTGCTGTCTTTGTTACACTACTAACATGTCAAAACCTGCACCACAGGAACAAACCAAAATGTGTTAACTTACTTTGTCATGAGGGTGGGGAATACCATCAAAAACTTTGAGACGATTCATGGCCTCAGCACCTCTCTTGGTCTTGTGTGGAATCATGCCTGACAGAGTAAAGCATATCATCATCTCAGAATTGGAGACATTTGTATGGAATTTTTGTGACCTTTGACAGGTTACTAAGCAAAGAAACATAACCAAACTTGGTAAACCTTTTTATTTTTTGTGATCTTTCTGGTGATGGAGTTCATTTCCGGAAACAATTGTTATTTTTGAAATATTCAATGCTGTAATGTAAAGGAGAATTCGCATCTTTATACAGGGTCCGAAATTGCGACTGACTGGTTGCCAATCCGACCAAAAATTAGCTGTTGGCGACCATAAATTTAGAACTGGTCGCCAGCAGGCGACTAACCTTTCGTCCCATTGGCATTTGACATTCCAAGGTAAAAGGGCTTTTTCTAAAAGAAAACATAAAGCTCCTGTGGACAGTTGTAGTAAAACAAAGCAATGATTTTACGATCGCCATAGTTTCCCGGCGCCATATTGTTTCAGTGGCTTCTCCCAATACGGATATCGCGGGCGAAAACAATAAAAAAGTGTGAGGGTCTGGTACTAGCTTATTGATCGTCGTTGCGCTTTCGTTCCGTTTCGGCGAAGAACAGAAACTTTAACTGCACTCTTAGTTGAGTCTAGGTATAGAAAGACGGTCCCCATGTCTTGAACATAGAACTTAATAGGATACCAGCATACTACCAACTAAATGGAAATAATAAGAGAAAGAAATCCGAAGCCTTCGCAAGAACATTGGCAAACATGCTTTTTGAGATGTAGGACTCTGTTAAATACCGTTACACGGCTTTTGTGAGTCTCCTTTTATAGCTGTATGTATATTGTGTTAAATGATAACGTTTTCTTGAAAGGTTTAATTTTGTGCTTTACTATAAATTAAGGTAAATTATACCCTGGCCAGAGAGATTGTTTTCTTTAGTTTGCGGCAAATTAAGAGGCGAAGCTGCGATCGTGGCGTGGCAAGCAAGAAACCAAAAAAAAAAATAAAAAAACAATAACACTTGCTTTTGGCGACCAAACCCTTCTATCTGGCGACCAAACATTATAGGTTAGTCGCCAGTTGGCTCCCTTAGGAAAAAGTTAATTTCGGACCCTGTAATATACTGTTAATAAACTAAGAAAATTTCTATGGGGACTCTGAATGCTCGCTTGCAATGTTCAAAACTGACATGTAAATTTCAAAATTCCATTCAAATTTCAAGAATACTAATCATGCATGATGTAGGTTGACTGTAAACATACCTCCTATGGTCTGAATGTCGCATTTCCACTAGCAACTATCAGCTAATATTTCATTGCTGGGAACATATCTTTGATGAACAGTTTTTGAAGTTTGTTCAGAATTTTGCTACGATCTTGGAAAATTCATCACATAGTTGAAAACCAAAAAGTGAACTATAAAATGAGTTCTCAATTTTACACAGAAATCGGTTGGAAAGTTGCACATTTGGCAGCAATAAAAGTTCACAAAATATGAATACCTTTGCAATGGATAGCTATCGTAATGTTTATTATGGAGAAAATAAAAAAATAAAAACAAAAAATGCTAGAAGGTAGGCCACTGACACTAGTTTTTACAGGTAGTTGAAGAAAGACAATGTGGAACAAAGTTTCTAGTAGATGACAGAGGCTAGGCTTGAATCACCAACCCTCAGATCTACCACATAATGCACTCATCACTACATCAAACTCCATTCAATAAAGAAATATTTACCTCTGATTGTCCTCCACACAATTCTGCTTGGAGCACGGAAATGAAATGGTCCCCTACTGGGTTTGGTGTTAGTTCGCTTCCGCAAGAAATCAAGATACTTTACTATGAAAAAATAATCAAACCACATTTCACTAAACACACACACAAAAAAAACAAATATGCATATAACTAGGTACAGTTATACTTTTAAATCTGGTAAGACCTGATGAAAGTTGACTTCTCCATTTCTATATGCATTTAACTTAGAGACTTTTCCAATGCGAATACAAGTAATAAGGGATAATGCCAAAAAAACAATGCCAGAAGGAGTCTTAGCTGTTGTCAGGGGTAGAAGGATACTAACAGCAAGGCAGCTAAAGATGGGAGCTCTTTTATAAGCTGTTCAGTCTTAATTGCTAAGACATGCTTGAGGGGAGAGGAGGGTGGGGACTGAATGTTTGTCTAGCCAAACTAAACAAAACAAAACCAAACAAAAACACAATTGTATTTACTGCAGAATGTACTTTCAATAGCATGACTTCTTTTTTCACTCCACTCTAAAGAATAGGTCACAACAGCACATGGACTGTTTGTTTTGTTACCATGAAAACATGGTTTGCTCATTGCTTGATGCTTAAGGTTGCACCACACAATAATGTTCTGTGACAAAACATGTTGTGTTTGATACCAAATTAAGTCATTTTTTGTAACAAGGCAACACTGAGAAACACCTGGCAGTATACAAAGGTACTCAGTAACTTGATAAATCTGCCACTACAGTAAAATAGTCCAGAAGAGCCAGGCAGAGCATTCTTTCAACATAAATTCTAAACATTTAACTTTGGCAACATTTCCACACAGCCTGATAATTGTGCTCAATGTTTGCTCATGATAATAATTATGAGGATGTGCAGAAACCTTTCCATATCTTCCCCTCTGCTATTTCAAAACAGAGAGAGACTTACATTTGTTCCTGTAGAAACTTCCACTGATGTTGACTTGCTCACATCGCACAATAACTATTCTTTGCCCTACGGAAAATTTGTGGATCACAGTCAGTGTAAACAGTCAATGTAAATAGCAACAAGAAGACTGGTTTCACTATTATAACAATACAGCATTTTTGTTTTGATATGTTATATAAACTGACCAGTGCATGGCACGCAAAACCTGAACATCACACACACAACAACTGGTCAAATCAACACCAAATTTCTCTCATAATAGTACACAATTTTTGCCCTTCTTACAATTCCTTAATAACATGTGAGCTTATATTCAAAATTAGCCACATGTATATAAGCTCATGAAGAAGTAGAAGAGGAAGACTACCAAGCTTCACTTTGAATATACACTACCACCACTCAAGTCTACTGCTTTCCACTTACAAGTTTAAGTTTTAAATATCCTTATTCATGAAGCTAGCCATTGAAACCATGGTTAGAAGTTTAGATAAAGGCAACTTGGCACAAGAGCAGCTGAACTGCATCTATGTAATAGTTTTAAGTAGTGATAAAGCACATGTAAGCTCTCACCAGTTAGAAGGCTCTTTGCAACCGTTGATGCTAAACGGCCTAACAAATGGCCTGAAGCGTCGATGACGATTGACTGTAATTGAAAAGAAAAATCCTTTTATATCACTTCCAGGAATATGAAATAGGAAACGTTCTAGGTTTCGTGCAATTTATTTTGACTGATGTTTCAATCGAGGAACTTCAGCAATTATAACTCAGCAATACTTCTAATCTAGGCAATTTCCTACGGGAATTTATGACACACTTAAAAAATAATTCTCATTCTCTTATGAGAAAGTGTATTTATTTATTTTAAGCGACAAATAAGGACGAAATCGAGATATTTTGGTGCACACGTTTACCTTCTCAAACCCCATGTTGGAGCCGCTAAAAGAAAGAACGAGTGGTACATGTGAGACTCATATCAGGGGCGGCCCACCAGCGGGGGCAGGGGCGAGCTTGGTTACATAGCCTTTGAAGGAAACGGAAATGAAACGGGAAACATGCACCTGACCAGGATGTGCATCGGATGCCATGGTAAAAAAAAATTGCGTTAAATTGTTTAACAAAGGCAAATGAAGTGCAGCAATATGGTGGAACATTCAATACACTTAACAGCTGGGCAAAAATGTCAGCTGGGCGGGGAGCTGGTTAAAGGCAGGGCATTTGAACCTTGCTATCAATTTTTGCTTGCGGAACGTCCCACTGCAAGGCATTTGTGGATGATCCAGTCAGACGAGCAGGTCTTCATCACAGGAAGATGATCATTGTCAATTCCTCTGCCTATATCGGCCTCTTGGTACGTTCCCAACCACTGGCTTAATTTTTTTTTTGGGGGGGGAGGGGGTAGTCATCGTGGCCCCCCTTTTTTCTTGTATAGTTAAAAAGTTTTTGTAGCCGTCTTTTTGACTATTATGCAATCAATCGTTTTAAAAGATCCTCTTAAAGGCCGTAAAGTAGAATCTCCACGAATGTGAATATTTCATTGTGGTGAAGGCTGGGGGAGGGGGAGGGGGTTGCACTTGCACCAAAAATATTGATTTTTTTTTAAAATTTTTTTAAGCCTGTCTTATTGAGGTTGACGTTCTCTGTTATTTCATAGGCGTGAACTACACCACTTTTTTAAAATTATACAATAGCTACCAACTTGTCTGCATGTAAATCTCCTGTCATCAGGAACTTGACAAGTTGGTGTGCCTTAGAAGCAGTGTGGAGTCCAAAGGAGGGGCACACAGGAGGCTAACTTCCTGAAGCTTTTTTACTGAAACAACAAAGATTTTTGATATGCTAACAGAGTGACAAGCCCCAGTAAATAAAGAAAGAGGGGTGGGTGGGTTTTAATAATTAAGTTTCGTATGATCTGTAACTCTCCAAAATTGAACCACTTTTGACAGGCACATAATAAAAAGATTGGAAGTGAAATACTCATTTTTCTACCAGCGAGCGTTATCTGTCCATTATAATTTTTGCCACAAACTTATGACACTCTCTCCAACTCACGGCCCTTTGCCACCCTCTGAAATACAGTAAAAACCCGCAAAAAAGAACAAGTGGATTAAGAACCTCCAGGCTGAAATTTGTCACTTTAGACACCCGGGCCCGGTTGTTCGAAAGCCGATTAATGCTAATCCCCGATTAAAAGTTAACTGAGGTTTCCAGCTCGCTCTTTAAAAATGTTTTTCAAATCTAATTTTAAGCTAAATATGAAAAAGAGAATTCAACGTCAAAACTGAGGGACAAAAAATCTTTTTGAAAAATCTTTACTGTTCAGTAATTAAACTTGAATCAAAGTTGTCGTTAATCTAGGATTAGCTTACCGGTAATCAGGTTTTGAACAACTGGGCCCTGTTATATAAGAAACTTACAATAAACATATGAAGACTTACTCAGGCTGACCTTGAAAAAAGTGGCTGGGTTCTTAAATGTGGGTGTTTACTGTATTGATCTTTTCCATGCACTACATGGAAATAAGGCAGTCACCTGTTTGGAGCAGTCCCTCCCCTGGGTGACAAGTCAATAAGGTCTCCATTAGTATTTCTCTGTATCTTTATTTTTTATGACTTGGACAACTGTCCATCATTATATACATTACAAAATTTAATGATCAATCAGACATTATAAAAGAGAAACTCTACTATTAGACTACAAATTACCATTTATTTAATACATGACAAGTCAATATTAATTCAGGATTGCACTCTGCCATACTTCATTAAAAAAAGTGAAAAAGTTCTAAAATCTGAAGTCCTCGCACAAAATAATATTAATAATTTATATTCTTCCGCGTTTGCACTGAAGGACTTCTTAGATTATTTGTTGATTTGACTTTATGGCCATGTGACAGCTACTTTCTCAAACTTCTTCTTTGAGTTGTTCACCTCATCATCTTTATCATCAGAAACTAAGTCACTTGTTGTAGTGGATGTATTTATTTCCTGCAAAAGACAAATCAAAATACATGACATGAACATTCTGATGAGCCAGCACGGACAAACATAGTCTTTTACAATAATAACAATTCAGCCATAATTTTGCCCTCCAAGGAGTAGTTTATGTGTTCTTATCATATTTCCACGAGTGATGAAAATAGGAGAAGAAAACAGATCCAATGCTTTACCATGCCAATGAAACTCTTCATCTTGTTTCAGCTTCGACATGGTACAAAGTGAGAGGAAAGAGCATGATTTGCCATCATGCTATTTCCCCCCCCAAAAAAACCCAATCATTCCCTGAGTTTCATCTACAAAATATAGCTAGGTTATCCTACTTTCAACCATAATTTTATCACCAGTATCCCATCTTAAAACTTTGGTATACCTTCTGCCAAGTTGTCTTGTAACACAACTAGAAAATTTAAATTTTCATGAAAAGCTACTCAGCATAAAATACAAGTACAAGTCAGAGGTTCTTTGGGGACCCCATGTGCTGGTGAACAAATGAGAAACCCCTGCAAACATATATTCGATTATTTGATCAAACCTGGACAAATTAATTAAAAATTCTGGTTTCTAACCAGCTGTCAACAGGTTCAACTAGCTTAAACAAACTGGTGTAGAACTTTTGGAAATTGGGAGCCAATGGGATTTTGCTTCATAACACATTTTTGTGCGAGCAGAAAGCTTGTTTACATTTGCAACACCAAGTACTTTGACTCAATGGTTTGGCATTTCTATAGTAAAGGTTGTTATGAGGTACTAAAGATGAATCAATAAATTGAATGCTTGAATGTGTTTACACTTTTTGTTGGCATTTTGTGCGAGAACTTTCTTTGAAGGGGGTTGTTGACATGACAAGCTAAAATGCAGGCTTGGAAGTGACAATTTGCATGACATATTATGATATACATCATGTATGCGAGATACAAAATTGGACGGATGTTTGCAGGTTTCTTACTGGCCCACCTTGAGTAACCAGAACTTGGTGACTAGAGAACCTCTGCTTGCAGGGTAAATAACCAAGTAAACAATAATTGGTTATAACGTACCTTTTTTCCACCATTTAAACTTGATGTTAATTCATCTTTTAGAACTGATTTACTCAAGTTAAGTCCTAAAGTTTTTCTGTTCAATTTAACCACTTTTGGTTTAGCAGTTTTGTTCACTGCATTGCCTTTATGGCCAGTTCTAGAGTCTAAAGAAGGAGAAGTTGCATTAATGGAAACTGAATTGATTCCTTTGTTAATTGTCTCAAGAGAAGCAGGTCTTTTGTTAATCTTGATAATGTTGCTATGCTCTGTTCTTGCTTTCTTGCTTACAGTAACATCTCCAACTTCTGTTGATTTCCTACAAAGAAAAATAAATGTCATAAAGAAAGTAAAAGTAAACTAAAGTAAATATTAATTTATTTCATGTCAATAACACAGGGAGTGCTTGCGCAATCTTCCGATCCAGATACTCAAGATAAGTGCTTGACAATAATCCAGATCAAATTGGAATTTGGAAATGTCGGGTTTT
Organism: Pavona decussata; assembly: GCF_977016875.1. Classification (NCBI taxonomy): domain Eukaryota; kingdom Metazoa; phylum Cnidaria; class Anthozoa; order Scleractinia; family Agariciidae; genus Pavona; species Pavona decussata. The sequence continues at coordinate 703,899 of NW_028145827.1, read as the reverse complement.
GAGGAAAGGGGACAACTGGAGTACTATTTCTTGAGAATTATGCAAAAGACAATAATATTGATGAGAAATTAAGCTGTTGACTGGGCTTTGAACTTTAACATTGGCAGTGAATGGTCTTTCAAAATATGTCTCGCAAAATGTTAGTTGAATTTCATAGGTCTCACAGTCTCATCTTGCCAAAGCCATGCCAGAGTCTCAATTCTTTTTGCAAGGCTCACAGAAAAGAAAGCAGGTTTTCTTGTCTTGCAAGGTCTTATCATTGATGAGGGGGGCATTGGGATTTTCGGTTTTGGCCATTTTTTAGGTCGTTTTTTTTTTTATTTTTTCACCTCAAAACTTCCGTTTTTCGGTTTTGGTCTCTGTTGCAGTTTGCGGCTTTTATTTTTTAAGTTGGTTTTCGGTTTTCGGCCAAAATACAAGCGGTTTCTCGGATCTGGTATCTGTTGTGGTTTTCGGTTTTTTCCTTATTTGGTTTCCGGTTTCTCTTTGGCAATTATGCGCCTCAACCGCGTGCACTATATGGTATTGCAAAATTTCCTCTAAGTCCACTATTGCGACTCAAAGAAGGATTTTTGTGAATTTTCCTAATAAACAGAGATTAGAAAAATTGCCAGATTCACGCGCATAGCATCCACAGATACCGTGATGAAATCAAAGTAGTTTAGTCCGTATGTTCCACGAGTCACCAATGCATCAGATCGATGAGGGGTTTGTAAATTGAGGTGTGTAAATTTTCGGTTTTGATGGTTTTTTTATTCGGTTTTCGGTTTTGATCCAAATTTTGGGAGATTTTTTGTGTGGTTCTTTTGTTTCTAATAGACCCCAATGGCCCCCTCATTGATCACCACTATTTCTGGTGCAATATAGAATCCCCAGTATGACTGAGATATTTTGAAGGAAACTATAAAGCTAAGAAAACACTAATCAGTAAATAACAACAGAAAACAACCCTGCTAGGCTTGTTTCCCATCACTCAAACCAGCATTCTTCCAAACATTCTCACAGAGGTTTTACCAAGAAATGGGAAAAATGCATTTTTGGTTTGCCTGACTGCAGAAAAAACAATTTGAATAGGCTTTTCTTCCCACTGTCAATGATGAAATGGCAACCTTGTCTTCATCTCTTTCCACGTGCCATGTCTCAGGCCATCAGCTTGACTCGTGCTGATAAATGCACTATAAACCCGCACGATCCATAAATTAATGACTAATCAGCTGAACACTTTCAATTTTTTTTTCATAGCACGGGGCCGCCATGGGCAAAGCTTCAGCTTGTGGCCGACTTCGAAGTGCAGGATTCAGAACAGGACAAGGAATTATATTAAGCTTAATTATGTGATGTCGAGTCCTGAACAGTACTAGTGGCACTCAACCATCCCATAAAAAAAAAAAAAAACAGACAAGAAAATTTTGTTTCAGGTTCTCTTTTCTAAATCTCTCTTACCGTTTTGTTAACCGTATTATGGTACTTTCGCTCTTTGAGGGAGCACTTTCCCTGCCACAAGGGATCTGTCTCTTAGCTCGGCGGAGTTGATGCAGTCTTTGAGGTAATGGTGTGACGTATTTGTAGAAAAGCTGGACAAGATCGCCCTTCTCCAAATCAACAAGATCTTGGAGATTGAGACATCGCTCGCTTAAAACCTCAATAAGCCTTTCTCTAGAAAGAACTTCAGGATGATCAAGCTCATTGCTTGTGGACCTCGTTGTGTCCGCCATATTGAAAACATAAAATGCGTTTCTAAACTGGATTGTAATTGGTTTATTGGAATCACCTTGATAGCCAATCAAAACGTCTTTAAATTTCGGTTTCGGGAATTGATCTTTGTTATTACCATGGAAACGGTGACGTATCGTTCCCTCCAAACAGATTCATTGGCAACGCCATGTTGTTTTGTAGGGTATTTCATAACTAGAGAAATTGATCCAATGCTGTGGTTATCGTAACCTTTCTCTCTTAAAATCTGTACAGACAATCGCATAAGTTCAAACTGTAAGTTGCGTGTGAAATAAATCTAAGAATGGCAGCCGTTGTCGCTCAGAAAGGAGACGGCACAAGAACGTACACCTTTGCTAGCCAACCTCGACCAGTTCAACAGAGAAAGAAATTTCGGGATCCGCTCACGCAAGAGTAAGTGTTGTAGCGATAGTTAATTTGTTTTATCTACCTTACTTGATTTTTCATGGTTTATTTTAGTTTTCTGTATCATGTATTGTAAATAAGTCCGGGTATAAAGTTGTAAAAGTTCAATATAACGTCTTTAATATGAGCACGTATTTGCTGTTGATACGTTTAGAGGCTTGGAACAGCTGTACTCTTATATTATCCAGTTTTACACTAGATGTACTGATTCAACAGAATAAAATGCCGAAATTTAGTTTAAAAATGGCCTGGAAGATTTACTCGACTTTAATAATCGACATAAAAGCTTCTATATATTGCTCAACTTAGCCCAGGGTCCTGAGAACCTTGATCATGAACCTTGTTGTGTACTTACTGCAATCTTTATTTATTTAATTTTACCAAAATCACTGTACAGCAGTTTTATTTGGCACTGTAATGCCTAGTTTTTCAAAATCCAAGACCATTTTGTTCTAAGACTGAACCACTGAATTTTAATCTTGTTCTTGCAGAAATGAGAGCCCTACTCCGTATGGAAACATCATGTATGATCGCAGAATTGTCAGGGGCAATACCTATGCACAAAGAACGCTACCGGCAGTAAGTATATCAAAGTATAGGGGTGCTTTCCATTGAGCCAAATTGATTTTCAGCTTAACTGGTTAAATGCAAGTGGGTGGATGGATCAAATGAAAATTTCCCAGAAAAAAGAGGCACCTGGCTAGAATGGGGCCCTAGAATGGATGGTGTTAGGCAAGAATATGCAGCTGTAGTTATTTTGAAAAGTTAATTTTCTGTGTGCATCTGGGTATGACTGAATTTTGTTTTTGTTCTTTTATCATGAAAAGCCATTCAGACTTGTAATCCAAAACTTTTGCTGTTGGCATTGACTGAAATATTTTTCTTTTAGACTGCACAACCCGATCCAATAGAAATTCAGCGGCAACAAGAGGCAAGAAGAAGAGCAATTGCCAGGAAACGGGCCAAAGCACAGTTGAAACCAAGGTCACCTGAGCCTGTAGAGGGAAGGAAGCATATTGATGTACAAACAGAGCTTTACTTGGAAGAGTTAAGTGATCGTGTTGAAGAAGCTGATGTTGAGACGCAGACAGATGCCTTTCTTGATCGACCCCCCTCTCCCTTATTTATTCCTGCAAAGAGTGGAGTAGATGTTGCAACACAAATTTTGGAGGGAGAAGTAAGTTTTCAGATTACGTCTCAATAGAATGATAATATTAATCCACTAAAACCATTCCTTAAAAGGAAAAGAGATCTTTGAAGTTCTGGGATACAAAGAATTCCTTAGAAAATAATACAACCAACTTGTGATTGAGTAAATTTTCATGTAGAAATGCTCTCATTTGCTTTTGGAGCTTTCTCTGTAGCTACATGTAAGATTGGTCCTGAAAGTAGGTTGTCTTTCTTAAAGAGTACTCAGTTTCTCCATGTATAAGACTGCGTTATTTACTGAAAAAAGCTCCTGTCACCTGGACCACAACCCTCAACTGTGCTCATTTGAATCACTAGAGCTCTTGTTGGGGAGGTTGCTAAGTTGAGGAGTGTTGTATAAGAGCATATGGCAATGGGATTCATTTTTAAGGGTGTTTAAAGCAAAAATGCCTTTGTTGTTTTTGTTTTTAGAAAAAGAATGGTTATTTTTTTTGTGAACAGTGTTGTTTGAAGTGAGTTTTAAATGAGCTCCTCCAAAGAAATGCTACCCTCAAATAAATGTCACATGAGAATATTCAGTCCTTTTTCAAGTAAAATAATATTTTGCAAATGAAAACAAAAGATAATAAAAGCCTTTGTTTTTTTTTGTCATCATTATTGATCTTTCATGTTTGTTTCTTCTTCCAGTTATTTGACTTTGACATTGAAGTGAAACCCATCCTTGAAGTTCTTGTTGGTAAAACTGTTGAGCAAGCTCTGCTTGAGGTCATGGAAGAAGAGGAACTCGCCAATCTTCGTGCACAACAGAGAAGATTCAAGGAACTTCGGAATGCTGAACTTGTTGAGACTCAGAGATTAGAAGAACAAGAGAGAAGACACAGAGAAGAGAAAGAACGACGAATGAGACAACAGGCAGATGTGCTTAGAAAGGAGAAGGAAACTGGAGAGAAGATATCCGCTCGTGCCTTTGCCCAGGTAATTTCATTTTATTGTATTTGTAGTAGGATAGCATAAATGTCTCTTACATGTATCCTACCAAATAAAAATTTCACTTTGCAGTGTTTAATGTTACATTCATTGCTTGATTCTTGTAGAGTTATCTTGCCGACCTTGTACCGTCAGTGTTTGGCTCTTTGAATGAAAATGGATACTTCTATGACCCAGTGGAAAGAGGTAAGGTTAATGGATTATTTTTGTAACCTCACCTCTACAAATCACGGTTGTTTTATTACTATTTGGCCTTGGTTTTGACTAAATATAAATGATTATGGTGACCTTGAGTACATGTATGATATTGATGATAGTGGATGTCAACCAAGAGGTCAAAGCATTAAGCTGTCTGTCAAGGAAGAATACAGTGAGCAGGTGCCTGGCAGTGATAAGAAAAAATGTTTAATGTATTCAGTGATTTTGCTTGCCTGAAAAAACTTTTCAGAATTTCTTAAAAATGTTCAGTAGTCAGAGTAATAATGTACAAGGCTCTCAGCAAATCTCTGTTACATTCTAAGAAAATCTCCTAGCACTTAAATGACAATGATGGAATCCTTAAAATGAGGAGTTTTTAGAATCTTCTTTGAGAAGTACTGTATTGGGAAATCTTCCTTTAGAGCTGAACATCTAGAAATCGGCATTACTTTATTTTTTTGTCCATTTATTTGTCAAAAAGCTATACAAGAGTGATATACAACTATCTGTCATTTTCTTTTCAGATGTAGAAACATACTTTATGCCATGGCTGTTGGAAAAGGTGGAGGGTGAATTGAACCAAATCATTGTTTCAAGAACAGTCCTTGATGGTAAGCTTTAGATGAACTTCAATAATAATAATAAACCATTTCTGATGGATTTCAGCCATTAACCTACAACCAAAATTCACTTATACATCGTCCCCTCTTATTCCTGCTCAGTGTTGGATAGTGCTGAGAAGATATGTCTTCATAGTTACATAGTCAGTGTTCCAGATCAGAGAGGGGTCTCAGGTAAAAAAAAAAGGAAAAAAAAAATCAGCTGGCTTCCTGATCTAGCAAAATGAATGGTTTAGACAATTTGGAGAAAACAAAATCAATTGGCCTGTTGAAAGAATTCATTGACTCCCTGGCTTTGAAAACTATCTGGAACATAACTTACATTTCGTAAAAAATTCCCCACAACATATTTGCCTGGTGGGAGAGTGGTTCAACAAATTGTCCCTGGTGTTGGTTTCATTTCACGTTATTTCACAATTTGTGATAATCACCATGTTGTTGATAACTTATCTAATATTGATCCTCTGGAGTTTCAAATGTATCAGTCATATTTTGTTCTACAATATTTTCTTACGGTACTTCTGTATTTTTACTTCCTAGCGATAATAAGAGATGTCGTCCAAAAACGCTTTGAAGTGTACCACAAACTTGAGGAAGCAGCCAGACTTGCTTTGGAACAAGAGGCTGCAGCCAAGGCAGCGGAAGAAAGAAAGAAAGCTGAAGAGATGGTGGCAAAAGCCGCAGAAGAAGCCAAAGCTGAGGAAACGGAAAAAAGTGAACAGGAAGGTGGAGCTGAGGGTGACGGCAGGGAAACCGCTGATAGACCTGAGGATGATAGCGTCGCCGGTGAAGAGGGTGGCAGTGAGCCTGCACCTACCGCAGACACACCTGCCGAATCAGGACAGAACGAACCTACTGAAGATGCTGAGCCTGAACAGGAATAACCTAATAACACTGTGCTTGTTTATTTTAAGTCTTAGTAACTTTCATTTGAAAACTCTCAAAGAAAATGAACTGATATTGTCTTTGAAAAAGAGAAGCGATACCATGTATATAAACTATCCTATTTACTGTAGCTTTGTTAAAGTATCTTGAAGCTTTGGCTTTTTTCTACCCACGACATAGAATTTTACTTAGAATGGTGTACTCACTACAACATGTATATAGATTTCATTATTCAAGTTGAATATTAATGAGATGGAATGTAATAAAGCAGTGACAAATAAATTCTACTGCAAATATTGTCATTTTGATGCCCAAGCCTACCACTCCACTCCACACTGCTGTCATTCAACCACACACTTGTCACAACCTTGTTCCCAGGGTCCTCTCCTACTCGGCCCCTGTGGCGAGACTCTCTCTCGCCACGGGGGCCGAGTAGGAGAGGACCCTGGGAACGAGGTTGACACTTGTCATTGCTCATTGGGAAAGGATGAGAAAGAAATAAGTCACCTTTTACAAAGTAGGTCTTGTTGACAATTATTTCATGAGCGTGCATTAGATACAAGATGATAGATAGCCTGCAAGGGGTGTAGGTCCAAGTTGGCTATAATCACCTGGTATCCAACACGTGCAAGTGGAATAATTCTTCAACTAAAAACAACCACAAAACTTGCTAAATCTTGCTGAGTTAGTGATATTTTCTTTTCCCAATGATGCATACTCACCTCACCTTATTTTCGGGCATGGTGTAATGGTTCATATGCCATGGCCCCTAAACCAATCAAAACTTTGGAATTACATTATCCAATGAGTTAGTTTTTATTATTATTTTATTAGAAAAAAAAAACGGATTTTCTCTCAAGGCCACAACACGTATTGGGAAACAGTAGAGGCTGATTAAGACGGTACAACTTTTGCTTACGACTGTCGCATGCGATTTCCAGAGCCCGTGCTGCTTGAGTCATGCAAAAAATCGCATGCAACTCTCATCACTCAACATTGCCTATAGCTAGGATTGTTGTAGGATTTTAAACCGTTTTAAAATCTAACAACATTTTTTGTGACCTAAAGGACAGTCGTAAGCGAGCTGTAGCTTTGATTTGCACGAAACAATTGGCGTTGTAGGCCTGTCAAAAGCTTGTCGCACGTGACAAAGTCGTACCGTGTAAATCACCCTTAAAAAAGAAATGCAAATACGGTAGTTTTGAGCTGGCTTTTGCAGAATAGCTCTTTACAAAACGTAAGCGTTTTGTTACCCAGAAAATGATCTAGTGAGCATTCAAGAATGTAACATGCCTCCTAAATTGTCTCATGTACACGAGGTTCAGTTTCAGAGGTACTTTCACACTCAATGATTAATTTAATCATATTCCAAATTATAATAATTTATTGTTAGAGAATGTTTCTTAGTCATGGAACATAAATTATTCCGGCACCACTTGCCATCTTCACTTTATTCAAGATGGAGAAATATTTCAAAAAGGCAAAATTTTATTTTATTTAAAAACTAGAAACTATCAAAGATTAGGAAGTGCATTCAATGATCTTGATCGCAGGCTCTCTCTTCTTTGCCAAGTTGGTGATGATGTCATCCGCCCCTGCAAATCTACGGGGGATGCCAGATACGCATCCCAAGATCCATTGATTCCTTGGTTGATTGTCCCATACAATCTTGACTCTAGTCTGTACAAGGAGTGCATTCTTTCTCCATTGAATGCAATTATTAACAATACCGGTAATTATAATTATTGAAAAATTGTTTACTTTTTTATAGATTACAAAATTGCCAATAAAATCAAGAATTTTATTATAACAATCTCTCTTTTTTTAATATTTTGATTTTCATAGAACGTCTTACCTTATGACAGGAAATTTTTGCGTCACAAAATTTTGTGAATTTTAAGGGGTGGCAATTCCTGTCAATTCTATATTTGGAAGGGCTGTCACCTGAAATGTAATTCCTCTCCATGCCGTTTTGTTGACCCCTTCTGGTTTTGAGGGAGGAGATGAATGTCATTACAGAATGGCTGTCTTTCCAAATACATTTTCCCTACCTTGAAATCAACCTTTTTTATCATATTTTTAAAATTTCATGCTGACTACAATTTGTGAAGCCTTATGCGTTCTTGCTTGTCTTGTTTGACAACCTCATCACGCAAAGGTACAATCAAAGCCTAAATGAGCTGGAAAGAACGGTAACAAGGCTATAAACCTTGCAGTCATCATAAGTGTCATTTAACTGTACATTTATTAAAATTTTATTTGATTTGGGTAAATGTATTTATTTTTTTGCTTTCCAAAATGACTGCAATGTTCTACATGAACATAACCCTTTGACGTTCCTCAGTAAAAACTAAGCCATATTTTCAAAAGTCACAAAGGGAAGTGAATGGTATTTCAAACTGCCTGCATCACTGTTGCAAAAGTATTCACAAAACTTGGATGCAACAACTACACAAATTCACCTACATGTACCTCATTTGACTAGAATAAATAATAAAACAATAATTATTATTATGGTGTCATTCCTACTTTTCGCCTGTATTCCCCAATAAGAAATTTCATAAGTTTCAGTATAACATAATTTTCAAAAATAAGAAAAACATATCGTATTCACAATTCCAGGACATATAGTCAAAACCTGTTGGAAAAATATGTGTATAACTTAGATATGAAAGCATGCAATTGTGTACAATACTTTGACCTTTTTAAAATCTCTTTGAGAATAAATAAAATTGTGGATTAAGTCTTTTATTAAGATAGCTGGCTCTACACACTTCCCAATGTCCATAAAGCTAGCATAATGTTTGCTGCCAGTAAAAGAGTCCCAAGTGTGAGGATGACATTACATAGCATGTTCCTCTGATCTTCATGAGGGATATATGAAGTAAGTGTATGATCTACAAAGGCAAAAAGGGCCCACTGCCCATCCAGTGAGTAACACGGCACCATGTTCAGTAGTGCTAGGGCGCCAGATAAAGAAACCAAATATCTAAATGAAATGTCAAGGAAATAATGTACACTATGGGTATTACAATGCTTGTTATTACCATGCCCCGGTAACAACAACTTGTAATATCTACACAATATTTAGTGACATCCACTTGACAAATAAGTGTATGTCCACCACGAAATAATCAAGATTTACAAACAAATGATGAACTTAATGAGATCTCTTACTCTCCTTTCAATCACAAATAAATTGGGAAGACCTCTTCAATTAAAAGGATACATCAAAAACATCTCTAACATATTAGGAAATTCCATGGGTAGAAGTATGCTTCTGCGTTGATAATTAATTACACCAACTGAAATGACAAAAGAAATTCAATCACAAGCAATTCCTACTGACTTCATTATCTACTATGATTCAGCCTGACCAAAGGGTAATGCTCAGATCCTTAAGCACTCAGATCTCTTTATGGTGACCAAATGACCTTACAAACTCTGTTGATGGAACCAAATATTGGTTTCCACCCACCCCCCCCCCTCCCCACCCCGACACAGCCCACAGTCTCTTTAGAAACAAACCTCTTTATCCATTACTCACCCATGATTCCTCCACCCCCCCCCCCCCCACCCCTTAAAAAAGGAGTGACAAAATCTGATAGTTTCTTTTCTACATACATGTAGGTTGGCTCATACACTTAACACACAAATAATTGTTAGACCCTGAGAGTAGTAACCACCTGAAAGTAGCCATGGTAACAGCCTGCTAAATCTGAAAGTAACAATCATGATAGTTTGTTTTTCAAATGTAGGGCTTGAATTCAGAGTCCTTCATTACCAAAAATCTAACATGATGGTACTTAAGCACTCCACCCTGATTACCTGTGTACTGAAGGAGTAGAGGGTCCCCCACATAGAGCACATCTGAGCCAGTGCTTCGTATGATCCTTAGAAGGCGACTTGAGTTGTCCAGAGATGGATGAACGCAGACTTTGTCACCTGCCAATCAAAGTTATAGACATTTCCTATGAGTGTTTGTTCTTGTTTGTGACCAGATGAGTCTTTCCACTGAGCATTAGCCCACATCAGGCAAACAAAACATCTCTGACCTTGATGGGAATCAAACCCTCAACCTCCCTCACCGTTCCTCTACTGACTGAGCTAGGAAGCCAGATGGGAGCAAGTCATGGGCTTGGTTAGCAAATACGGCAAATGGTGATCAAATCCGGAGGTTGTGGGTTCGATTCCTGTTGAGGTCAAGAAGTTCTTTTCTTTTTACATCACTGAACAATCCCTGCTCCCCTCCCCTTCTTGATGCTACACTTTACCTGGTCCATCACAGTCTGTTGGTACATCACAAAGTTGCCTTGACTGCATTGTGCTTCTAGCAGGAAGACAAGCATACCCCTGAAAAAAAAGAAACCATGTTCAACAACAACAACAACAACAACAACAACAAAAATTTGAGTTCTGGTATTTTAACTATCAAAGTGTGCAGTGCCACCAAGAATGTTTGTGAGTATAAAATAAGAGAATGGTTTGGTGGTTATTCACACATACAGATAGTAACAGTTTTTACTGTGAAGGTTAGAAGATCAAAGAGAAATACAATATAAGCTGAGAAATAATTAAGGTCAAAATAAAGAGTCAAACAAGGTGCTATATAATTTTGATCTCCACTACTGAAGAAGTGAAGCTGGATGATGAGTGTTCCCAACAAAATGAGAATGTCAAGTCAGTTATTGCAATGTTGAGTTCATGACTGTCTTCAATAATCTGCTCTTAAAATAAAGAATGCAAAATTTAACATGAAACTCAAAGCAACAGCAGATGTTTCATATTTGGATTTATGCGCCAGCCACATAAAAATTTGGCAGGCTTTCAAGATTGGCATAACCAATCTCCCATGGAAAATTATTGTTATTGTTATGATTTAAATAAATACAAATTTATTATTTTGCATGTTAGAGAGTACCTTTGAATGGCTCAGAGACTTGTACTTAAAACAGAACCTTGAAGACGTTGAGTTTTGACAGCAGTCATACACCCCTCCACTATAAAATGCACCTTAAAATTTAAAAAGGTAATATAAGTTAAGGTCTTTTATAGGGGTGTAGGGGTGGTGAATGGTCATTCAAAAAACATGCCTTTTGACCATCAGATTGCTTTTTAGTAAAAGCTAACATCCAAACAGTGAACTTGGCTTGTTGGAGAGCTGACCTTAGGGATGGTGCCTCCTTTTTCTATAGCACATATGCATCTGTGTATCTCACTGTTGAATTATTGTTGCTCAATTATCTCTGAAAAATGTGTAGTTTCCCCAACTTTCTTTTTGGATTCTAGTAGCCCAATTGCCACACTATTAGATCTGGTTTCCTCAGTAGTCATATAAAATACCTTTGTATTATGAGGCATCATCTTTAATGAAGCACATAACTATACATTCCAATCCTAGCAGTATACAGGATGTTTTTCCCATGAACCAAGTTTAATAGGCCTTAGCTCCCACGAGTCTCCTGTAGCTCAGTGGTAGAGCATCCAAACTAGTAATTGGAAGGTCTTAGGTTCGACTCCTGATAAAAGCACTCAGATTTCCTTTTTCTGAGTCACTCACTGAATAATACATCATTCTCACATAACTATAGTTGAAATGATGGATAAGTAAAGCGCTAACCTTGTGAAGAATTTTTCCTAGTTACTGTCAGCATGTCTGTGCAGTAACCATGCTGAGGTGAGCTGAGTGTTTTACTGATGCACTGATTCCAGTCTTGTTTATTATAAACTTGACACCCATAAAGAGACAACACTGTATCACCCTGCTGAATGCTGCCATAGACTGGAGATTCCTTTGAAAATAAAAACAAAAATTAAGAGATCCAGTAAAAATGGATCATGTTATTTACATGTTTAACTAAATCAGAACCAATACTGATGACAATGAAAACTTCAGAAAGAAATATCACACACTGTTCAAGACAGTGTTCAAAAATTCAACCAGCACAGGAGGTGAAGCTATCTGTTGTAGGTTAAAATGAATCCAGGTTAAAACGATTTCAACCTAGGTTGATTTGTATTTTCCTTTGTTAAGGTTGAGTAATTTACATCTGAAACAAAGGAAAATACAAATCAACCTAGGTTGAAATCATTTTAACCTGGGATTCATTTTAACCTACAACATATCCACTTGGCCATTGTATTGGCAAGGATTTAACTCAGGGTGCCACGTACTAACAAATTCAATAAGCAGACTGCGAGGAGAGCTTGGACAGGATACCGACTTTCGTGTCATCAAGTGAGCCCAGACTCAAACCAAATTGACCTGTCACTCACCAAAATTATTGGATTTTACTACCTGAACGGACTGTGTAAGCTGATGTTCAATTTTTCCCAATGCATTTAACCTACCACAAAAATTTGATTTTAAGTACCTGGGCCAGTACCTTTTTTTAAAAAGAACTTCAAATAGAAATAACAGACACTGTAATACGGTAGTTAGAGTAAGAACACATGTTTACAGTGGAGGTTTGGCAAACCCACTAAAGTGAAAATAATCTTGTTTTTCTATGGCATTCTATGTCTACAGGTTTGCCATCATTTCCAACAAGCAGAGAGCTTAGAAGACAGCTTAATGTTTTCTAGCACACTCCACAGTACATTGCTTGTCACCTAGCTATGGTCGAACTTACTTTTAGCACATTCAGCACCACAGCACCCTGGCCAGTCACGTAAAGTGGAAGCAGTAGATAAGGTAGAGACCACAGGAGTATTAGTCCTAATAAGACAAGCACGGCATTGTGCCACACTCCAGCACAGTAGATTCTCAATTGCCGCAAAGGAGATATGACAGTCAAATGTTCAGTGTACAGATCTACAAAGGCGCCGGGGTAAACGGCCATGAAGAACATGCCAAATCCATTGACACGAACTTGCTCTCTGCAAACAAACAAAACAATCAAACATTGTGATCTTTCGCCTGTTAAGGACAATGTCTTCTAATATGGAAGTATTTTTTTTTCGCTGTTTATGACTATGTGGAAAAAGATCTTAGCAAGGGCTGTTTGAAACCAAAAGGAAAATTTGGGGTAACCATGCATATGTCTGAAGAGATAATCCAGCAACAATAATTCCAAAGACCAATTTGAAATACACAACAATGTATAACATTTTCTGTCCAAATTGAAGCTCAATTATATCTGACAAATGCATGTTTGCCTCCCAATTTCTTTTTGAATTCTAACGGCCCTAGCTAAGATACATGTAGATCTGCTTTTCCTCCATAGTCTTAAACTGCATGAAAATACCTTTTTATTAGAAGTACGTCCTTAAGATACCTGTGTTTCTTGGACCATCTTGAAAACACAGAACATATGTGCAGTCACAAAAGTAGGCACACATTCAGTGCATAAATCTGCTCATTGAACAAGTTTGTGGTCAGAATGCTAATGGATCATTCCAGCCTCACACTGCGGTTCTTCATTATTTTTCTACAGTCCACCATCTTTCCATCCTCTCCCCACCCTCCTCCTAATTTTTTTGGTCCTTTTTTGCATTCCATGCTTTCATGTCATGAAATAAAACAAATTACAATGCAGGCTAGGGATAATGGAAAACAGTGTTGAAAACTTTCAAAAAATGTTGGTTGGTTTATGGAGGATAACCTTATAATGGAGTACAAGTCAAATAATTATTACTGATAGATTGTTGCTAAGAATTGCAATAGACTACACCAGCATGAATGGCTTGATCTATGCCTCCATGGCACAAATTCTTCCCCTTATCTAAGACCTTCACTTGATGAAGTGAATTAAGGACAGGAATTTGTTTCCACATAACTTCCATGGGAATTTTGTGTTTGCACACCACACCAAACAAGATAATTCTGAAGGATACATACCTGACAGCTGAAATAGCATGTCCAAATTCATGGAAAACACCGCTGATTGTTAGCGTGACAAGGTAATACAACACTTGACTCCAGGGAACATTTACTCCTGGCATCTGTCATTAAAAAAGTAAAAAAAATAATTATTAAAAAATTCATTTAATAATTTATAACCTCATATTCGCCTACCAAATCACTGATAGCTGAACTTACATCATTTTCTGATTTGTATAACAAGACAGTGAAATATGAGCCAGAAGACAGGAGATACTTCTATCTTGTTAACATTTGGAAGTGCATGTCAAAACACTGAACACAGCAATATTGCTGATGGATTTCAATCTCTGTTCTCAGTAAATTAAACTTTCCTCTACATAAAAGAAACAGTTCAAGGTTGAGGCTGTCAATTGAAGGGAGGGGTCAGTTTATTTGGACCATTTGAGGGGGAGGAGTGGGTAATGAAGGAGATGGGGGGGGGGGGGTTGGGGAAGTAAGCAATCAAAAGAAACCAGCCTTACTTCCACAGTAATCAACATTACTTAATTAATATAATTTCAATTTGATCTGCACATAGCTGTAGCTGTTTCCTCTCTGAACGTTTGAGCTCACGTGTACAGTCAGACCTGTTTAGCTGACTCGTCCCCAGTCATCTCTCATGGTCCAAAGGAGAGATTCCTCTCAACCTTACGATATCATAAGAGATGAATGGCGAAGAGTCAGCCTGTTTAGTGCTCACAAAAGGAAATGTCCCAAATAACGTTGAAATAAGTGTGCCAGAGTTCACCAAAGGTTCTGAGAGGTAAAAGGCAAATTCATAATCATACAGTCTAAGTCAAATTATATTATAAATGCCAAACTATTGAAAAGGAAGACTAGGACAAATGTTTCATATGTAGGTTACACAGATAATGACTGATAATGTTAACAAGGGTGGTGTCATTTTCATGCCAAAAAATTATAATAATAATCAACTGTTTACTGGTGGATGTATTTTCGAAGCGAGACTTACCACAGGTGTTAACACTTGTTCTGGCGCATCTTTTGTAAAGGCTTTGTAAAGTGTCAAAGAAAGAATGACCACAGAAGCAACCATCAACAGGGCACCCACCAACACACCAACAGAGAACCACAAATGGAGAAGGTAAGGCTGGATCTGACCAAACCTAAAAAATGATCGGTTGAATCGAGTTGTGTACCAACGCACTTGAAACAGAGACAAAGAGATGCCATTATTTTCCAGGAATTCTTTATACCTTCTGGAGTATTTCCTATAATTCTGAAACAAAAAAAGTGAGATAAAGTTACAAAAATGTCTTTCATCTTCATATTTTGGATTTGTTATAATTAATAATAATAATAATAATAATAATAATAATAATAATAATAATTTTTTGCAATAAAATTTAATAACATAAATATTGGAAATCAATTTTTGCACACTATTTATATCAAGAAATGGATAACTCAAGACATTCTCAGTTTACATTGCATTATCCAGCCTAAAAATACAAAGCTAATAATAATAATAATAATAATAATAATAATAATAATAATAACTTTATTTATCCTCGGCTGATAAAAGACCGGTCAGTCAAACAACAAAGGTTATAATAAATCATTATTTCGTAAAATCCACACACGATCAAATTTGTGTCTGGCTGGGAAAAAATTAAAGGAAAAAATTCAACAGGGTTTACGCAGAAATTGGGAAGGAAAATGCCATCAATTTTAATCCAATTCCATGACCTCCAAAAGGATGAGTAAAATTCCACACTGGCTGAACATTTTGATGCTTGACACAAAATTCCTATAAAATTATTTCAGTATCTTTACTTTTAAACCATCAGCTAAAAATAATTTTGAGAAAAATTAGAAATTCCATTCTTTTTCCATTTAACCCAAACAAATTTGTCTAATTTCCATGATGAATATAAATTTCCAGGTCTGGAATGCAATTTCAAATTTCCACAACTTTTCATGACTGAATGAGCCCTGTTCATGGACTCCCTTAAAATAACATCAAACAAAGATTTGCTACCCATTTACTGCATATGGATGTGTTTAATCAATGATGGTAAATTCAGCCTATTTTCACTGTAAACGTTGTACTTTTCTATAACTTTTGAAAAAACTAACATAATAAGCTTATTCTTCTTCTTTACGTCGGGGTAGTTAATTACCAGGGCTTTCCAGAAAATGTAATTTTATGTTTGTAAATACACTAGTAACTTATTAATAAATTGCTCTTGTTCTAAAGTGGGGGGGGAAGGGGGGTGGGGTGCACTGGCTTGTTGTTCTCCAAGCCCTGATCCTATTTAGGCGGGATGCCCTGAAAAAAAATTTGGTCGGGTATCTTTTTGTTCGTCTTCAATATTTTTTCTTCATTGTAGTCACAAATTGCAAGGAATAAATTAATAATATTATTGAACCTGAATTAAATTATGTTCTCTCCTGGAGGGGATATTTTTGTCCTCTATAGTTCTATTCCACTTCAACAAAAAACCTCCCAATCAGAATCCATTATCTGCTTGTATGTCAGTAGGGAGGGGATCGACTCTTGCTATCTGTGTGACATCACATAGCCACAAGTCAAAAGAAGGCAAATTGGCGGCCATATTGTTTACATGTTTTAGACTTAAACAAATATTATGCTGTTTTCAGAAAGAAATTAATCCTTTTGTAGCAGTAAAAAATCGAAAGAATAACTTCTAAGAAGTGCTCGACAGTTTAGATGGTAGAAATTGGAGATTTTGTGGTGAAGAAATCATGCTTTGTTCGACAGATTGTAGAACCACAATGCGAGGAGGAAAGAAATGAGAATATTTTTCTGACCAAAACATGCCATTTTCAAACATGGTGGTAAAATTTAAATCTATTGGTTCCTGCCTTCCTTCTTCTTTTTCGTGTTTAATTTGAAGACAGAAAAAAAGACTCATTTTGCTCCCGATAAAAACCTTCCTAGTTTCATATCAGGAAGTAAAAAATCCATATTTGTTTTCAGACCAAGAAGGGCTCCAAAACCATAAACTTTGGGGCAGCAGAATAGTCCCTAAAACCACAGATTAGCCCCTAAGCCCACCCCCCCTTCCCCACTCCCCCATCCCCCTCACAAGGTTGGTAGAGGGCAGTCTTCAGCTGGTGTGGGGGAAAAAAGACAATTATTTAATACATTAATTACATTAAAATCTAAGTTTGTGTAGTATCAATTCACTTCCCGTGGAGTATAACACTGTTGAAAAAGAAACCAGCTTGGGCTAGCTCCCGGGGTTAACTTGACCATTCCTCCTACCTTCAACAAAGCATTGCAAATGAACAGTAACGTCCAGAAGCCAATGACCAGAATGATACTAGACATAGAAACGGAAAATGGCCGCTTTCTCTTTCTTTTGTGCAAATATTTGCCTGTCCCTCTTTAACTTGTCCAGTTCTCTTTTCATGAACGAAGAGTAGTTTCTTCAAAAACGACGGAGACAGCAAATGAATGGCTTGTCCTGTTTATTAAGCTTCCCGGTCTGGAAAAGCTTGAAAATTTATCCAGATGCCGGTCGTTCACATGCGGTCCCGAATCACGACGTTCACTTAAACGCGTTCCTATAACTCAGTGACCTCGCAAGAAGCAAAGACATTCCTACAGAGCAATCTGTCCATCCACTTTAAAATATCAGTTGCTCTCTTTCTCCATAAATCCTTTCAAGACTGTAGCCCGAAGCACAAAAGAATCACCACACTCAACAACACAATCTCTGCCGATTGTAATGAATCTAAAAATAGAACCAAGGGTCCAGTCTCCCAGCAAGCAAACGTATGTGTAGCGTGGAGGAGTAGGTAGAGGAGAGGAACAGGAAAATGTTTATTGCAAGCAACACTAAAATACCAATATCAATTCTTCCTTTTTTTGCGACCAGATTCAGGGATGGCCATGACTCTGTGGAAGTCGAGTTTATTCTAGAGTCTTCTTAAATTTGTCTTGTGGTTCTCTCATTCAGTGGCGATTTTATTTTTCATAACAGACTAATTCTTTGCGACATGAAACAGACAGCAAGGACTGATATTCGTAGCAAGTGAATCAGCGATATTTTCGCATAGGATCACTGTAAAATCTGTTATCTAAAAGGAGCAAAGAAAGTAAACGTGTAGCTCGTTAAATATTGCTTTTACGCGTTAAATTCTTTGAAATTGATTTTCAGATCAGAACTGTGTTAATTTTCCCGCCAAGCAGGTGAAAAAGTAACTAAAACAATAATCACTTTATTTAACGGTGTCAATGCATTTAGCGCTGAGCAATGGCGATAATTTCCAAATCGAATTGGTATTTGTATATGTTGGTTTTTGAGGAGAGAAGCGAAACCAGAGTGCCCGGAGAAAAACCTCTGCCTCTGCTGTCACCACTGCGCCATTTCTAGAGAACCTTTGGCATATGACTAGCCGGGGCTGCTTGTTGGAAATTTCCCGCTACTGTTTTTATGTTAAGAACCGTTTAAACGGTTTCCGTTCAACATTTGTCCAACATTCGTTGAACAAAAGTTAAACGGATGCTGGGAAAATGTTGGATGAACGGAGTATGCAAACCGTTTCAACGCCATTCAGCATTTTCAAGAATAAAGGAATTGTTGAAGCGATGTTGAATGAAAGTTTAAACCAATTTAAATTTGATTCAACACACTTTCAACAAGCTATCAACATTTTTTTACGCGTTAAATAATGTTGAACGACCTGTTCAAACGCCCCCGACATTTGGTTCAATAACTATGTTGAACGCATGTTGAAGAAAATGTTGATCATGAACGCACTGGGATTGGCTCAGACACGGAAATAACGAGATGTTCGATGACTTTTTCGTCACCCCACAGGGGAATACAAGCCAATTTTCCGTGAGATTTCAAATAAAGGCCGAGGGTCTAACCAATTTTCGAGACGGGATTCCAAAATCAATTAGAAATGTTTATTAATAAATGTGTAGATGATGAAATTTGTAGAAATATACAAACAAATTTTTTTATAAACTCTTAATATGCCTGTGTCATTTACTGATTAAACACATCATTCTCAAAATTAGATATGTAGACAGCATGCAACCAACGTAAGCTTGTTAACTACGTTATTGGCTCTTATTTGGTGAATTCTGTATATCGTTCTTTCATCTTTTTGACAAGACTTGTCTAGTTTTTAGTGGCAGTTTGCAACCTTGCAAAAAGTACCTCAAATCTATATCAGTCGGCAGACTATTTCGACCGTAAGAGGAACGAAACGGTTTTTAAATCAGTCTTTTTATGTAAACTCTTAAGCGAGATCAATCAAACTTCGGGACCGCTCACAAGACCAATCCGAATGTTCCGCGGTTCGACATGAACGTGTAAAAAGGGGTATAATGACTACTTTGGTTGGACGTCAAGATTTTGAATTGCGAACAACATGGTGGGATGTATGGGAAACCACAACAAATACTTTCCGTACGAATAAATTTTTTAATAATAAAATGCTCCAAATTGAAGCTATTTGACCGTCCATTATGCTAGTCAAACTTCGGGCCACCATATTGACTTTTGTATATATCTCTAATTTTTTTTTGTGAACCTTATAAACAAGTGTGTGAAAACTAAAAATGCTAATGCGCACTTTCTACCGAAGCTTTAATTCTCAAATTTCATATTAGGAAGGCATGATCTGACAGCAAATCTTAGCCAACTTCGAGTTTGAATAACACCGAAATCAATTTTTAAAGAAAGAAGTGTCATTGAATTCTCATCAGACGAATCCTCAGTTCAACGCAATACACCATGTTTGCCCAACTTATATTTGAAAGAGCTTGTTTTAAATCCCGAGGCGGGGTAGTCCTCGGAATTCTCGGTAGGGGTGTGCCGCCCGGTTCTTCAAATCTGACCCTATTTCAGACCCAAAACATGCCATTTTCCATACCCGTTTTTAGACCTGGCCCCTAAAATCGATACCAGTTTTCAGATCTGACTAATATCGTAATTAAGCTTCGCATCAGTGCCGGAGTCAAAAATTGGTAAAATTTACCTGAAAATTCAGCTCCAATAATATACTTTGGATACTTCTCTTTCTCTACTATTCATTTGGAATTGAAAAGACAAATACGTTTATACGCTCTTGGGGTTCCCTTGAAAACGATAGCCGATTTAAGATCATAATGGTCAAACCTATACCCGTTTTCGGGCCAAACTGGCTCAAAAACGACACCCTTTAGGGCGGCACAATTACCTAAATAGCTTACATAGGGGAGTACCCCCCCGGTTTTAAATGGCGGCCAATTTGCGCAAAAGTGTTTATTCATTCAAAGTGGCGGGCAATTACGAGTGAAGCGGCTTATAGTGTACAGACATTATCAACTAGGGTCACAGACCAGCATGCTACGGTAAAACGATTTATGGATAACAGCGGAATGCTTTGAGAGCAGCGTTTTGTCTACCAAATTCCTGTCCACGACAACAATTGTTTCATGCGCAGCTAAGCACTGTTTGCAGACTAGCATTTGTTTACTCCGGGATTTTTATCCCATAGGGAAATCCCCAGGGACCAGACCCGATCAGATTTATCGCACATGCGCGGAACTGCACTTGTTTCCCGACTGGTAAGTCTGCAACAGTCTTGTCTATCTCCAGGGAGGTCTTGTTTCCCTTGTAAATATTCACAAAACTGTTATTTGGACCTGCAAAAAATTGAATTGACGTTAGAACAAAGTCTGCAGCAATTTTTGCTCTGGTTAATGATGTTGGTATTTTTATCCCGACGTATTTGATCTACAAGATTAACTAAAAAACGTACCAAGTTTCCATTAAAATTTTTCATGGCGTTCAATGAGTGAAAAAGTGTTAAAGATTCCAGTCCAAAAGACAGAAATTTTTGCCAATGTCAAGTGGAATTTCAAAAACGACCACCTTACTTTTGTCACTTATCTTGGTACGTCTTTGAGTGACACCCGCCACATTTGCAATCGTGGGCGTGGCAAATGGTCTCTCAAAGAATTAAGCGTCCCGAAAAATTTTAGTTCTGGGTGCGGTCTCAATTTTTTTTGCCGCAAGCCGTCTCGGAGTCTCGATTTCTTTTGCAGGGCTAACGGCCTGTTTACAAGGAGGGTTACCTCAATCGTTGTAAATTAACAGACACTAAGAAAGCCTCATGCTAGAAGAAAAAAAGCTAGTCTAGCCGTCTTACTAACGATTTATCACTAGCAATGACAAAAATGTAAACCAGGTGGAAATAATATGCCTTACCTGAGCTGCTTTGGAGAATATAACCAACTACTGAATACAGAAACAAGTTGTCTTCAGGCGGCTCCCACTTCACGTGCACCTTATTATCATCGGTTAATCTGCAAGTCAGCTTCTCTGGCGGACCTGGCGCTGTATTAAGAACAAAAAAACAACAACCACAACAATTTACAATTTACAATAAATAACAACAACAAACAAAAAAAGATGATATATAGCTTTGTTTGTAACAATCACATGCGCAACCGAAACCGTGCTAACTTTAAAATGATAACAGAGGCATTGCAACCACACAGAATTATTGTTTGAACATTGCCCTGGGGGGGGGGGGGGGGACTTCCTTATAAGAGGCTAATTGGGATGTGCCGCTGGATGGGGTCTCATTTTCACGACTGGATTGACTAGAATGGGGTTGCATTTTCAATAGAGTTACTAGAATGGGGTCGCACATTTTCGGATTTTTGGGGTAAGAAAATGCTATTAAGTAGGGATTCAAAATGGTCTCGGTTACAAAGTTCAGAAAGTTGTTGTTTATTAAATGTAACAATCACTTTGCATTACATTTCATTCTTTCAATTCGTTTTAGGATGACCTGTTAAAGGATTGATAAAGTAGATGCATAAATAGAAAGTGACTTAGTAAGGACCTCGAAAATTACATTTTCCCAAAAGTGACTAAGATGGGGTCTATAACTGGCCACAAAATAGACTATAATGGGGCAGGGGCTCTGAGAGGCCAGCGGCACATACCCAGCAAAACTGAACCCAAGTACCGCCCCGGGAACATCGCACACTTCTGGTTTAAATAACTTTGACTTTAGGTTATCCAACAGGCCTCCTTACTGCTCTCAAAGTGAGCTACAATCGAGTATAAATCGCACATTGCAAACAATTCCCAAAGTTAACATGCACTGTATTTTATGGTGAAAACGCTTTTCATTTGCCACTCCACGTCTCAGGAACTCAATAGAATGAAACAAAGCACTCTTTAAATTTCTAAACATTCTGTCAGACTATTTAAAGCAACAGAAACTATCTTTAAATTTATATAAAACTATTTATAGTTTTTATCTACATTAAATTTATTTGTAAACACATTAAGACCATCAGCTTACGCAGGACAAGCTTGGCACAGGTTCGAATGTCTCCTAAGAGTTTTTCATGATTCGGAAACTGACATCCCAGATCAGCCATCCCCACGGGTTCAATCTCACACAGCAGCTGTAGTACTTCCTTCATTTCTGTTTCTACATCTTTCTTCATCATAAGCATCTCATAATAATCCATACTCAGAGCATTGTCACAGTTTCTACAAGCAGTGGTCGTCAGGCTAGAAATCTCAATCATTTGGCTGCAGGGAGATGGAAAAACTATTAAATAAGAAATGATTTCAGGTGCTGCTGAGTAAGAAATGGTACTTTTTTACATTTTATTTATTTATTTTGCCACTCAAATCTTTCTTACATCAGTTAAAAACAAAAATACTCTTGCAGTAGGAAGGCCTCTGCAAGTTTGTTATAGCTTTTCTAAGGAGGTTTCCCCTATATTATCATAAACGTTATACAATTATCATGTTAATTATATGGTAGCTCAGTTTTATTAGCAAGTAGCAATAAATGTCAAATATTACTACTCTAGTTATTAAACAGCACCTACTTATCCCTCTAGGTAGAAATCATACTCTTGTTGATCAAATCGTTTCATTAAACTTCTTTTAAAAAATATACTTTGACTTTATAACGTCCTTTAATTTGGTCGGCAAGCTGTCCCAAAGTTTTGCTCCTCTTAAAAATTTACCATAATTTGTTCTTTTGTACAACATAATCACTTAGGCAGGAGGACAAAAAGAATGAAAATAATGTCTTTGTTGTTTAAGTTACCATAATTTGTGTTAATGAAAACACCAGTAATTTGCATGGTTAAAAGGGATCAATGTTCCAAAACATCTCCATACTTCTTCTATGGAGGTTCTTTTTATTTGAGCCCTCCCCTCCCCACTGAAAACTCCTTCCCTTTCAAAATTCTTCATTCTGAGACCTCAGTCCCCAGTTGGACCAACACGTCTTCTGGAGTGGTAACGGATTTTTATAGTACCACATCATATGAAATAAAATACACTTAGGAGATAAAAGGAAAACATATGATTTTGTATAAGTGTCAAAAGCTGCTATAAATTACCTGGTCATAATGGGGTGAATACCAGCAAATTATGATTCTTTTCAAGCTTACAGATAAATCAATTACCTGAGCTGTTCATTTAAAGCTTTCAATTTCACATCACTTCTTTTATCAATGTCCTCCATCAAAATTTTCTCTCCTTGATCGATAGCTGCCCGCAGCTCTCTGTAATACCGCCTCGCCATATCTTTAACAGCAATAGTATTTTTCTTGACAGCCTCTATAGTTTTCTGTACCTCTCCTCTGGCTTTGATAAATTTCTCACCATGTTGTTCAACTTGTGTCTGTAATTTAACCAAAGCCTTTCTTTCCCGCTCTTCAGCCTCATGAACCTGAAAACAGCTGTGATTCTTGTGGTTACCAAAGCGATGACAGGATTCACAGCAAAGGCATCTGCAGTTCCGACAATAGTATTTTGTCATCTCTTTGTGAACAGGGCATTCTGAAGTTGGAATCAAAACAACAAAAAGTTAACAGATCACAAGCTTAGCGATATAAGGTATCTGTCTGGCGTGGAAATGGGAGGGAGGGAGGGAGGGGGGGAGGTAGGAGGGATGGGGCTTAATGCACCCTCCCACCAAACCCTGCAAATTCCTACCTTCTGCACCTTCCCTGGCAGCTCACACCTCTTTGGGCCTTTTCTGTTGTAAAATATCATGCAATATAATAATTTTTCCTCATTTCCCCTGTAATGCCTGCCCTAATGCTCTCAAAGTTTTGTTTAATCTTAGCTCAGGCCAACTTGGTTGCCATGTCAATTTTCCCATGCTTTTCACATTATTTCAATCATCTTTATTTTGGAGGTGGGTAATGTCTTTCAGAACTGATATTACACTGAAACTACCACTGGCTAATGGAATGGCAAAGAGAATTCACCTGTAGAAGCTTATCAAATGTGCAAAACAAGTTAATTTAAGCATGGTAACTTGGGGTTACAAGAAAAAGCTCTGTGACTCCAAACAAATAATATAAAATTCTACCAGATGAGAGAAATAAATAATGGACTTAACATCAGGCACTTCAATACTTTAGAGCAGCTGAGCATGGATCTTCTTATAAAAGAAAAAAAATGGACAGTTTCTTACCAGGAATGGCAGCATAATTTAACAAACCACTGGAAGGTCTGCTGCTTGTTAATGTTGGTCTTAGACTGGAGGATCGTTTGCTAAGAGTTGAACTACTTGAAGATGGACGTGAAGATAAAGTGCTTCTCTGATCTTCCAGGTTCACTATGCTTTCTTTAGCAGCACTTGCTCGACAAATACCATGGCAACGAAACTCCAGTTGAGAGTGAATGCTGTCAGAACAACTGCCGCACATAAACACACCACAGTCTGGACAGTAAAATGTTGCAGGCTTTGGAGGGTAAACTTTATGGATACAGAAGTTGCATAATTTTTGTTCTTCTTCCTCTGACTGTAGAACGGCTTGTAAAAGGTCCATGTTCTTATCAAGTCCATCAATGCCATTGGGAGGTAACAGGGTTCGCAGTTTACATGAAGAGCATTCTATGACTGTGCCTTGGAGTTCTTGCAGTTTAAGAAGACATTCTGTCAAGTACATGCAAAGGAGACAAAGTGTAAAGAACATGAAAAATTACATTCTCAGACAGATTGCTGATAACCACTTTTAAATCTTGGGGTTATGAACCTGTAAAGGATGGGAGGCAGCATGGCCCAGCAACTATGGTGCCGGAGGTGCCAAAGGTCCTAGGTTCAAGCCCCATCCTTGGCTGCTCATGCTTGTAAATATATAGCCAGCTGGTTTCCCTCCTGACAGTTGGGATTTTTAACCTGTCATGCTTAACTTAATTTTTTGTTTCCTGTTATTTCTGAGTGAAGTGTCTGTTAACTAGCTTGGTAGCTAAGAGTATTTCCACTATAAACAAAGCATTTAACAATTTTGACGTGAAAGGCATCATAGCTCTTAAAATCATTCTTCCACCGCAAATTATTCGTGGAAGAATGATATTTAACAAATAATAAAATAAATAAAATATTTTCTGTCTCAAGATGTAGATAGTAACTTTATCCAGTGGATAAAATGTAATGGTTGGAGTAGATGCTTCATCTGCTGGATAGCAATTTATCCACTGGATAGAGTTATCTGCTCTTTGAACAACCTGGGGCAGGTTAAAAACAATAATTCCATCACATTATTTTTCCAGCTGCCCACTAGCACTCAGATTCCTGCCATATGTAATTACTAATTTACACCCAAAACCCCTACAGATGTTATTTCTAGAAGTAACAAGGCTAATTTTACCAAATTAGTCAGGTTTTAACAACAACGGCATGTACATTTCAATTTGCATAAATCAGCATAAATTATAAACACAAGAACATGTCAGAAGAGATTCCATCAATCAATCAATGGCGGCTTTGTGAGTGATTTTCATTTTCAGCAATACTCAAAAGACTTCATGAAAAAAACAGCTGGAAATTTATTAACTGAGTCGAGTCCTAAAATAGCAAACATGAAACTATTGATTTTGTCCGATGTCAAGCTGTAAATATTTAATTTTGCTCGTGCGTCTCCATGGACAATCTGATAAACATTCCATGGCCATCCCAAACCCTCTGAGATTTCCCCGGATTTTTCCGAGACATTCATTAAACCAACTTGCAACCGTTGGATCTCCCTTGCAATGACTGAAGAAGGACTAGATTATCAAGACTTTCTAGGACGATAATGCTGTGACAACTCGTCACGATTACGAACTCTTAATTATAAACACTTCTGTATCATGCACGAGACTTCGTCCACAGTAATTACAACTGGAATTAAACTCTAGAAAAGCGTTTATCTAGGGATCTCTCATTTAAAGCGTACAGAAACTGAATTCTTTTAAAAAGTAATTGCTGAGAACGAAAGGCCATCGATCTTTGAATTCCATACTCACTTTAATAGCGCGCTGATAAACATTTTAAAACTTACCAGTACAGAATGTATGCCTGCAATCGAGCTCTCTCGGAATCCGCTGCGGAAACGCTGTTCCATAGCTACTGTAGCACAGAGGACAAATCATTTCTGCTTTCTCGTACATGGTTTATAGAAGGTAAGCGAGTTTAGATGGTAGATAAATCGTTTGTTAAACACTTCCGATGTTTACCATACCAAAGGCGCTAACCCAACTTTCGTTGCTTGGTTTTCTAAAACACACTGCTGACCGCAAACTTGCGCCGGAATCTTGGGTCCGTCTCCACAAAATGTGATGTTTTTGATGACTGCAAAACGCCCTCTGTAATGTATGCTATTTACGCGCGATACGAAAGAAATGAGTGACTTGTTCCCTCTACCTTTGTCGCCTTGATGTAAATATCTGTGGCTCGCCGAACCATTCTTGCATCACTAAATAGTATAGTAAATTAATGTATGGAATCTTGCTCGAGTATGAACCTCTCAAACTAGGGGAGGAAAGATAACACCCACTTTTGTAGTTTTGTTAGAAATATAGTATTTGTGACGTTAACCTTGAGCAGGTGGACTCCATGTCTTGGTTAGTCGTTAGGGGTTGCATTAGCACATGATTTGAAATGGGCTCCGCATATATTGAGCGGCTATCTCTGGAAAATTGGGCAAGGTTTTGGACATGTTAGGGAGAAACGTCAGAAACCTTTGAAGCTGCTTGTTGTTCACCCAAAGGGCCGAGTACGCCAGTTAAGTTTGGGAAAGTAATTCTCTAGAACCGGATTTTCAAAAAATATATAAACTGTAACATGAGTTAACTGATTAATTCCGTTTAATTTTGTATTTTTAGTTTGACTATAGTTGTTGTGGTGTCTTATGGATTTTTACCGACTAAATAAATGTAGATGTAAATATTTTCCTGGACTTTCTTAATTTTTCCCGGAAAAAAAGAAAGAACAATTCGTACGCATTGGTTTGACCATATACGACATGTTCACGGGAGGACGGGGGGGGGGGGGGGGGGGGCACTTATATAAGCGAAAGACACATCTTGGTTTGAAATGGGCGTTCAAACAATGCACAAGCCCTCCCCTCCCTTATAAGGCCAAGATAAAACAGACCACACTTGTTCTCCTTGCGCCAATAAACAACGCGAGCAACTAAAATAATGACTAATTTTATTACTACGATGGTCGAGTCAGCTCAGTTTCTTCTAAGAGGACAAGAACGAACTCACAACATGAAGAAACAGGTTGAGCGCCACCTAGTATCAGTTGTACTGACACGGGAGTCGACCCTGAAAAAAAACTTACATGCTATATAAAAACCCCTCTCAATCCAGAAAGAAGAGTTATACGTGGTTGCTACGTTAAAGAAACTATCGTTTCTTTATTACAACTGGTTAAAAGAATAAACATTTCAAAATAAATTTGCTATTTAAAGTAAAGGTAAAGGCGGCAACCTGTAGCTCAGAGAGATCTACTGAAATTGATAAACATCAAGATTTACAAGCTTGTTAGGAAACATGACGACACCAATCACTTGAAGCGACTCAATACAAAACTCTCCTTGGAGTGGTTTTCAACTGAGTGCCAAAGTAACCAATTAAAACAGGCGTAAACAATTTATTCGACCAATCAGAACCCGTAGCAAGTACAGTAATCGGCGCCAAGCGAGGGAAAAACGCACGCCAGCAAGTCACGATTGGTTTTGGTTTTGTTTCTCATTGTTTGAGAAAGTGAATTTGTTACTGGTTTTTACTGTTGAGAAAGTAGAGCGAATGTTGTTAACCAAACATACAACGTGGTAAAGCAAAACCAAAGCAAGTGCAAATTACTTTCGACACTCAATTAAAACTGCTTTGTTCTTCGCTGGCGAACAGATTGGCTATAGTTTTACGGTTAAAACTTAAAACGTACATTAAAAACTATAAGAAATGATATCAACGAATTCAAATGACCTTCAGCCTTTGCCAAACAAAAATTCGGCTCGTAATTCACGGCTTTAACCAATCTTCAAAAACTCCCATCTCCATTTAAGGGAAAGTCTGGAGGAGAAAAAGGGAGTGATTTGGGAAAGAAATGAGAGAGTATATAAATTTTGTACTCATTACCAGATAGATACCCTGGGGGAGGGGGAGGGGTCACACAGAGGCTTTTCTTGCGCGGTTTATCCGAATTCTATCTGTCTTAAAATTTTACGACCCGCTCTTGCCGTCGGCCTTTAGCCGACCGGACGATCGGCCTCCGACTGATCCAGAACCCTCGCGGCGCTCAAGAAAAAACCTATATTACCCAGGGTACCAGACTGATGGCCATCACGCCAGAACACTCCGCACTGTCTGCGGACTGTTGTGGTGTACATCTGTTAACTGTTAACCTCAAATTTTAAAATACTTTTTCAATTTTCTAACAATTGATCAATTCTCCCGTTTACTCTAGTCTTTATAAACAACCTAAAAATCAAAAAATATAAATTCTGAAGGTTCGATGTGTCTTCGCACTATAAACATACTGAGGCGTAAAATAAAGATAAAACACTAAAATCATCCAAACTCATGGCATCTACTCAGACGGGCATTTGGTTAAACCCAGTCCGCAATCGTTGTATGGTAGTTTTCCATCAGCGATGTAAACCGACATTTAAACTGCAAATCTTTTAGCGCTGTAAGAACCAGTGTGATCCCTGACACTCGGGGTTCCACCGAACATTGCAAATCCAGCACCATTCAAATCTGCAACGAGGGCAGGTCATGTGATTGCAACCTCCTGCAAAAACAACCCAAGGTAAGACAAGGTTAACAAACAAAAGCAATCATAAGAAACCTGCTAGAAAATTTAATGTAAAAGTTTACCCATGGAGCACCTAAGAACTCTCAGGAACTGTCTCGGTGTGTTCCAGACCGTACCGAGGGAAAAACCTCTCGGAGCAAGGACTAGAATTAACAGCAAGCTTAACCCACATCAGGCCCGCAGCAAGGCTAAAACAACTGGAGGGGCCGAGCAAAAATGGTTAAATAACACTACTCTCCCCCTCTCCCCCCCTCCGGCTGGTTACTCAAAAAACAGACCGATAAGGCAGTTTAAAATGCAACAAGAACATCAAAAAAGCAGTAGATTTAGTAAGTAATACAATAACTTTGTACCGGCATCCCACTTTTTGGTACAGTTGGACAGATTTTTCTTTCACATTTTAAATTTGGAATCGGGCAGTAAGAATCCGACTGCAGGATAATTTTTTTTCTCTCGCTCTTCAGAGGACATACTTGTGTGGCTTTGATAATTACGCGTGAACACTAAATTGTTATAAACAAAGGGCATTCATATTGCTATCAATGAGCGGATATCAGTTTATTTCAACAGCTTTCACGGCTTGAAATTTGTTGATTTCAATCCATTTTGGTTCTTATTTCCAATTCACGAGGTACCGTAGGAGTGCCTTTCAGTTGTTGTTGTTGTATATAAAAACAAACTGTTAGCGAAGGAAACTGACAGGTACCGTAGTAAACAAATTATTGAAGGTTGTGAAAAGGCACTTTCAGCATCAGAGTTCAAGACTGATTGATCAGTGCACATCCATTTGTTTTACTTAAATATTTTTAGCACATTGTTTTTTACTTCCAAAAATTCTGGGGGGGCTCAAGCCCCCTCTGCCCCTCCCCCTGCTACGGGCCTGCACATATGACGCCGAGTCTGGGAATCGAAACCGGGCCACATCGGTAAGGATGTGCCATCCTCCCCAAAGCACTTTCCTTGTCGAAACTGGGAATTTCGACAAGTTGAACGTAGGGATAAAGGTCGTTGATCTTGAGTAAGGTCAGATTTTTACTCCAGTAAGGAAAGGAATTACGACAGGTCTTACGACAGGTCTTACCATTCTTCTCCGTGTCGGTTTTACAACCGGGACACTTCTTACTGATTCTTTGGATCACTTGCTTAGCTTCAGCCTCCCAACGTGCACGTCTCGCGTTTTCTTCGACCACTTGATATCTCTACAAGAATATAAGCACGATAAGAACGCAAGCAGTCTTAGTCCTCATACATTATGACCTCTTCAAAGATAGAGGAACGCGTGATACGCGCGCGATTAGGGACATATGAACATATATACAAGAATAGTGAGAATCGCGCACGACAATATCACCGAAGAAAAACATCAAGGCTACAAACTAATTGAAGTTGAAAAGTTGTTCTCTAACAAGAAACATGTCTTGGCGGGCAAACATTTTCAGTAAACTTCAAATTGTGGAACAATTTTCTCTTTAAAATTTTCTTTCTCATATGTTCTTCGTTTCTTTTGACACCCATAGTTCGCCGCAACAACGCACGTTGGATTAACTTTTTTCGGTAACTGAAACGCGGCTTTTAGCATTAAACAAGCCAATTCTTCCAGCACTTGACTGTTTGTTTGTTTGTTTGTTTGTTTATTTATTTATTTATTTATTTTTTTTGTCTTTTTTTCAGTTTTGAGACATTAATTTTGTAAAGAATTTTTCACAAATGATTCGAACAATAAGAAAATCCACGAGACATTTGCACCATCATTACAGTCATACAGACGATTTCTACTCACGCTGGGTCTAGCGGCAGCTGCTGTACCAGATTGGTTCTGACGGCACGAATGACCTCGCTGAAAAGGTTCCTTGCACTCTTTACAGAATTCCAGCTGAAATTAGGAAGACAATTACATATTCAAGACGCGAACGAAGGTGACATATTAAGATATTGCGCGCTGTGCAATTATTTATAATTTTGTAAAGATGTCACGTTCAGAAATTAAATAGCGTTCTTGCTACGCTACCGCAGTAAACGTCAAACTGCATTGCTCTTCAGCACGATATCCTTTCATTCTTTTCAAACGACCGCAGAATCGCTCTCTCATTTCCGGCGAGAGGCATTTAACTAAAAAACTAAATTTCCGAAATTATAAGATTTGTTGGCATATTTTAAAAGAGTGTGAAGAAAAATGCCTAGTTGCCAAAAATCAGCATCTTATTGCAATTCGGGGGTGAGATATTAGTACTGTTACGCTCCGACGACTCATACAAATCCTTGTAATTTGTCTCAGCTCTAAACCTTTAGAACAGAGACAAAATCAGAAGGATTTGTATGGAGTCTTTGGAGCATAAAAGTCCCAATATCTCTCTCCCAAACTGCAATAAGATGCTGATTTATGGCAAGTAGGCATTTTTCATCACGCTCTTTGCAAACATCTCAATAAATCCCATAACTTCAAAAATTCAATATTTGTAACGTCACACTTCAGTACTCGATTTAAAGAACGTAACGGTAGGTAAGTAGGCATTTTTCATCACGCTCTTTGCAAACATCTCAATAAATCCAATAACTTCCAAAATTCAATATTTGTAACGTCACACTATAGTACTCGACTAAGAGAACGTAACGGTAAGTGGATCGTTTTTGTCAGACTTACATCACAGCTGCTACACTTAAGAGACCTCATGCCTGTTTCTGGTAACAGTCCCATGCCACAACTGCGCCCCGGGCAAAGTACACCGCCCATCTGAAGAAGACACTCCTCCGTTCCAAATCTCTGATATCTTTCATACTGCAAAAGGAAATCAGCTTTAAGGACAGTGCCTACTTTTGTTACTGCGTATATGCTCTGCACGTCTTGAGATACTCGAGTTCCCTTCGGGTGGTGTCTACTAATACAGGGATATTTTTGCGCGGTTAAACACTATGCGGAGAAAGCAGAACTTAGCAAGTGCTCTTGGTATCCAAAAAGAAAATTGGGGGTATAACCATGCATTTTTCAATTTTGAACAAAACGTCACACATTTCTTTGTATTTTACTGTTTTTTAGAATAATTGTTGCTTAATTATCTCCAAAAATGCGTGGTTACCCCCAAATTTCTTTTTGGATTTCAATAGCTCTTGCTAAGATCTGCTTTCCCCGCATAGTCATAAACCAAACAAAAATATTTCTTTATTAGTAGGCACCGTCCTTAACGTCTATGTTCATCCTCCTAACATGGTTAGAGCATCCGATTAGAACACGGAGGGTCGCAGGTTCAAATTCCATCTGGAGTTCGGATTTTTCCCCGAGTATCCACTTGGTGCAAAAACTTATCATGTTGTTTTTAACGACAATTGCGGACCTAATCCCGACCCCCCCTCCCTCCTTACTCTGAGAGCAATGACAGAGAAAGTGGTGCGATGCCATCGCTCGTAAGAAACAGACGATGGAGAATGACAGGCTTTCTCAGAAGAGCAGGCAAAACACGGCAGCACGTGCTTAAGTCGCCTCTCACGAGGAGGCGCGACACGCAGGGGTTAATTTTCAGACGCACGCGCGTGTTTTGCTCCCTCTACTATACTATCCCTGAGCCGGTAAATCAGAGACTACTCATAGTCTTGATAGTGATCGTATTATAACTGGAGTTAGGCAGAAAAGACATACTTCCCGTTATGAAAAGAAAAACTGGGCACAGTAACTCACCTGGTCCTCTCCAAGAACTCGAAAATGATGGGCTTCAGGAATGAGAGTGTTTGTACAGCTACCTAGAGGAAATATCCAGACCAAGGTATTCAGACCAATCAGTGGATAGTATTAAATCGCGCGCTCTGATTGGCTACTCAAACTCACCCCGGTCCATGCGCGCGTGCTTGTTGATTGGTCAGAAATAAAGTTACTCATTAGGACAGACTATCCATTGCTCTGGAATTACAACCCCTTTGATTTCTGGTCCGTACTGTATTACAATAGAATTGG
The DNA here is from genome assembly GCF_977016875.1 of Pavona decussata. Lineage (NCBI taxonomy): Eukaryota > Metazoa > Cnidaria > Anthozoa > Scleractinia > Agariciidae > Pavona > Pavona decussata. The sequence continues at coordinate 671,039 of NW_028145827.1, read as the reverse complement.
CGAAAAATACCACATGTGGCATAGTTTGGAAAGCTTGGATTACCCAAGTAGTCTCTTCCTTGTCGGTCGGTCGGTCGGTCGAATGGTTTCCTAAGTCTGCTATTTGTCCAATATGTAACCTGCCTAGCTGTCCCGAGAGAGACTGGTGTGCTATAAAATTCAAATTTCCATATACACATAAAGGCTCCGTAAAGTTGTCTCGTGGGGGAGGGTTGTCTCGGGTACCCGAGACCATATAAATAGGGCCTAATTGATCAATCTATCAACCAAGTAATCAGGCAAGCAAGCAGTTCTCGATAATCCATTCGGAATATCGTATAGTTCAGCTCTCCCAGCAAGTAACAAAAGCTAATCGTGGCAAGTGACTGTACCGTTCAAGCCAGATAAAATTTGCACATGATTGTCTGAAACTGAAATGAATTAAAAATAACAATAAAAAATGCAATAATTCTGCCGGGTTTACGTGACACGAATTCTAAAAAGAAAAAGTGAACTAGTATTAAAAATTACAATTGGTCAAAAATGTGACATTTCATTTTCGTTAAGAATGACAAACAACAGCATCATGCACAGAAAAGTGAAAAGGAATAGACTACAGAATATGAACTTTCCTTTGCGTTTTCAACTTAAATCATCGCCTATTTTGTCTGCTAGGTTTCCTTAAAACTTTGTTAAGCATCCTTGGCTGTTTTCCATTCGCTCTGAACCGTACTCCTTGTTATATCTACCAATTTCTGAAAAAAACTCACTCTGATCTCAATTTCCGGGATTACTGCCGCGCACGAGTCTGTGCGAGTCAAATTACCATATGCAAAATCGAATCACAGATCGGATCTCGTATACGTCATGTTTATAAACAAAAGACCATTGTTTGTTGATGCATTCACGTAGCTTGATTCGCCAGACAAAGCCAGCTCAGAGACGGAAAATACAGCGGCTGGTTGCAGGCGATCAACATTTAATCAGGAGACTTGAAAATAACTTAAAAGGAATTCTCTCGAACCATTTCAGTCCGCGGTTAGCGAAGGAGATTTAGCCCCAAGTACCTTTGATGAACTTTGAAAGATTATTCGTTCAAGCGAGCCGAACAAGTTTCAATACCGTTTATGGTTTGAGCGCAACGCGAATCGAATTCAATCGAACATTCACAAGAAGCGAAGATCATTTCTGGCAGAAATAGTGAGAATACAGCGCCGAACTGAACGACAACATTACGCAAACAACACTTTGTAAGTATAATTGCCTTCTGGACTTTATAGGAAATCACAGACATCTTGAAAGAGCGAATTTAAGCTCGTCGTGAATTTCAGATAAGCTCGAATCTCGAATTAGCATCCATTTGTCGCATTAATATATTTACTTCAAAAGAATGGATCCGATATCGTTCACAGCATTTGGATTCCCACTTGACAGCAAAAATAATGAGTAGGAGACATGTATCACAAAGAGAGGTTAAATGTTTAGAGAGGTTTTTTTTTACTTGAGAAAAGTTTATTCAAAGCTGTCTCAGGAGCGAAATTCCATCTCCATCTGAAGAATATCAATTTCGCTTTCAAGGTACAGAGGGTATATAAATCGAGAAAAATTTCACCCTTCATAACTCGCATTCTTCTTTGTTCTGTGCTTTAGGAAAGGAAAGCAATTGGTTTTATTTGTCCAGGGCATATTATTTGCGATCTTGTATAGGTTCTAGCCATTTAAACCCTTCATGTCTCGAATCCCAAAGCATATGACGTTTCGAGTTACATTAGCCTGTTCCAGCAATTCAGATTGTGAGCATTGCATGGTCTTTTCTTCTCTTGAAATTCACGGAATCGGCCGAATCACCGAAAGCGTGAAGCGAGGTGCCAAGAAGCGACCGAGGAAAGCGCGAATCCTCGCGCGCGCGCGAGAGTCACACGTCCCGGCCTCGCGCACGAATAAGTAGTGGTTGCGTTCAAAGAGCGCATGCCTTCAAATTGTCGTATGGGAGACCAATGTAAATAACAGTATGTACCTGTTTTATATTTTAGCAGCAAAGCCTTAGACAGTTGCCATGGCGACTGTTTACAATACAAGTACGATGACTGTGGGGGAGGGAGAGAAGAGCACCATAGTCCAAATTGATGTACCTGCCCAGCACCATCCCACGATCGCCAAACCGGAGGGGAATGGGGAGGAATCTGGAGGAACTGTCAACTCCTCAAGATGGACTGATGCAGAAACCATGGCGCTGTTAGGATTATGGAGAGCGAACTACCGACTGATTAAAGGAAAGAAAAGAAACTACCAGGAGTGGAACATGATAGCAAAGGAGTTTAATCGGCGCGTGGCGCACTGCTCGCTTGGACCCAGGACAGGGAATCAGTGTAAGGTACGAATAAAGAACCTGCTTGCTGAGTACAACAGAACAAAGATTCAATTGCCGCATTCGTTTCCATATCACGACATCTTGAAGGAGATCATCGCTAACAAAGGAGCGCCTTTTAATCAGGATGATGTCGTGCGCATTAACATTCCCGCGGAACTGGGTGTGGGGGATACCTCCGTGAGTTCAGCAACTATTGTTACCGCTTCCCCTGCAACGGTGATCACCATACCCTCTGATAACACCACACACAAACCTTTGCGCCCTATCGCTCCAGCACCTCCAACCACGCCCCTGAACGCCCCGATATCAACTGAGGTGGGACAGTTCCCAGTACCGGTACAGGTGTACAGCGAGAGAAACCCCCAGACCACGCCTGTGACAACAATTTCTGGAGTAACCGCACCGCCGCAAAGTGTTGCCAGCGACGATGAATCATCTGACGATGAGAGTTACGCAGAAGAAACAGCTGTAAATATCAACAAAAGACCGCACTGGAACGGCACGCAGAATGATCCCTCACCCAACAGGAAGAAACCAAGAAAAAACCCCAGGCCAGTTAAAATGGCGCCGAGGAGACACGAGGATATGAGCATGATCGCTATTTTGCGGGAATTTTTGGAAGACAGTCGAAAGAGGGAAGAGGACTTGTTTAAGAGAATTTTACAACAACAATTAGAAGCGGAAAGCAGATACCAACAGTTCACGCTAGACGTGCTTAAGGAGATCGGAAAAATGTTCAAGAAAGAGTGAAGGTCGAGATGATCTAGCTTTTAACTCGGATTCTGTAAACGACTTTTCAAAGAACAGTTTAAATTCATATATAACGTACACCTCCTGTTTGTGCCGAGGCATTTAAAGAAAAAATGCAAAAGAACAACATGACCGGGGGGCATCTTTCCTTGTTGGACTGAGTTTACTCGTGGAGAAATGTTTTACGTCTGTTTTTGAGTTATATTCATGACATCAGTAAACCCAGCTGATAGTTCGGTATCGCTTTGTAGAAAAACATTTTGCCAAAGAATTCATCAATTCACTCAGTTACAAAAAACTTACAACGAGGCTGAATCACATGCAGTGAAGATCCGAAACGGAGAATTTCATTTAAGTTGAAATGTTAAGTCGCGCTATCAAGGAACTCACGGTCAAATGACTGAACTTAAATTGTTATTGTTGTGTTGCATCGAGATTT